>NC_138551.1:73918188-74223188 GCF_964273705.1 Natrix helvetica
TTGTAACGGGCTCAGATTTATTTGTTAATGCAGGAATTTCAACCTTATTTTATTTGCATTTGGAAGAAGCCGTTAGTGGCAGCATTTGTTTGTTATTCTAACCCATGTGGCATGCCTAGTTTGAAATTTCCCACGTGATTCTTTTTCTAAGTGGCTTGGTTAGCAAACAACCCATTTGTGGTTTCTATATTGTCAGGTGTGCCATCTAAATGCAGGATGGACGTAATTGTATTAATATTTGCTAAAGAACATAACCATAGGCAAATGCATAAGAAGCCATAGATCTATTTAATTCTGGGATAAATCAACCTGCATTTGTTCATAGTAATCCAAACAATAGATACCGTAGGTGGTTTGTTAACCATGCTACTTTCCATATGGTGAGGAAAGAAAAGAAAGTTGCATGCCACAATGTATACATTGATGTTTACCATTTTAGGCTTCGAATGAGGTGAAAATGCAGTAAGTGGGACTAATGTAAAAAATAAAGCCATAAAAAATTATTCGTACACACGCACGGACGCGCACATGCACACCCAAACAAAAATAACACCAAATGCTAACATCTAGTTTAAAGCTTTTTTACCTACATATGGGTTATGAACATATTCCTAGGTCAGCTTTAATGGCAAAATTATCTTTAAAAATAAAATTATACACACCAGTCATCATAGCATAGGTTTGTGCCAAATCCAAAACAGAGAAGTAACAGGAAGAAAATAACTCCCTTTTGGATAGGGAATTTTGCATTCTATATGCAGCAGTGACAATTTATTTATTGTTAATATTATTATATTACAATTTTACCATGTCTTTTCCAGGAATTCAAGACAGCATAGGTGATGGATCATCTCTTATTTTATCCTTATCTGACTGAAAGGCTATGATAGAATCTTATTCATGGTATTATTAATTAAAGTAGTCTTTATAAGATGATTTTCATATAATGTTTCAGGGTTGGTGAAAAATCTGGAACTTCATGAAGGGTTTGGTGGGTTGAAAAGTTTTGGAATAAGAGCACATTTTTACAGTGATCCCATTTAAGGAATGTATACCATGAGATTTGCACACATACATTAAAGCTGGTCCTCTATCCGAATTTGCTCCAGGCTTTGCTTGGACAAATTATCTCCTTGCAGCATCCAGCTCTACATATGTACGTAAGCATTTAGGCTATATTCTGAGCTTTGTTTGAACAAACTAGATACCAATTTATCTAAGCTGTGTGAGAACAAGTTCTGATAGCAATCCAACTTGGATTGCACAAGCCAGATCCCTGTCAAAATGCACTTTAGGCTTTGCGTGGACAAGCCAGCTGCTGAATTGTTCAGGCAGAGCAGGACTGATGGTTAGTCTGTATTGAGTGCTGTAGTCCTTGAAAAATTGGAAACCCCTCATCAAATTTTCTTACAATCGCCCTGGAAAGTTTGAGAAACCCTTATTTTGGATATAATACAACTGTGCATATGTATGTATAATTTACCAATGTGCTCTTGCTTTTTAAGTCTTTATTGAATTCCATTCCAAACATTTTGAAAAAACATATGCAGATTGAGGCAAGAAAATAAAATCAAGATTTGTATTAGCAATCTGGAACTAGCACACGGTCAGAATGAAATATTTGATAATTCTGTGTCCCAAAGGTGCTTTTTCAGGAGGCAACTGGACTTGTTTTTTCTTTGAAGATATTTCGCTTCTAATCCAAGAAGCTTCTTCAGCTCTGACTGGATGGTGGGGAGTGGTAGAATAACTACCTACCTACCTAACTACCTAACTAACATCCAATGATGATGAGCTTCATCTTTGCTGGAGTCATACTAGCCATGAAAACCTACATCAGTATATCTTAATCTGTATGCTTTATGTCTAATAGAGTCTAAACGATTTTATAGTTACAATCATTAATATTTAATTTGGCTACACAGCAGCGGTTTTTTTTTTGAAAATGTTTTTATAGTACTGTAACTTATGAATGTAAAGACTTCTCAATAAAACTGCAGAAGGTTTTGCTTACAGTATGTCAAATTCTACCAGAAGTATTAAATGCAGGCAAAGTTTTGAATAAAAGATTAACTTTCAGAAACATTTGCTTCTGAAAATTAAAAACAGCATACATCGAAAAGCACATTCTCTTTTCTATAACTTTGCGTTCATATTTGTAGCAAACTGAAGATAGTTATTCAAATATGTGACAATAAAGCAGTCCCTATAAAGATTTGGTTGTAGAAAATTGTACAATTTATTTCTATTTTTAAGAAATAAATTAGATAACTTATGCTTGAATGGAAGTTGAAACGTTGTGATAACCCAATGAGTCATACCTTGATCCCAGGACCAAACATTCATATTTAAAGCAAATAAACCAAATGACTGGAAAAAAACAAATCTTGGTCTCCCTCCTCTCTTCTCAACTTACAAAACAACAGTTTGTTTAGTGACTGTTTGAAGTTACAATGGCACTGAAAAATGTGACTTAGGACTGTTTTTCACACTTACAACCATTGCCACACTCATGGTCACATGGTAAAAATTAAGATGCTTAGTAAGATATTTATGACGGTTGCAGTGACCTGGGGTCATGTTTTTGACTTTCTGACAAGCAAATTCAATGGGGAAGCCTGATTCACTTAACAACCATGTTACTAAGTTAACTGCATTGATTCACTTAACAACTGTGGCAAGAAAGGTCGTAAAATGGGGCAAACTCACTTAACAAAAGAATTTTGGGCCCAATTGTGTTTGTAAGTGGAAGACTATCTATATTTTGACTATTTTGTATTGTAGTTCACTGAAAAATCACTGGAGAGTCTATCTTGCATATCTGGATGATTATCCCCAAACAATCCAAAAAATGGATAATTGGCAGTAATAGTGAATACAACTCATAATTATGGAATGCATTTGAAGGATAACAGATTTTTACCTTCACCCTTCAAAAATTTTAAAGAATGTCATGGACATGTCTACAGAATGGGCGGTATAGGTAAAGGTTCCCCTCACTCATATGTGCTAGTCGTTCCCGACTCTAGGGGCCTGAAGAAGACATCTCCGTGGTCATGTGGCCGGCATGACTAAATGCTAAAGTCGCACAGAACACTGTTACCTTCCCACCAAAAATGGTTCCTATTTTTCTACTTACATTTTTACATGCTTTCGAACTGCTAGGCTGGCAGAAGCTTGGAGAAGTAATGGGAGCTCACCCCATTATGCGGCGCTAGGGATTTGAACCGCTGAACCTCCGACCTTTCTGATCGACAAGCTCAGCATCTTAGCCACTGAGCCACTGCATCCTTCTTAAGGCTGGTATAGGGAGTAATAAAACATGTCGCGAAACGTTACATGATAGCAACGTGATGCCTCGAATTTGACACCCATGCCCTACCCCAGTGATGGCGAACCTATCGCACACGTGCCACAGGTGGCACATGGAGCCATTTGTCAGGGCACACGAGGCGCTGCCCTGTCAGCTGGCCAGTGCGCATGCGCGCGCTGGACAGCTGAGTTCACCCTTTTTTAAAGCCATTTTTCGCCCTCCCCAGGCTCCAGAGGCTTTATAGGAGCCTGGGGAGGGCGAAAAGAGCCTCCCCCGCTCCCCCCCAGAGGCTCACCGGAGGCTTAATGAACTTCCTTGAAGCCTCTGGAGCGCAAAAACCCGGCTCTACGGGCAAACCGGAAGTTCAGGAATGGACTTCCTGTTTGCTCAGAGGGTCGTTTTGCCTCTTGAAGGTCCAGCCTTCGGAGCGCTTAAAGCGACCCTCCAAACAAACCGGAAGTCACTTCCAGTTTGCCCTTCGGAGCGCTTAAAACGACCCACTGAGCAAACCAGAAGTCACTTCTGGTTTGCTCGGAGGGTCGTTTTGACTGCTTTGGAGGCTTCAGGGAAGCCTCCTGAAGGTCCCTGAAGCCTCCGGAGGTGGGGGGGAGGCTGTTTTCGCCCTCCCCATGCTCCTATAAAGCCTCTGGAGCCTGGGGAAGGCGAAAAAAGCATGAAAAAATTGGAGGGTCGCGCCTGTAGTGTGCGCATGCGCACTGGGGGGTGTCGTGCATTGCATTATGGGTGCGGCACGCCTGCACACGACCCCCCTGCGCTCCCCCCACTTATGGCACGCGAGGCAAAAAAGGTTCGCCATCGCTGCCCTACCCTTTCCAAAGTTCATCTGAATATAACTTAACCTCACAGCTTTCCTTCCTTCCTTCCTTCCTTCCTTCCTTCCTTCCTTCCTTCCTTCCTTCCTTCCTTCCTTCCTTCTTATCACTAAGCAATACAGTCATGTGATGTCACTCTTTATGATTTCATTGCTTTGCATTATAAATTGCAGTCCCAAATGCCATAGTAGGACAATGCAGACTACCTCTCAAGCAGTCTACTTCAGTTCTACGTTAGGAGTATGTAAATCCATTATGAAGGTAATTTTCACCAAGCAGTAAATAAGAACATGCAGTAGTTTTGAACAGCGTTTTTCAACACTTACGGTAATACAGAGTTTTTACTAAGGTTTTGCCAATTTTAAGAAGTGAGGATTTCAACTCCCAGATTTCCCCAGCTATGTCATGTTATTCTGAAATTGTGTGGGAGAGGGAACACTTCTTGACTCTAAATTTTGAGAATTAAAAGGGGAAGGAGTAAATCATATGGACTGTTGCTAAGTTCATGCAGGAAGCCAAAATAAATTATAATATTTATTACATTTAAAATTATTGTGGTTGTACTACAGTAACAGCTAAGTTCTTTTTAAAGATGATAATCCTTATCATGTCATTACTTTAAAAATTTGTAAGTTCAAACTGACATTGATTTGATTAATGTTAGACCCCTGTAACATTAATCAAATTTGTAAGTAGAAATTTGAGCGTAATTTGTTTGGTCCAGCCATCTGTCCAGTCCCAATAACTAGGATTTTCCTAAAATTTTTCATATGGATTTTTAAAAAAGAAATTAAGAAAATGTAGATACTTTAGAATTATGTAAATTGCCTCCTATTTTCTTTTTGTTTATTTTATTAATAGACATGTTTGATTTCCCTGGGGCCTGGTTTTCTCCAATGATGTACTATGTAATTACACATGCACATTCCATTAAATTTAGTTGGCATTGGAAATGAACTATTGGCTTGATTTTAACTGATCTATCTATAGTGAGCAAAGTGCCAAAGAATGCAAATGCGAAAAGGAGAGAAGGAACAAATGTATACTCAGTGTGATTCTATCCAGCATGACTTATTCTTACAGTCTACTGTGAACTATTGGTCAGATGAATTGATTCTTTTATAAAACAGAACAAAAAAAAACCCTTTGGATCACTCTACAATAGCAATGTTAAGCCATATTTTTATAACATTGGGTTTATTAGGAAATGATTTAGTGTAAAAGCAGCATATGTCGTTGTTCAGTCACTAAGTCATGTCTGACTCTTTGTGACCCAATGGATCACAGCACACTGAAAACAGCATGTTCTACTTTTAGTTTGTGTATGTCATTCTTGAATTCAAATGGGCAGTCAACAATCATCCAACTTTTAAAAAATGATATCTAATAATCAACCTCTCCCAAAGTCAGAGTTGCAACTTTTCAAGACATCTAGTAAGGCAAAACTGTCTTTGCAAACTTGCCCTATTGTAAAAAAGTACCATATGGCTATACTATTGCTATTAGAAAAATTATGATTTGGAGTACAGGAGATAGATGTTGCCTCTGTAGTGGACATTTACAAGTAAAAGTTCAAAAAATGAAACTAGTTTCTGATTGAATCATCTTTGAGTTTGGAGTCAGGAGTTAGACCTGAAAATTCCATTGTGATGTTAGTTATGATGACACTACTACATTTAGTATTCCCCTCAAAACTATCAGGTAATATGTTATTAGCCAGTAATACTAGCACTGTCACAAAAGGTTATTATGGTATCTGTTGTCAATCACAAACCCCCACAAGAGAATGAAAATATGCTGCTGCTCTCACTTATTTCATTTTCTAAGAAAGCCCAATGGATTTATGTAACCTGGAATACAAGTTATGTTTAAAGCTGATGCTTTGCAGAACTAGTTTTTCTTTTGTTTTTAAATTAAATAATCTTAAAAGGCAAGGCAGGGAGCTTGGCAGGCATTAAGGAATGTATCTCAGCAGGAATATTGTCACACTGGAGTCCCAAGCTGTACCTAATAAGAGTATTTTCAGTACCTCACATGAATTTGTTGATGCATATTTTGTGAAAAAGTAAGTTCCTGTCCCAGGGGAAGATGATGGTATTACAAAATGTGCTGCAACACATTCTAAATTGGGCCTCTTGGAAGAATCTTTGGAGGCTAAACTTGGTTCTTAAAGCAGCATCAAATGTATTGGTAGATATTCCACCTTTCCTAAAACATTTTTCTTGGCTCCCAGTTCACTTCTGGCACCATTCAAATACATAGCTGGTAATTAGCTTTCAATCATAAAAATCTTCATCCACAATGCTGGAAGCATCATTGCTCCTGTAACAGTCTGCCTACTCTCATGTCAACCGGAGCCTTCTCCTAATATCAGAAGCTGTCTTTTTCTGTCACGTTTAAGATGAAGGGAGTTGTTAAGAGTTAGGGCCTTCTTAGTGATTGCACTGATATTGCAGAATAGATAGTCTTGCTGAGTTCTGGAGACTGTTTCCCATTTCTGAGTTGGAAGGCATTTTTTTTCAAATGTGTTCTATTTATTTGGAGACAACATTTTGCCCCTTTGCTTGAGTTTTTCTCAAGGATTGCATATCCTGCCTTTGATACATTTACCAATGCATACATATCCCACTTTCGGGGGGGGGGGGAGATGTATGAAATTATTATTAAAATCTTCATAGGTATGGGGACTGTTAGGATTGCTCACTAAGCAACATAGTCATGTGATGTCACTCTTTATGACTGCATTGCTGTTCAATACAAATTCCAAGTAAATGTTACTTTAAAACTAAAAAGAGGTGCCATAGTAACCTGATAACTATCTGCCTTAAGCAGTCTACTTAAGTTCTGTGTTAGTATTATTGCAGAATATTACAGAATAGATAGCTCTGCTGAGTGCTAAAGACTCTTTCCCATTTCTATTTAATCAGCCTTTGCCTGCCAAGAGTTCCAGTTAAAGGATTTTTAAAGTATGGTTTTACTCAATTATTTATTGACTTTGTCTTTTTATGTGTTATATTCTAAAAGCTTTTTAAATCTGAATTTATGGTTTTATATTGCAGTTCTTATATGGTTGTGTGGCTCAAGAACTAGAATGGTAAGATACTGTATACAGAAAACAGTAAATGGCATTTCAAGTTTCAGATTAGACAGCAAATGATAAGAATTAATATGAGAATATATATTTCATTCAATACTGAAAATAAATTTTAGATGGATATTATAATTACGTATTTTATTTAATGTGATAGGAAGTAAGCAATTGGCTGATAAAAATTATTTCTAGAAAATATTCTAAATTTAATTTTCAAAATTTTCTGCAATCTCAGTGATAATGTTAAATCATTAATTTTTAGTTCTTAGTTTTAAAGTAACATTTGCTTGGTTTCAAAGGAATGTTAAAAGATCAAGATTGATTTTGAATTAATGAGATTAAATTTGGAAATTTAGTTTTTGTGCTTTACAATATCGTCTTTCTCAACCTTGTCAACTTTACAATGGGTGGCATTCATCTCCCCAAATTCTCCAGTCGAAGTCCTTCTCCAATTGAAGTCCGCCCATCTTAAAGTTGCCAAGATTGAAAAATACTGCAGTATATAGTACAATTTTAAGCATTATCTATACAAAGCATCTAGATAATTTATTCATCATAATCAAACAAGTATAAGGAGCACAATAAATGATGTAAATCTGGTATTGTTGCTAATCTCATACCAAATAGCATATCCAAACTTGGTGTTATTTATTAAATAATGAAAAAACATTGTGCTAACATTATGTGAGCTTTCGTACATCTTTTCCCAGAATTTTTCATTAGAAAGTGTTGATATACGATAATATAGAACCACACAGTTGAATTTTCCATTCCTGAAATCTATTATAAAATTTTGGATCCTATTTTGCTTCTTTTGGATCATCTCAAAGGGAGACATTCTAGTTCAGTGTAATGAAATAGACAATGACTTCCCAGAGTGCTTCCAGTAATTCAATATAGAATGAAAGTTTCAGTATAGGTTTTCTCAGTTGTATCCCACTTCCAATTATGATATATTTTTCTGGCAATCTTTTTTCCCCCAGCAGAACACAACACCAAATTATAATAATTTACAAATGTTTGTAGTATTGGTTTGAGGGAGGATTGCTGTTTTCTATTCATTGAGATTTTAGAAGCTTAATCTATATTTTTTGCTGCCCTGCATATTTTAATAAAATATAAAAATATTTTCCCTTGAAAAGTATTTCTTTGCCATGTAATTGGCTTCATTTACATTAGATTAAAAAGAACAAGCAAAAACATACGTTTTCAGTAGTCTGTTGAGTGTCTGTTGAGGCTGAAAAATCTTTAGATTCACAAAATCATTATATATTTTGGCTGTACTTTTGGCCCTCCTATGATAAAACACCCCAGAATCAAAATGCTTAGATATTTATCTTTCTAAGAGCTGTTTATTATAATTCTAGGTAGTACAGAATAACTGGTTATTTGAAATTAGAATAAGTGGACACAAATGGACACAAAAAAGTTCATGCATTTAATTTTAATGCAAACTACTGTATTTTTATTGAATCTTATCTAATTAATAGGTTTCAAAGTTTTACTCATTTAGGAAGTCAAGACCTATGCATTAAATTACTGTATATGATTATGGTGTATTGAATTTAAGCATATTGAATTTCTCTCCCCCAAAAAACTTCATCCTATAAACAGTGACATAAACAGTGACATAAACAGTGCAGTGTACATATTTTGTTGAACTATAGACTGTATCATAATAATGTAATGTAATTCTTGCTCCTTCCCCAGCACAGTTTTGAGATCAGAAGTGTCTCCTTTGATACTCATTAGTAATTTCATTTGAAAACAGACAAACTATAACCAATTGCAAGGCATTGAAAACATGGTTTCAAGACATCCTTGAGTACCCTCCCTCCCATTATTTCAACAAAATACAAATGAAACAATAATTGGGTATTTGGAAAGAAACATCTTAAGAGAAAGAGAGAGAGAGGTGAGGGAAGCGTGAATGAGTCTAAGCTTTGTTCACATAGTTTGTATGCCATCAGGCAATAGAGGTGGGGTCTACGACAACTCTCCACAATTTGCCATGACCAACTCGCCATAGGACAAGGGTTACACTAATATCAAAGAAATGGTGGAATAGAATCATTAAAGAAAGAATGCCACCAGAGGGACAAAATGAAATGTGAATGACAACAATTAAAACTATTTTAAATAATGAAATTGAATTGTTGAATTGTTCAGCAGCAAGTTATTCCATGATGAATTGGTCATGGAGAGTTGTCCCGTAGCCGAGGTAGTTGATGATTTTTTTAAAAAATCCCATCCCCCTCCGAACATTCAGCTCCCTCTCCCCATCTGTTAACTGCAAACTTCACTTGGATTGTAATTCTATTTTTATTGGTTTTAGAAATATTTATCTTTTATGGTTTTATTGTTTTTAATGTTGTAAACTGCTCAGAGTCACTTTGAAGCAAGATGGGTGGCAAACCATTCATTTAATGAATGAATAAATGAATGATCGATCCTTCATTAGGTTATCTTGAACTTTTGGGAAACACATTATAAAACTATAATGTACTAGTAATAGTGCAATAGTGATATTTACAGCAATAGCAGGTGGCTATTGATATTAAGTTCTTCTGGCCTGATCTGTTAAGACCCCATTATGTTGGGAAGCCAGGGAGGGAGGGAGGGAGGGAGGGAGAGAGAGAGGGTGGGAGGGAGGGAGGGAGGGAGGGAGGGAGGGAGGGAGAGAGAGAGAGAGAGAGAGAGAGAGAGAGAGAGAGAGAGAGAGAGAGAGAGAGAGAGAGAGAGAGAGAGAGAGAGAGAGAGAGAGAGAGAGATGTCAAGGGAGGCACTAACCTTGAGTCTTTGAATAGCCTGAAGAGGCATACGCCTCACCCTCCCTAAAATCCAGGGAATCTTATCTGGTTATTTCCAAGAGAAGAGGAGGTTCTTGAATTAATAGGTAGAACACAATAAAGTTGCCAATTTGGATCGTTCATGCGTGAATCTTGTTGCTTGCAATTAACATATTATTAATTTTTTCTCTTCCTCATAGATACTATGCTGGGTCATGGCTTCTGAACTGTTCGAGTGCTATATGCACTATATACAAGAAGTGCATCCACTCCTTGTGAGGAGAGGCCTGCTCACTGTATCATTTTTTTATAAGCTGAAAAAAGAAAGCTTTCAATAAGTGTGGCTTGATGGGAGGAAATTAGTGAGTAGTCAGTCTTGAATACCAGGAAATCGGGGAAAGAGTGAGAAATGAATTAACCGTGTGTGCAATTTGTGAGGAATTGTGGTTCTGGTTGGAGTGAGGAAAAGAAGCTGGATCCGATTTAATGTAATCTAGATAATCTGTTTTCAACTTTGCTGATACACATTTGTGATATTGGAGGCTATTAATCCAAAAGTGCATTGTTTTTTCTAGCCACCTACTTAATTGTTTAGAGATAGATAATGCATGCCTCCTTTTTTCTGCTACTTTGTTTTAATGTCAGATAATTAATCTTTGTGAAAGTAGATACACTTAATTGACATAAAGCTGTTTCTTTCCAATTTAGGTGTCAATAAGTGACTGGAATAAATATTGTGTCTCATTTATGACTATAAAAGACTACAATAAAGACTCTGCTGATTTCATAACTACAGAGACCATATTGGCTGAATGTTTGAGCTTAGGAAGATGGTCTGTTGTTTAAATTCTTCTCAAGCTATTCTCATTATCCATCACATTTATTGATGTGGCCATGGATACATCTTCTAAATCCAACCTGTACACCTGACAAGTCTCATTCCATTGCATTGTTGAACTAAGGATAGAAAAGCATTGAACATTGCCTTACCAATGTGTGATTTCAATCATTTAAACTATTATATATGTACTACAAAACACTAGAATTTTCAATGATAATAAAAATGTATGTCTTTTTTTGCCTTTGCATAAGAATAGTTTTGATAGCATTTGGAAATCTGATTGTCATTCCTTGTAAACACTGATTCTTCTTGCAAAGGTTTCATGTGAAGGAATAATTTAGGCAGGCTCTTGAAGTTTGAACACATCTTGCCTAGGTCTTTTGTCATAATACATAATACAGACCACTCTTCAAGCTTTGGGACCAATTTATCAATCACTGAGTACAGTGTCAATTAAATATATTTTTGCGTAATATCAATGTACTTGATATGGAATGTTACTTTATGGAGTTATAAAAAAATGTGGATTTTTATGCTCCAGATAATTTAGAGCATTGAAGGAGAAATCCTTCAGCTGAAAAAGAGTCCAAATGAGCTACTGGTATGTTTTCCTTCCGTTTCTAAGAAAATCCCCAGAACTAAGGTGAAAAATTTGTATGGTAACTTTACTTCCCTTGAGACCAACAGATTTTTATAGTTTAAATAGTGCTGTTGGTTTGGTAAGATTACCATATAACGACTGCAAAAATCCAACTTTTCTAAATGGAAACAGAAAAGTATGGAAGACCTCACTCCTCTGTTCATGAGTACAGTTTCCTTGTAGTTTCTTCCAGCTCATGCAAAATTGGCTGCTTTGCTTAATCTTTCCTCACATTGCAGCATCCCTTGAAGATTTCCACATCCCTAATAGTTTTGAGAAACAGTAAATATGTCTCCTGTATAATTCTATTTTTATTTATTCAGTAAATAAAATTTCTAATTATATTCTTGAAAGATAACTGATAGCTTCTGATTAGTGCCAGAATTCAAAAGGAAACCACAGCTCATTTATATTATGTTGTACGCTTGGAAATAATAATGAATTATGCATTAACTCCAAATAAGGCTTCTAATAATGTACGTATAGTATGTTAATTAAATCCTTATTCTTGCTTACATAAGTGTTCATGACTTAATTGTTTATCAAAGCAAAATGTAACACAAACAGAAAATTGCTTCATAATGGAGTCGAATGGGGAGACAGATCCAGCAGATTTTCTTCTGAATTCATAATAATTTTGTTCATTTGCAGATGCATTTTTTACTCAGCTTCCCATTGCTCCCTAGACTACCAATAGCTATTTACCAAAAATGCGCTCTTTATTTCTTTTCCTTTTCAATGATGCATACACTCCAGACATGAAGAATACGTGGTGCAATTGATTCCCTGTCTTTTTATGCAATAGTCATAAAGGAAAAATGTTGTGAATCTATGGCATTTATTTATAGCCAAGAAACATGTTCTTGTTAAATCATTAAAGATAAATCAGTTCAAACTCAGATGGCATCTCCAGCATTACATTTTAGAATTCTTTATGTCTTAGATCATTCTAGAAGATGAACATTATACAAACCAGCCTTAATTCAGTTCAGATTGGAGTTAACGATTCCAAAGAAATACGGGTCAATTCAAACTTGCACTTTAAGAACCAGCTCAAACTGATATGAAATTCCTTCGAGATTTTATTTTTTTTTAAAAAAGATTTGAACATATACTGTAATGAGCAAGTATTAAAATGCCTTGTCATTGTTTAATTTTTTTTATTTTTGGGCAGAAGAGGATAAAACAGCAGTGAGGTAATATTTTAGCTGGATTTCAATGCAATTCATTTTAAGTACCTTTTTGAAGCAAAAACAATAGAAATAAAAAAGTGAGATTCTCCTGCAAAGAACTGGCTGACCAGTATACTAAGTGGTTTCCTGTAGCTTAAGAATTAAAAAAATGTTCAGAATTTTTTTAGAAAGTATCCTGTTCTTTTTTATTTTTCACATACCTTTCTGGAATGATGTGTTTGGCATTTCTTTGAATAATATTCAGAGCCTGGCCTTTTCTGGTGCAGTCAAGAAAGATTGACTGTTGTCTTGTAAAATCAGAAGTTTTGCTTCCTCTTGTTGCTTGGATTTCAGGACTTTCTGGAGACTTGGCAGAGCTAATTGGCATGGTTGCCCATTCCTGCTCATTACTGACATCAAGAATGGTGGCAATGGAAGTACGTCCATAGAGACAGGCGGGTGATAGAGAAAGAAGTTGCCATATACAAAAGTAGCATTTGTAGCCTTGTCCTCCATATTTTTTTTAAAAGTATATGATGGTGTCACCTAACATCCTAAAAAGTGAGACAAATGGTATATAAGTTTAATAATAAAATAAATAAATGCTAATGTCAGACATCAATTCACTCATTATCATGAGACTGTAACCTTTGCTAAGCCCATATGCAAAGTAATGAGACTGAGCTGAATTCCCATTGGTGTTGAGAGGGGCAGTACAGCAATCTAAAATCCCATTAACACAAGAGAGAAGAGAATATGAAGGCTTGTGAATAGCTACACTAAAGATTCACAATTTATTGGTAGAATTCAGTGAGGGACCAAGACTGATTGGACAGTCCTCATGACAGTGTGAGAGACCTAATTACACGACTGTCTTAGAAATACCCATTTATGAAAGTAAAGTTGCAGTATTGCATATTATCTCTAACAATCTCAGAAATGACAGTTAATTCCGTGATTTCACTTGATTCCTAAATCTGCTTTGATGGACTGTCTTGATCACATTTTTGCACAGCCTTATGGCATACAACAAGATAAATAACCAAGTCAATCTGCACAATAACCATAACATGAATAAAAATAAGTGATAATAAATAATTCCATTCTTCCATTCCAGCCATGAGGCTTTATAACTAGATTGTCTGTTGAGCACTTTTGGAAATCAAATTTGAAGCCTTATATAGCTCTATTCCACACTGCCTGATGATTCCAGACTATAAAGTTGATTCTCATACTGTGTCTATCTACGACAGTATTTTATCAAAATACAGTATTCTAGCCTGGGGCCGCTAACTCATAGATAACTTGAAGAAAAGTTTTATTTCTTCAGTAGCTCTTCCACAACTGACAGTTCACCCAGATCTTTGAGAGAGAATAAGACACGTCACTTCATCATGCTTGTTTTCTTTTGTCATTTTTTTGGTTATAATTTCTTTGATTGTTGTGAGCCACCCAAAGTCATTGAGGATCTGGCAAATATCACTTTCTTCCAAGCAAGAACTGGCAGGATCACAAAATAGACAAAGCAGTACAAAATGAAGAAAGTAAAGAGCTTCAAACAGATGAGCATCTGCCACACAACACCGTAGACCTGACAACTATTGATAGGAAAGACCAAAAAAAAGTCTGGATAGTGGACATTGCTATACTTAGGGGCAACAGAATAGAAGAGAAAGAGCCAGAGAAATCATAAATTATGAAGACCTGTAAATATAAGTAGAACTGTAGCAAAAGAAAGAAAGCAAAGATAGTACCAATAGTAATAAGTGCTTTGGAGGCAAATCCCAAACATCTGAAGCACAACTTGAACACTATTGACTTTGACTAAATCACCATCAGCCAATCGCAAATGGTATCTTTATTTGGCACAACTTCATCCTTTAACGATATCTTTAATACTATTAAATAACAACACTTGCCTATCACAAGTCTTTGGGAAGGACATTGTAAGTGGACAAAAATGTCAAATCCAATTTAAAGATCTGACTGATCTTGTGATCAACCATAATAATAATAATAATAAGCTGGTAAAAAAAATAGCGACTATTATTATGAGCTGGTATTTGGAATCTAGAACTCAGCTCTGAGACGAGACACGGGGTTCTTTGATAGAAGTGCAGCTTTGATTTTATATGCCATTATTAAAAAAAAGGCAACATAGAAGTTGTAATTTCTATTGTTATATCAGATGAGTTTAGGAGTGGTTGCTTAAGTTTAAAACAATATTATTCATGAATAAAATAATATGAATAAAATCTAGCTGCTTGCATGGAAATATTTTTATTTCCATTTCAGGGAAGGAGGGACTGATCTTGCTTCTTTTTGATCTTTAAAAAGTTGAAGCCTTTTTCTGATTAAGTATGGCCTTTTTTCTACTGCAAATATGCTATAGAGTAAATTCAGTTGTGCATAGTGATCACCTAGACAAATTCTGAGTGCATGGATATCTTGTCACTTGCCACCAATTTGTTTTATTCAGTAAGACCTTTAAAAGTATGGAATGCATTTTTAAAAATTGTACATTGATGGAGATGGTGTTGAAATGAAATACTCATTTTAAAAGCAGTAAAAGAGAGACAGACACACACCCTTCTTATATAATTAAAGTAGTGGAAGAGTTCATGAACCAATCATTTGGGCTTTTTGGAGGCCATATGGAAGTTTTCTAAAATTATAGAGTTCTGGTGAATTTATTTTCTCAGTAAACCTGACATGGATGAATGTGTTGCTTTCATAGTGAAATATATTCAAGATTGCAAACTTAAAACTTGTAATAAATGCTGCTGAAAACCTTGGGGTGCATTTAATAAACAGAATGCAATGTCTGTTGATGAAAAATATATCTCAACTTCAGATAAAGATAACAGAACAGAAGATAAAGACAGCATTGATTGTGCTTGCCAATGACCTTTAATCAAACTAGAAAGATTGTTGTGCATCCATCCATGTGCTACTTGAACTTTCACAGTTTTCGGTGTTGTTAACCATAGTATCCCTGTGGACTGACTTAGGAATGGGGTCACTGAGTTATAATGCTTCATTTCTTTCTCTGGTCATTTCCAGTCAATGGAGGGGAAATATAACATATTTTATGGAGGGGACATATAACATATTTTACTTGTACTATATGTATTCCCGTTAAAAGATCTACATGGAAGTGTTGGATGAGGTCATCTATCAGTTCAGGATTCAGTATGAATACATAGATGATATTCAACTATACAACTCAACCTGGAATGTGCAGTTGAAACTGTCAGTGTACTAGCTCAGCCTAGAAGCTCTTAATGTCTGCATTAAGAGTACATAATGTACATAAAATACATACAGATTTTAGTTCATTCCTGACAATACTACAACTGTTTTGGCCTTCTGAATTGGGGGAATTTTTTATTAATGGTCTGTGCTGGGGTTGCACTTCCCCATTTGAAACTGGTGTGCAAATTGGGAATTCTCACAGCTATTGCTTATTGAGCTAGTTACAACTGTGCCCAGGGGGCCTTTGAAGAAGTTCCACTTGTGCGCCAGTTCTGCCTTTTCCTTGACCAGGAGGCCCTTCTGACATTGCTCACATCTTATATACCCGTGATGGCGAACCTATGGCACACGTGCCATAGGTGGCGTGCAGAGCCCTCTGCGGGCACACGAGCCGTCACTCCAGCTCAGCTACATCGTGCATGTGTGCGTGTCTCCCACCGGCCAGCTGATTTTTGGGTCTTTGCCATGCATGTGTGTGGAGTGCATGCAACAGATGAGAGCACATGCGCAGGGGGAAGAGGGGTTCATGCGTGCATACGTGGGGTGGGATGAGCATAAGGGGGGGTGCGGTGTTCCCCCCTGCGGCCCGTTTTTGGTCCCAGGAGGCTGCAGAGAGGCCTACTCGTGTGCATGCGTGGGGAGGCAGGGGGAGCATGGAGAGTTGTGTGTGTATGTGCAGAGATGCGGGGAGTGCGGGTGGTGTCGTGCACACATTGCATTATGGGTGAGGGTGCAGGCGCATGCACACACTCACTTTCAGCACACTACGACAAAAAGATTTCCCATCACTGTTATATTCTGTAATTCACCCTACAGTGGAACCTTAATACTCACTGTTAATCAGGTACAATTAGCTTAATTGGTTACATTGCTAATTGAGTACTAAAAATGTTGAGTACCAAACAGATTTTTCTCTTAAGCAATAATATAGTGAGTCACAAGGCCCTGACATCAACAAGCTGTAGCTTGGCTGTTGAATACCAAACAGTGAGTATGAGGATAAAATTTTTGCATCAAGATGTTTTGAGTACCAGATTCGATGAGTTTCAAAGCAGTTGAGTACCAAGGTATCACTGTACGTCGGACTGCTCTTGGAAATCCATCTGGGAAATATATCTGCTCCAAAATCCATTGTCATGAGCAGCAATGTATACTTATTATGCCCATGCGTCATTGCTGCTATGACAGTTTTATTGGGTGTTAGTTGGCTTCTACGTGTAATTCAAAGTATTATCATCATCAAGAGTTTCATGGCATAGGATATGATTATCTGCCGGACCACCTGTCTCCAGTAATTTTTGTCTGCCTGATACATTTGGGCAGAGTGGGTCCAAGCGCCCCCCCCTTCAATTAAGTGTCATTTTATGCATCCTCCAAGAGACGTGTGTTGACCATTTTTCTAGGGTTCCAGAGTGCCCACAAAGCCTGTCTCTATTCCTAGGCCAGGGGTTACTGTCAGTCAAGCTTTATTTACATTTTTAGATTATCTTTCTTCATTAGAGTGCCTCTTTATAGATTTTTTAAAATAAATTGCAATTTATACACATACACAAAATATATGGCAACGCTGTAGGCAGTATATGAAAAATGATAGCAATCTCTTTTTCTTTTCTGTAAAATTTTGATTTATTTGTACATCTTGTAGAAGTTTAAGAGGCCAGAAAACTGAAAACATGCAGTAGTTATGAAGATTTTAATAATTTTATGTAATCTCATTCTGTTTTTCATGGAAACTTTGGGAGGGGGAGATTTCCTTCTAATTAGGTGGCTTTTCCCCCCCTCCAAACCATGCATGTCCAATCGTTTGGCTTGCCTGGATTGCATAGAATGAATAGGAAATGTCATGGGCTGCATATAAAATATATAATATGCTTTTATAATATAAAATTATATAATAATGTAAAAATCTATGATCTTGTGGGACTATATCCCTAACTGTCCGGGGCTGCATGTGGCCTGTGAGCTATGGGTTGGATATGCCTGCCGTAAATTTAACATTTTTGGTGGTATTTACAAGCCTCAGAATTGTCTTGATCCTGCCAGTGACATTTTAATTGTGTCAACAATGATAGATTTCAGTGAAAAGATGGCAATCAGTATTAAAATTTATTAGAATTTGTCTGCAGTAAAGATTATTCTGGGCACATACCAAATTTATGCTGGTTTGTTTAAAAAACAAAGCATTATTCAATATAGTACTTTAAGATGGGTATTAAATTACTTTCATAATGTTTTGTTTTTAAAAGCTGTTCCTGAAATGTGAGAAAAATCATGTAGCAGCTGAACTAATTATTTTAGAATGTAATAAATGCCAGAACCCTCAGGATGTACTATTGTATGATGACCAGTTTCTAAGTTTAGTTGATACAGAAGGACTTTTAGTGAAGTGGGGGGGGGGGCAACCCTGTCAAATTCTAATGCATTCTTTAGTAATTAGTTATTTTTATGACCAGAAAATCTTTTAAGCCAGATTTGATTAGATCAAGTAGAACAAAAACTATCTTATAACACTAAATACACAGCTCTGCATTCCACATTTTATTGAAGTCATACAGGCTGTATTGGCAAGAAATTATCCTTTGGCAGTTGCCATTATGTATTATTAAAGTTCATGGATATTTAATACAATGTTATTTTTAAATTTAAATACACAGGATTGGTCTTGTGAAATATTTATATTTAACTGAATAATCAAACTGTAAAGTGAACTATACTTAATTGATATTCTCAGAATAAGAAACTGGTTTCCTGTCACAAATAAAATAATGTTATAAGGTATTTTATTTCCTCTTGTGAGTTTTAAGACCAGCATTTAAAATAGAGAAAGTAAAGGAAGTATTGTCAAAAGTATGCCATATTGAATAGAAGCCTGGTTACTTCAATACCTTTCCCAAATGCTGTGGTAGATCAAAGCAAGTAGAATGAGGGACAGCAGAAAAAATATTTTTCTCTACCACGTCCTATTAGAAATACAACTGCAGGAGACAAAGAGAAGGCTTTCAGCAGTCATAAATGAAATGAATTTTCAAATGAAAATAGGTATAAATCGGTTGAATCCTATCATTTATTGTGTGAATATTTAGGATGGTGTTTATAGGTCCCCCTGGCTCCTGGAGATTTAACTACATACGAGCAGTGAAGAAACTTACATGATTATTACAGTAATAATAATTACCACATAGCAATTATCTTTTACTATTGCATTAGATATAAACTTTCACTCTGAATGGTTCAGGTTATGTGCTAAATGTTCTGTTCTTCAGAAGAAAACTTATTTGATTTTCAGTAATGATTTCAAAGTAATGAAAATTGCTGCTGCTTTGAAGAAACGAGGCAGTCTGGGAGAATTTTCCTTACTCAAAAACACTAGCAAGAGAATGCATTCGATTTTCTGTTCGTGGACTTCGGCTAAATACCAATGAAATATATTAAAATAAATGAAAATTATCTTATATTTTATTTTAAAGTTGTTTTCTGAGAATAAAAATAGATCTGGAGTTTTCTTTGGCTATGCGCAATGTAATAATAATACTAATTAAAAAGTATTTGCCAGAATTCATAAGATAATAATATTTAATTTCCTCTCTATCAGCTTGCATTCATTGTTTTTATTAGCTTTGTGATAAAGAGACCTTTTTTAATATCACAAAATATTGCTGTGTGTCAAAAGTGAAATTAGTTACTAAGCTAGTATGCAACAGAAGCATTTCTTGTTTCCCAATATTTGTAAATCATTAGCAAAATGGAATCTACTTAACTACTAAGAATAAAAATGCTGCTTTGTAATTTATGACAAATATTGTTCTAAAATTGAATGAGATGATAAGAAATGTGAATGCATGAGGCATGATATTTTCATTCTTATCTTCAGATTCAAGTAGCTTTGGCTTTTTCATATCAACATATTTTCAACGGATACTTGAATTTATTAGGATTCTTTTCCTTAGGTGTTCAAAGATCTTGGGTGTATTGAGGATCTCAGCATCTTCAAACAATTCATAAAATAAAGACTATTAATTTGATGAACTGAAACTGGTTTGTCCCAACCAAAACAACTTAATCCTCTGTTTCTGATTGTTGCTCATCATCCTCCAGAAATAGAGGCAGCCTTGTCTGTTCCACTGGAATTTTTTCTTAATACACACTGTTTTTTGTTAAGTCAGTCAAGACAGCCATATGTACTCTAGCCAAAAAGAGTTACTGCGCTTGGCCTTGAATCCTAGAAGAGGAGTCATAATCTTCCTTGTCTTGCAAAACCAGATGGCAGAAAATTACCCAGGTTCAGACCCTACAGAAGCATTGGTTATTCAGAATACTTGGCTTATTCAAAGAGCCAGAGCTGGAACTTACAACATTTCTATAGTCACTTTTTCTTTTAATCAAGTAACATATCTATTGTGTCTAGATATTTAAATGTAATCACCAGCCCTAATATAGCAATGTTTGTCAATGCACATGCCAAAGTATAAAAATGCAAGGATTTCAGCATTAGATTTAGTTGCTAATATTTATAATTGGCAACTGTGGAGCAAATAGTATTATTGTTTTGGGATGGGGAAATATTGTAAATTGATGGATGAGCATGTAATCTCTGTGAAAAATGTTTTGTTAAACCATCAACACTAAGTTGTTTGTCTCTTGGATCAATGACCCCTTCATGGCAGCAAAGATTTCACTATGATGGATTTTAATATCCCTGTTTTTCCCATTAGCAGCTCAAGTTTTAAAGCAGACGCTGTTCCACTCCAACATGAATAGATAAATTGTCAGAGCATGCCAGCAAAATTGCTTCTGCATTAGAGGATTGTAAGCAACACTCTCTATACTGTTTTAGCTGGTAAACACAAACTGTGCACATTTGGTGGCATATATCAATTCTCGGACTTTACTTGAATTTAATGAGTTGGAACAGTGTGATGAGATGAGGAAGAATGTGTTTAGTGTATATTGAATAGAAGCCAGATTTGGAAGGTCATTGTTTAAGAGCTGCCCTTTCCCACCACTTATCAGCCAGAGAGGAGGGATAAGAATGGAGCTTGTATAGAGTTCATATTATAAAAATGAGTAAGATTTAACCATTTAATATCAGTATTTGAGATATGGTAATGTCACTATGATGTTGGATTAATTTTTAAAAATGCTTTATAGTTTTGGGAATATAATAGTGGGAGTAGATCAGTAGTGGAATACAATTCTGTAAAGAAAATAATAAATTGTTTATGCTGTTTAAAGAAAGTGTAGATAGACATTTGTGGGAATAGGATTCCCAACCCCCAACCCCACCCACCCAAAACACGACAAACTGCCACAAATTTGTTACTCAATCCTCCCTTGCCCACATTTTTAAGAAAGTTCTAATTAACATAGAACCAAGTTATTTAAGCTATAACTTCTAAATGCAAAAGTCTCAATGAAATGTTTTGGGAGGTGTTTTCAAATTCATTAAGTGAATTTTCACTGTTTTGTATTCCTGCTTTAGACCCTTGATTCTAAACAATGTGTTTTTCTCAATTTCAATCATGAGGTTTTAAAAAAAATATTATCCTGCCATTATTATTTATTTAATAAGGGTAGAATAAAAAACATTTTCAAAAGGTTTTTATAGATAACTCTTTCCTCTTCCTGTTTTCCCCACAACAACAACCCTCTGAGGTGAGTTGGGTTGAGAGAGTCATTGGCCCAAAGTTACCCAGCTGATTTTCAGACCTAAGGGGAGGAACTAGAACTTACAGTCTCCTGGTTCTAGCCTAGTGCCTTAATAAAAACAGCCTATAAAAAAAGTTTTGAGGTCATCATTATATCAGTAATTAAGAATGATACAAAAAAAGAATGTTACAGTAGATATACAAATAAAACCACCTTTTGTCTGAATAATTAGAAGATTTACAAATGACAAACTAAGAGCGTGGCTTGGGTAACATTTGAATATTGGATTTGCAAAAATATTTGTCAAAGTTTTGAAGGATTTTGTGAGAAGGAACAAAGTAAAAATAAAACTATAAAAACACATAAAGCTCTAGAACATCGACTTTTGCTAACTACAACTGAATGACTAAGGATTTTTTTATAGATAAGAGATGGAATATGGGAAGAAAAGATTTTTTGTTGTATCTTATAACTTACTAAAATGGTTTCTACTTGTTTCTACTTTTAATGAAGTCACTTCTTTATATATTTCTTTCTTTCAATATTTTTGTCTTTATTGCCTAATCTTTTTTCTACTTTTTTCTTTTTTGTATTTTCTATTTTTTTGTTTGCGTTATTGTTTATCTTTTTAATTGTAGTGTTTTAAAAATTACTATAAAAAGTTAATTGTGCTGCATTGTTTTGAGAGAAACAATAATTTCAGAATCTGGAAAACAACTTTTAAAAGCCATTTTTTGTCTTAAATCAGGTTCACAATAGCCAGTAAGTGCCAAGATACCAATATCTGAATCAAACTAAATTAGATTCCTCAACTTTTTTGAACTGACAAAGCATTGTAGTTATTTAAAATCTGTTATTTTAGGCAACAACATTCTTATGTTGGTTCCCTCTTAATTACCTTTAAAGAAACAGGATTGCCTTGAGAATATTCCTTCCAATAGTGAATCTGTCTTCCCATATTAACTAGACATTCATTTTAACAATGAATAAAGAGGAACTATGAACAGACTATTGAGGTCTGTTCCTCTATTTCATTAATTGCAGTTGAATTGGAAGACAGAAGCCTCGTGGAAATTGACTGAATTGTGGTGTTTTAAATATTAAGAGTTCTCTTATTATTCTCTGAAGATGTTTTAGTTAATCAAACGATTATTTTCCCCTAAAATATAAAGGGAATAAAATTATAAAAATAAAGAAAAAGAAATAATAAAGGAAATCATAAATCAAGACAATATGATTATGCTGACTTGAGGTTATCTTTGAATCAAGTGACAATTAAAGATTACCTCGTGTCAGGCCCTTTATTCTTTCAAATAGAATGGCTATCCACATGCTGTTCCTCTGAGTTAGAGAAAATACGGGTAATCCTTGACTTACGACCACAATTGAGGCCAGAATTTATATTGCTAAGTGAGTTTTGTCCCATTTTATGACTTTTCTTGCCACATTTGTTAAGTGAATCCAGTGGTGGACTGCTACGGGTTCGCCCGGGTTTGGGAGAACCTGTAGCTACCATTACGGCTGCTTTGGAGAACCTCCAAATCCCACCCCTGGCTGGCCCCTCCCACTCCCCTCCCCTCTCACCCCCCTTCCCTCCCAAAGGATGGAATTAGCAGAGACGGCTAAATTGACTGCCTTAATAGTTATTAAAAAAAAGAATACAACTAAGTTTGTTTCTACTTGGAACCTCTTCTGGTCTTTGTTCTTGAGGTGGGAAAAAAATGAAACTTTGACTTTAGGTTTTGCTGATTAGATAATGGCTAGTACATACTATTCTATAAAAGTAAAAAGTTGAGGCTGTATATTTGTATCATATTCTACTGCGCTAAAAAGAGTCAAAAGTCAATGTCCCCCCCCCCTTTCCCTTACACATTTTCTCTTCTCAATTCCTCCCTTACTTTCCCACTGTATTCATTTTTCTTTATATTTCATATTTTGATTAATAGAAATTTGGAACTAGTTTCTTGTCAGTTTTTTTTTCTGGGCACAATTCAAACTCTTGTTTTTTAATCATCAGATCCCTAAATAGTTAGAATCCGACTATCAGCAGGACCCACTGATGTAAACTTTCTGAGGCATTAAAACAGCACAAGTCCTTTTTTTTTAAAGATGCCAGGCTTTCAGAGGGCTACATTGTCATTTCCTATGTTGTACTTATTTCCTAGTTTTACTCAGATCTTTTAAGTTAAATTTCTAAGCATGCATCAATTTTTAATTCTTATTTTTATTTACACTATCAGCCACCATTGCACCATTGTACATTGCAAACAGAACAATAGATTTAAATTGTGCTAATGTGAATTGGATAATGCTATCCAATTCAGCGCATTGCCAGTTTTAGGGGATTAAATCTTGAATGGGATATTCAATTTAACCTAGTTCTAAATGCACTTTTAATTATGATGCAGATCTCTCAAATCCTATATGCAACGTCTTCAAATATAAGATAATATATCATTCACAGCACAAATGTTTTTTCTGTTCTTTATATAAGAATAGAAACGACTATACCATGATACCCAACAGTCTGATTTCTTAATACATGCCAAATGATTAAATTAAAAAGTAGCTGGATAACTAATGAGAGGATTATATATCAAAGTGCACAATTATTTCATTTCCGAAATTTAGTGCATAATTATTTCATTTTAGGAAAGGGCTAAAAACACATGCCTGAACCCCTGAGAAAACCACTGTCAAAATATGATTTAGAAACTCAAGGAAACAAATTTAATTTTTGCATTTTAAAAACTGTATGCCACTAAAAACAATTGATTCCAATTATGATAGATTATGTGCCATTATGTTGATAGTGGTTTAAATGTGCACAGATAGATTGTTTTTTTGGGTGGGGAGAACGATCTGTTGGTAATCTAGACCTTCAGATCTTCCAACAGTGCATCCATTGCTGCTGTAACTGAGTCCATCATCTGATCGCTGATCATCCTTTGCCCCCCCCCCTTCCACGTTTCCCAGCATTGTAGACCTCTCAAGGAAATTAGATGATGTTGAAATAATGTATTCAGAATGTGCTTTGAACCTGGTTATTTGTACCACAAAAGAGAGTACTGTGATTCCATGTGTTTGTTTTCCTGGCTATCCAAGGTATTCCATATTTAGTTTTCTAAAATGCCAACATTGAAATGAGAAATGCTCTTCCTATCCTACTTCTCTAAAGTCCAACATTTTCTTTCATGGAGTGTCATAGGAAAAATTATCACCTGTATGATTAGATCTGTGCAGGCATGGACACATCCTAGCATCTGTCTCTCTTTTCCAAAACCTTCTTTGCTATTCCACCAAATGCCACTAGAGGGTTTTCCTATAATGTTTTTATATATGTTGTTTCTTTTTGTGTCTGTGGCATATTTTTGTCTGCTAGTTCTTTACCAATTCCAAAAGGCATAACTGTCCACCTTTACATTATTTTCATTGTCAGTTCTAAGGCTGATTGCTTTACTCGTTATCATAGGAATCAGTCACCATTCAGAGATAATTCTTTCATACATTTGCGGAGAAAGCTCCTTTTCTCATACTGATCAATAAATTTAGTGACTGATCAATAAATGTAAAGGAAGAGGCCACCCTCTTCAATAGGGTGGTCTCCCCTGTAGATTTTAAATGCATGACATGTTACTAATGACATAGCCAAATAATACCCAGCCACTAAACAGATTAAAGGTTAAAAAACAATGCTTTGAATTCTTCTTGGAAAACAATCAGCATAGATTTTTCAGGGTAGGCACAATATGGTCATTGTATCGTACACAACTGCTACATTTTGCAGCAGTTGTATTTTTGGAACATACTTCAACTGTGACTTAATGTATTGTAGTAGTCTAATCATGATTTAACAAATTATAGATAAACACACAGAGAACATTTTCTAAGGAGTATTTGCTGTTAGTGCAGTAAATTGATTGGCATGAATACAGAAGTTGCTACTGGTAAAGCTGTCCTTCTGAAATTCAGCTTTACTGCTGAAAAACACAATGAAAGGTTCTTTGGAGTACATGGAGGGAGAAAACTATTCAGAGATACCAGAGAACAAGTAAAGTTACTTACTTTCCAGCATTTATCAAAGTAGAATATCCAGCAGAAGAAAGTAGTTTCATATCTATATTCTGGTCTATGTGAAACAGGTACAGATCATCACTATTTCCTGTTGCTTTGGGAGTTGCAAAGTGCATCATTTTGAGTGTTTAATTACAGTTGTGCTGCTATTACTGTTCTAAAAACAGCAATAAAACTGCCAAAAAGTTTTATGCTTCCAATAAATATTCCAGCCATATTTCTGCAGCTGTACAACTGAGCAATTGTTGTAGCATGCATTGACTTAATGTTGCATCCTATGGTTGGATTATAACAGAAGTTTGGTTTTGATTTATTTTCAGATGTGTACACGCATACCACAAATGACATATTATTGGTATTTAAGTCAGAATTCTCTGCCAAAGCAATACTAACCCTTAAGTTTTAGTAATTTGGGTATTTTAAAAAGAATGGATTACATTGTACAAAATAGTTCTGCAAAATGATCCAAAATATTTTTTTTTTTTTTTTGGCTACGTTTGGTCATGACTGGTGCTCTGTGTGTGGCCCCATCTGTGCTGCTGCTTGATGTAATTAATACCAAACAGTGTTTGCCCATCTTAGCAGTAACTTTGGAGGGATGTGGAATGGAGCATATAAATATGCAACCAAAATTGCTCTGGTTTTCTTATTTAGTTCTGTAGAAAATTGATGCAAACAAGTATAAAGCTTTTAATGAACATTCAAAATATTGCAAACAGTAAGAGCTAAAGTGCATAATGTCAGTTACAATGGGGGACACACCATAGTGGTGGGGGATCTCTATATATTTTAAGGTCCTGCCCCCACATCTTTCTCTCTTTAAGAATACAGCTGCTTTGAGTATAATCACAGCAGATCAAAACCATGGGCATAAGCAGCATTGTTTTCTAATTCTACATTCTTAAATCTAAGATACTACTTTGCCTTAATATTGATCTAGCTTGATCTGACTCTAAGGTTAAATTGGTGATGGCATCACTGGATAAATCACAGAGGCTCAGTTTGTTTTGGATCCTATTTCCCAGGAAGATTTATAGTTGTCTCCAATATTAGATGGGGTAATCTACTAGAGTCATAGGGTTGTTTCAACTGGTAGGTTAAAATATTTATCCAGAGACCTAATTCAAGCTTATTGACTCTTGCCTCCTGTTGAAGAACTACCTTTGAAACACAGTGGGTTACCTAGAAGATACTTTTTAGAAATGTTGTTTGAATTTTTTTGTAAAGTGATCATTCTGTTATATGGTCCTAATTGAGCCCTGTATAGCAATTGTGCTTGGCTTTAGTTGCAAACAACTTAATTGCAGCAGGGATAAATTGTGCTTCTCTGGAAAAAAAAAGTTTGCATAACTGATGCAGATTTCTGTGCGTTGCAGAATACATAAGCCAAATGGGCATTTCTGCTTCCGGAGGCCTGAAAAACTATTCCTAGCAAACTGAAAAATTTAATCTGTTCAATGAACTGCCAGTCACTTAAATATGAGCCATCAATGAGCTTCAGCTGCCAAAAAGGCCAACACAGTTCTAGGCTGCATTAACAGAGGGCAGTGGTGGGTTTCAAAATTTTACAACCTATTCTGTAGGTGTGGCCTGTTTTCTGGGAGTGGCTTGGTGGTCATGTGACCGGGTGGGAGTAGCTTGGCAGTCATGTGACTGAGTGGGAGTGGCTTGGCAGTTATGTGACAGGGTGGGAGTGGCCAAGTCGATGTCACTGAATTCTTTGCCCCAAAGAATGACCTACAAAAAGAAGATATAAAAAAAGGAAACTTATTATTTTGTGCACTTACTACTGAAATAAGAATACAATAAGTACACAAAACAATAAAACAGCTACTTACAGAGGAAGTATGGCTGTCCTTGCTGGTCTTCAACATTACTGACCACCTTACACACACACTTCCAGACCCTCTGCCTCTTCCCTCTTCCTGGATTCACTCAGACATTTTTAAAACTCACAGCCTGTGCACAGCACACACACTTCCAGCCCCTCTGCCTCTTCCCTCTTCCTGGATTCACTCAGACGTCTTTAAACCCACAGCCTGTGCACGCACACACACACACACACACACACACACACACACACACACACACACTTTCAGCCCCTCTGCCTCTTCCCTCTTCCTGGATTCACTCAGATGTCTTTAAAACTTACAGCCTGTGCACAGCACACACACTTCCAGCCCCTCTGCCTCTTCCCTCTTCCTGGATTCACTCAGATGTCTTTAAAACTCACAGCCTGTCGCATGCACACACTTCCAGCTCCTCTGCCTCTTCCCTCTTCTTTGATTCATTCAGACATTTTTAAAACCCACAGCCTGTGCACACGCACACACTCTTCCAGCAGCCCCTCTGCCTCTTCCCTCTTTCCCAACATCCCCCCCTCCAGCCTCCTGACCAATGGGTACAGGAAGGCATGCTAAATTTCACCATCCGGTACGGCCGTACTGGTCCGTACTGATTGAAACCCACCCCTGACAGAGAGAAAAAATCAAGATCATGTGAAGTATTAATACCACTTTAGAATGCCTTGGTAAGGCCGCACAGGGAATACTGCATCCAGTTTTGATCACCACAACATTAAGTTTACAGTCTTAATTTACTTCATTGTCTGCAGTTGGCCCACCTGTGCTGAAAGGGACAAGTACCAAAGGCTAACTTGGTTGTCTTGTAGAGATAAACTGTTGTCCTTGTTCACAAAAGTAGGGTCAGCCTCATCTTTTAGATGATAACTGGAGGGGAAGCAATTCATTCTGTTTGCTGCACTTATTCTGCCTTCGCGGCTACTCCGGAAAGAGTTACAACCAGTTACAGTTTTAGTATTTATGAAAGTTTTGAGAACTAGGTTAGAGTTGATATTTACATAAAGCGAATAACACGGAACTGCCAAGAGAAAATAAACATGCTGGTGAAGGTTAAGGCATAGATTCTTAAAAGGATAAGATGGAGATCACAATATCCACAAACAAGGTATCATATTCTTCCCTGGAGTTCAACAAGCATAAATAATTGTGCTTTACACAAGGAGTTATTTGTCAGCAGAAATATGAGGCATGGATATTTCTGTATGCAGAATTGTATTTTTTATTTTTTTGCTTCAAGCTGTAACAAACTTGCCCTGATTACCTTCTTAGAAAACACAGTAAGTGTTACATATAGCTTTTATTACGATACATAGTACGTATCCCTACCAGGACCCTCTTTTAAAATTTGGTTGTTTGGTTTATAAGACAATAATTCTTCTTTGTCCTTTCCAGATAACTGAAACAAAAAGGGGAGACAAATCTGTACACATATTGAGATTTCCTTTTCCTAAATACTACATTTTAATAAAAGCAGTTTGTTGGATTTTGTTTTTTAAAATTGAAAATAAATCCAAAATCAATTTAAGAAGTTATGTATTCAGACTTGCAACTCTAAACTGATTTTATGAATGACTGACTGAAAGCTGAATGTTTGAATGTGTTGGCTGACAACCTTTGCTGAAAACTAGTTGACAGACATTCTCTTTATTTATAGATTTGAAATATCATCAACCATAGTACCTATATGAACTATAATTGTTTTATATAAAGCTCAGATTGTCTCTGATTCACTTTTGCACCTTTGCTATTAGGTCAAAAAATAGTTGGACAACATTTGTCCCATTGGCCACATAATTTGTCTTATCATAGTATGAATGAATGAATAAGAGAATGTGAATGACATTGTGAATTTGCCTTGCTATCTTTCTCTTATTCATATCAGGAAGCAAAGCTCAAAGCATTACTTATGATAAGTAAATAAATCTCCTTAAATTCAATGAAATTGACTCCCAGAAGAATACAGAATTGCTTAGTTAAAATCACATTGCATTAAAGGCTTTTGGAGATGCAAAATATGTAGTTTAGGGGCAGCCAGTATTCCTTTTTCTGTTCCCAGTCCACCCTATTTATCCTTTAAAACCCATGAATCTGTCTCCCAAAATGAGCCCTGACCCCATCCCCTCTTGTCCCTTGAGTCAAGTGAAGTTGATGCTCTTATACTGTTATAACATCTGTTTTTGCAAATGAAAAATAAAAATATATGATCCTAATGGTTTTTCTATCTCAAAATACACATTTTAAATGCACATTCCACTAAAGACACATTTGCAAAGATGTGTATTTGTATTGAATAACCGAATTACAAATTTCAGAGGCGTGTATAGTGGAAAAATTATAGTTTTCTGATTTATGTATGAGCCAGGGAATGAATTAGCTCAGTGTGCTCGTAGCAACCGAGCTAATATAGCAATCTTAATGTAGCAGCCCCACAGCAATTACTTAAAACCCTAAATTGCAAGCTCTTGTTAGAACTTTGTTTACATTTGGGTAGCAAAGCATGTATTGTCATCTGGGGACTGTTACTGGAAAATAGAAGCAGAAGTATAGGGTCATTTTTTTGAAGAACAGAAGGAAAGAGACCAAAAGTAAATGTGTATTTCCCCAATGTTAAGTCACGATTGGGCCATGCAGCTCATTGGATATAATGAGAAAGCAAAGTTACATTACTAATGATTTACCTACCTAAAACTAGTTTGAATATGGAAGAACAAGGACATCAACCTGGCAACCAAATGTAGGTTAGTTTGCTCTACCTATGGCTATGAAGGTTGGATCTTAAAAAAGTAAAACAGGAAGAAAATTGACTCATTTTAGCTGTGGTGCTGGAGAAGACTTGCTGCATATTCCCTGGCAGCAAAAGTGACTAACGAGCAAATACTAAAGCAAAATCGGGAAATTGTCTCGCTTACTTTGGTCATGTCATGAGAGGGAATTCACTGGAGAAAGTAATTATGCTTGGAGGAGTTTGCGGTAAAAGGAAACCAGCCATCAGAGAACATGGTGGCTGGACCCTATCAAGCTGACACCAGACAGAGCATAGAAAAACTCAAAGAAATAGCACAAGATCGGAAGATGTGGAGAGGCCTGGCCCATGGAATTGCCAAGAGTCAGGCTCGACTGAACATCATCATCATCAAAATTTAATTTGTAAATAGTCATAGTAATACAGCTAATAATGTCCATTATTATTCCTTCCTTTTAAAGCATAAGTTGTTAAAAGATAATAATTGCCCACCTAATAATGGCAACATATTTACATTCTGGAAGGTCCAGGTGCTATTTGTGGGAGTCTCCCCTGATTTTTCCTACAGCAGCCTAGTGAGGTAAACTAGGCAGAGAGAGTGTGACAGACTAGAATCACTGAGTTATGTTTCAGCCAGTCTCAGCTTAACATCTGGACAACTATACTGACTCCGCAAACTTTTGCTTCAGCCTTCAAATCATGATGCATAAAAAAATTGATCATTGATTTTGATTTCATTTAGGACAAGGGTAGGAAATCGTTGTTGACCAGTGACTTCACTTACACTTTGGAGGTTTCTTTTGGTTTTGAGTTATAATATCCATTTCGGGGCCTTCTACTATATTTTCATGATTCTTTTCTCAAAATAGTACAGGATGGGGGGCTTTAAATCATAGCAGTTATGTTTAGAGGGGCCCTTAAGGCAGAAAATGCGGGTTTTGTGGTCTTTAGAGCAACTTTAAGATGTGTGAATTTAAGCTTACTTTTATAGGACATCTTAAAGTCCATTTATCTTAAAGTTGTCAAGATTGAGAAAGACTACTCCAGAGTGGTAACACCAATCGCTCTGATTTATTTTTATAAATTTTGTTACTCACTTACCAAAACAAATCTGAGGTCTGCTTTGATGAGTGAGTAACAGAGAGAATTTATAAAAAATCTCAGAATTTCATCTTTTTCTCACAGGTATACTGATGCCTTATAAAAAAAACAGGACTTAGACATGCATTTTGTAAACTAGATAAGGTCTTGTAACTTTCGACATAGATTGAAAAACAAAATTTGCAGAGCGCAATGCAAAGAAAGTTTTGTAAAATATATTTAAATGTAAGTAAAATCCCTCATTGAATATGAATGACAGATTTTTCCCTTATCTTTCATTTGTTTGTATTAAATTGTGAGTTGGCTTAATTATTTCTCTTGGTTGTAATGGATTAATTTACACTCACAGAAGAAGTTTTAGTTCTTCTTTTTAATACCAAATTTGAAAAACCTTTTCTGTATTTTTGAAGATTTTTGTCCTGTAGATGTGTGTAGTGCACATACTTGTCATACCTGCAGACATGATAAAAGTCTGGTAAAAGCTAAATTACTCCAAAATAATAATAAAACTTAGGGCTCAGAATTTCTGGGGAAATCCCTTTTGCACTAGACATCGTGCAGGCCTTTTCCAGCCTTGCAGTTGCAACCAACCTGCTGTAAATTGGGCCACACCTTATTTCTCCCTTCGAAACATCTGATGGGTTTTGGATTTCACAATGGTCCATGATCATTGTTAATTTTTATAAAAATTTCAATTTGAAATAGGTCAGAATGCTACCCATTAATTTGATTTTCTCTTCTGTTATCTCCAGAGATTTGAAGAATAACTTAATTAGTAACATTGAACCAGGAGCCTTCTATGGACTTTCAGAACTGAAACGTCTGTAAGTATTAATTGCAACTGAAATTACCTTAAAAATTATACCCGTATTGATATTGATATTTGGTCTCCAGAGAATTGGGAATACATCACCATGCAATTATAAGAGAAAGAATGCAGTATGATAGCAGTTTGAATTTTTTTCCTGCACATGATTTATGTTTATCAAATCAAATCAAATCAAATCAAATTTTATTTGATTAGCCGCAACCCTCTCCCGAAGGACTCGGGGCGGCGTACAATCAAAAGGATAAAATACACATAGGACACACATACATACGAAAAAACAAGGACAATTACATTTGTGCATGGAGGAGAGTAGACTTGTAAGTGAAAGACAATAAACACAGCTAAAAACACAGTTAAAACACAGTTTAAAATCCCCTAAATAAAATTGCTAAATTAAAAACCCCTCAGGAGCGTAACGAAGTTATGGTTGGGCCAGGCCAGATATTTGAAAAAGGTGGGTCTTGAGCTTAACACGGAAGGAGCGGAGGTCTGTAGTGGTCCTAATATCCGGGGGGAGGTCATTCCACAGGGCTGGGCCCGCCACAGAGAAGGCTCTGCTCCTAGGCGCCGCCCCATGGCACTGTCTGTATGTTATGTATAAAGACAAAGCAAATAAATCTTTGCTACAATCATAACAAGAAATTGAACATATGAAAACTTGTGTTCTGACTTAGGTTTACCTGCAGCATATGCTGGATGGTATCATAAACATATATTGACAAAACAATGTAGTCCAGATGATAGAATAAAGGGGTGAAGAATGGATAGGCTTTATGGTGGTCATTGACAGTGCAAGCTACAGTTTTACATCTAAAAATTGATGATGATTAGATACCATTAAGACGTTGTTGGCTCCTGGTGGCCATGTAGATAGATTTTCTCCAGGATGATTTATCCACAACTTGGTCCTGCCAGTTTTCCAATAGTGTACCCATCACCACTCATAATTAGACATTTGCTGATTGTTCTTCTCTTTTCTTCTACCCTTTCTAACAGTATATAGTTTGAATAGAGCTAAGTGTTTCCCTGCATTACAAATAAAAGCAGCAAGTGCAAAATAGTGCAGAAAAATAAGAGATGGAATAGAAACTGGATCTCTCTGGTGTTGGTCAAATACGTTATTATATAATGGTATAAGGACTAGACCTTAGTCCTTGTGCATCCTGATTATTTTTTCAACTGCTTTCTACTCTGAAAGTGAGTGTAGATTGCCTGTCCTGCAGCTGCTGAAGATCAGGTAGTCTGGTCCTATCTTAACCCTCAAGAGGGCATGATTTTATTTTTAAAATGTCTCTGACAGCTTCTTTCAACTCAGTGGAGAAGCTGACAGGATTCTAAACTGTTTTGAGGTGAGAAGGTACAATGCTGTAAAAAAAAAGTTAAAGCAAAATAAAATAATGACAGCATAATTATGCCATGTGGAAAGAGAGGGGGGATATTATGGTCAAGAGATAATGCCAAATGTCGTTGGGGTGTGGCAAGGAGGGGGAGGAGAGATGAAGAACCGGAGAATGAAAGGGCTGCACATCTCCAGAATCACATGGAAAGGGACAGAATGAAGAGACAAGAAAAGATGGAAGAGGAAAGGGAAAACCAACTGGAGAATATAGGTAGTCCTCAACTTAATACAGTTGATTTAATGACCTTTCAAAGTTACAAAAGCATTAAGACAAGTGACTTTTCACCATTTTTCACACTTATGAACATTGCAGCATCTCCATGGTAAGGTGATCAAAATTAAAATGCTTGGCAACTGACTCATATTTATGACGGTTGCAGTGTCCTGGGGGGGGTCACGTGATCATCTTTTGTGACCTGTTGACAAGCAAGGTCAAGGGCAAAACCAGATTCAATTAACAAATGTGTTACTAACTTAACAACTGCAGTGATTCACTTAACAACCGTGGCAAGAAAGGTCATAAATTAGGGCAAAACTCACTTAACAAATGTCTCGCTTAGCAACATAAATTGTGGACTCAATTGTGGTTGTAAGTCAAGGACTACCTGAATGTGGCAAACACTAATTACTGCTGGAATTCCTAGCAGCATCTGCCTTGAATAAGAAGACCTCAATAGGGAAAGAAGGACAGGAGATTTCCCGTGCTCCCTGCCAGCTTCCCACAAGGAAACTTAGGGAGAAGCTGGTAGGAAATTGGAAGTCCTCCCTGCTCCCACTGCTTTTTTGCCCACCTGTTGTCATTCTACTGATAGGAAAGAATATTTGTAGCTCAGGGTTGAAATGAGAGGTCATGGTGCTCTCTGAGCTGGGCTTTTTCTTGCAGATTTTCTATTACCAAACTAGGTAATATCATCAGTGCAGTCATTCTGTTTGTCTGTTTAGAAAAAAGAATATTTCTGAGATGAAGACCCAATAGGACATGGGTGGTCTAGTAATAGTCTAAAAATTAAAATATAAAGGTAGTACATTATTTGTTATACTACATTAAGTACGATTATTGTAAAAAGAGTGTGTTATGAAACCCAGGAAGCTGTTTTGCTTGGCTTATTAGATAATAAAGTAGATCAAAATGTATGGATATACTATCTACCACATATTATCACTCAATTACATGTACAATTATAGTTCACACCAAAAGATAGGCACATACACTTAAAATAAACATGCTTATATCTCAGCATGGCTATATCCTATTAAAAGGTTGTGCAAAAGTTTGACTTCAAAACTAGAAAGTTAACAAACATATTTGTTTGAATAACAAATGTGAGAAAAATATGAGAAAATAATAGCAAGCTATTAGCAGAATTAAACATATGTGCAGACAGATCTACTCTGTGAATCTGAATGACTTTTAAGACATCAAAATATGTGAAAATATGAAAATTGTAATAAGGCAATTGAAACTTACTGCCGTGGGGATGATGTATTATAATAACTCAACCCTGACCTCTTGTGGGAAAAATAGAGAAGCTATAAAGCTATGAAATGATAGTGCTTACTCTCAAGCATGAGAATGAGGAAAATCAGAGGTCACTGAAATAAAATCTATTGAATTTGAAGATAATTGCAAAAAATATTCTGAAATGTACTTCAGAAGTCACTATAATGTTTAAGTACAAAAACCTTTCTTGTTATCACAGAACTATAGATTTCACTCCTGTGGGGAACATTATAGAGGCAGAGAATTGGTTGATTATAATGGTATAAAGCAAGGTTGTAACTAAGTTAGTACAAGTTTTCTATAAAACATTGAGAATACTTACAGTCTCATAAAGTATGATTAGAAATTAGATCATTTTATCTTCCTTCCTTCCTTCCTTCCTTCCTTCCTTCCTTCCTTCCTTCCTTCCTTCCTTCCTTCCTTCCAATACTGTTTCTTATTCTTTCCTTCCTTCCCCACAGAGGATAAAGTAAGCAGCTAATGTAATGCAGACATATGTAAGTTACAGGAGGCTTTGTGAATCAGTTGGGAAAACCACAGGTTGCCAAATTCATAAAATTAACAATTTCATTTGAAACATTTCTCATGGGCTGACAGCATTGTAGTAATTTACTACTGTAGTTGCAGTGCCAGAACTTCTGAATTAATTCAAAACAGTGCCTACCAGAAAAAAAGATAACAGGATGAGAGCCACGTGTCTGGTTGTTTCACAAGATTAATTTCATAGTCAGTATTTCGAACATAAGCATTTACAAGAGGAAAACATGATTTATGTGATGTAAGATAGATTTGATTTGAAAAAAATAAGAAGGAATTGAGAGATGTGTAGAAATAATATGATACATACTGATATTCCCCTTTTTCTTATTTATATTTTGCAAATGATTCATTAGGAAAATTTATAGCATATTTGGTATGTGGGGGGAAGAGCACTTGGTTTTGAATCTGTGCTATTCAATTGGTGTAGTCAGGGCATGTGAAATAGCATAAATCTGCAAGATGTTTAATGAATATCCATCTTTAGTGAGGAGGTAGTTAATATAAATATTTGAACATCTGAGCCAGGTGCTAGATAGATGCTTTTTTTCTTAAAGAGAAATTCTATTGAACTCAATACATCTTATTTAGCAGAATACTAAAAACCTATATTTCTACTGAAAAACATTTTTGTATTATTTAATTTAGAGATGCTAATTGCAGAATATCATTAAAATGTTGGTGCTAATTCTCACTGATTGGAGTCACTAGCAAAGGTCTGCTTGTTTGTGACATACATATTGTCTGATTGTGGGTTTGTAACTGATAAACAATGAAAATTAGTGAAAATCCAATTAATTCTCCTTTATGGGTACTTAAAAAAAACTGCTATAGAAATTGAATAAACACACACACTTAAGCAATCATTGCCAATCATGTTGTGTGGTTACTGATTGCCCAATAGGCCCCCAGTGTCATGATAATATATTTGTCTTAAATATCTTCATTACAGAGCAATACCCACTTTTCAATGTGATCATTTTAGTTCATATTATGGTAGTGCAGTTCAGAAGAATGAATTACACTGTAATTGATTCTAGAACTAACTCAGTTATGTCAAAATTTCCACCATGTTCATTTTTTTTCTTTTTGTGAACTATCCCTGGCTTGAAGAAATACAGGCAGCTGTCTCATTTGAGTTTGGACTAGAAGTATTTTTCCAGTTGATTGATTACCCATCTTTTTTTCAAAGCAGCATAGATAGCACTCTCTTGTACAATTTTATACGCAAGAAACCCTGTGAACTGGGGTAGCCTGAGAAGTAGTAGCTGGCCCAAAAATACAAAGTGGGTTTCTCTGGCTAAGGTGGATTTGAAGCTGGATCTCTCCACTTCTAGAACCTTAAATAGTTCACCATAATCAATCTCATTTCATATTATCTACCCTGAATTGTAGCATCATTCAGGATTTTGAACACTGCTGTAGAGAGTAAGGAAGGTGACCTTGATGGAGATAGGAAACCCTAAGCAAAAGGGACTGAAGCATTTTTAAACCCAGAATAACAGAGGCAACATTTGGAAACAACTCAGGCACACACCTCCCTAACTCACTGCTGTATAAAAAGGGAGGAGAAGGGACAGCAGAAGCAGACTTGCAAGATTTTCCTTTTATAGAAATTCTCTGTCAAAATACTTTTAACTTTCACGTGGAATTGATGTCCTGGACTGAGGACTATCTACTGAGTTATCTACTTACTGAGTTGACAACTGCTGACATAAATGTGTTTCAGCAATTGCTAGTACCGATTGTGGCAAGCAAAATCTGAAGTCCCTTGTAACACAAATCATGTTGGCTGTTGTCCTGATGATGCAAATCATATTGCATTTCCAGTATGTTTTCATTGAGAGAAATCCAAGCTACCCTGGGTCTAAATGAGAAATCCTTCCTCATCTTATGGCAGGCAGAGCTATAGATCCACCCCCACACTCATGATACTTTTAACTCTATTAACTAATTTGGGAGGGAGGGAAGAAGTCTATTTTTAAACTATTTTTGAGATTTTTCAAAAGATCAGCCAAACCACGAGTCATATTTGAAACACTAATAAAACAAACTGAAATATAAGCTAAGCAAGAATTTTAAAACATTTCTTATGTTATGAAGAATTTTGATTTAGGAAAATTAATTCATTTAGGAGAATTAATTCAGTAATGAACACACCTCAATATGCCCACGTTATACCTTTGCTCTGTGAGCTGCACTGATTCCCTGTGTGTTTCTTGTGGAATTCAAACTGCTTTAGATTGTCATCTATAAAGCCTTCACGACATGGAATACTGTATTTATGGGACCAACTCTGCCCAGTTCTTTCAAACTGCTAATTCTAGTTCCTTTCAATTAAAGAGTAATAAAGAATGCCATCTTATGAAACCTTGGAAGCCCACCTTTTCTGATTCAGTGGGTGTCCTCTGAAACATCATCTGCCTGAGATTAGAGGGCCCTTGACCCTCTCTGAGCCTTGTGTAAAGCACCAACGTCCAGGATGGAGATCAGATTTCCCTTTGAGAAGTTTGTGCTACTGTCTTGTTGGGTTCATTCTTGGCAATCATTCTTCTTTTTAAATTCTGTGACATTTGTGTTATGTTGTTTTAATGTGCTTTTAGTTCCCCAGAGTTGCATTCACGAGATGGGCAGGCATATTATTTGAGCTCATAAAATGTGTAAATACATTTGTTTTATAGTGTAGATTATTTAAAAGCTGTGTTTGGGACAATTAAAATGAGTTTGCATTGTAATTATAATTATAATTAATGTTATTTCATTTTTTTCCCTTCTTCTAGGGATCTTTCCAATAATAGAATTGGTTGTTTAACACCTGAAATATTTGTGGGTCTTAAAAACCTTCATAAATTGTGAGTATGGTAATAACTTTCACACATTGTTAAAATAGCATAATGATACACAAGTAACAGGGCAAATTAGTTTGGTTGAATCTATACCTTGATTGGTAGTGTTCCAGTATTACAGAGTAACACACTGAGTCTCAGGTCCCTCTGAACTACTCAGAATGTTCTACTGTGCCCCACACCCTTTGAACCAGCAGACATAATGCAATGTTACTTGTTAAGTAGAAACTAGCACAACGGGGAGGTTTCTTCTTCTTCTTTGAGTTCCTTGAATTATTTCTTGAAAAATAATATTTAGGAGGTGAATGTGAGGAGGAAACCATTGCCTTCCATCATTCCCCATCTTATCTTTCTCCATTAATGGGGGAAAATGGGTCCCCCTCCCTGAGACAATTAAACTGAGGCCAAAGGATGCTGGTTCTTCTTTTGAGGAAGAATAGACAAATTGGCAAGAAGTGCCTTGATCTTCTTTGTTCATGGAATCCTCTGTTGACAATAAGCTTATTCTGAGATTACTTTCATGAGCAGAAGGGGCCTTTGGGATTGATGTTAGATGTCTATGGAGATTCTCAGTTATCCAGGTCATTGTTGTCACAAATGTAGTCTGGGACAATTTGATGGTAGGTTTACAAAAAAAAAAAAGAAAAAGAAAAAATAATAATTCTGATGCAAAATGAATACTGAATTAAAGTTTAAAAGTTTTAATAATTTATACTTTTATAAAACTATATATGTTACTGTTGTTAGATTGTTGCTGTGGTTTGATCCATCTCTTTCCTTCTTGCTGGATGCCTCTTCCTGTGGTACTGAGCCAAACTGATTTCATATTTTCATTGTCACATTATGTGTAGATTTCTTCTTATCTCTTTTTCTTTCTTCCCCCGCCCCCCATCAGTTTTTAAACTGCTGCTGCAGCAAACATTGGCAATATTCCTGATTTCATTTGAGGCCAATCACCCCTAGAATGGCTTTTTTTTCAAAGGGAGCAGTTACAGGGCAGAATCTGCTTCAGTAAACTTGCAGGAAGTAGACACATTCTCAGTTCTGCTCTTTGAAGGAAGCCATATTTTGATATGGGGTTTTTCCCATGGAGAATTTACACCTACCAGCACCTTTGCTGATGCATTTTCATAATCACACCTTATGAGAGCAGTCAAATTATTTTCCTTCCAGTTCAAATGCAGTTAGTTTAAATTACCAGGTTTCAATTTTGCAACTTATAATGCTGCAGCATTGTACTGCTTATGTTGGTTCCTATTGGCCTTCAGGGATGCACATTCACACTTTCCACTTATATAGTTCTTTGTCCTATGCAGGATTTGTCTATTAACTCAGCACCAAGGAAACAGTATATCTCTAGGTCTCCTACAGTTAGCAGGCTGATCTCTATGTAAACTCCATCTTTCAGGTACATCTGTATTAAAATTGGCCCAAGGAAGCCAGAGGATGTTTATATAAAATGTTGCGCCCAATGAAACATGAACATTTCATCAGGCATACTGATTCCCAAACCCCTGCATTTGTTTGGCTAACTCTACTAAATTGATTTCTAGGATATTTGTAGTTTGGCCCAATATATCATGCAGAGCTCATTCAATCAACCATTCAATTCTTCTCGCCATGGCTGAGTCACAGAGTTCAAGCCACAAACTTCTTTAGTTTCTTGAGTAAGTTATAGCATGAGTTTAACAATCAGGCTAGTTTTTAGGGTGTTTTTTTTAATCTTAAAAGTTTCATAAAAATAATCATAAAATTGAGCAATTCAATTTTGGAGCACTCTTCCTAATCTAAAGGAAGATGAAAGAGAGGAGGACATGGGGAATATCTTTAAAATTGATTGTAAAAAGGAGTGTCTTGCTTTCTAAATTTGATGTTCTCATCATTCACCGTACTTCATTGATTTTTCTGTGATAGGATAAGTCTCATGAAACTAATTGAGCTCATTTATCGCTGAAGGTTGATTGTCTTCTGAATATGTTAGTCCTTCAGATGTTTAGGATTGAACATCCTTCTTATTTCAACCCGTACTTCCTATTGCTTTTTAAAAATTCATTGCTATGTATAACAATTTGCATTTGCATTCTTTTTCAACTACGTCCATCAGCATGTGCACGTGCCAGTAGCTGGCTCTTTGGACAGACATTTTGGTTCTGCTTCTTGCCCCTCATGGCAGTCAACTTGCTTTAGGTATTTTAACCTGTTGTTATATATCAAGTTCTCTGGTTTTTTTCTTTTTTCCTTTTTCTGACAACTCGGAAACTTGTTTTCCTGTAAAATCTAAACTGGACAGGGAGAAAGAAAAGTAAGTAAAATAGATCAAGAGGTTATGTCCTTTTGCAGAACTAAACCAAAACAATAAAAATATCAGTATTTGTGACATGGTTTCATATACAATAGTTATCCCTTGAGGGCAGATCATTTACTAATTTACAGGAACTCCTGTCTATCCTGTCTCTCGCCACCCGAGTTCAATCTCTATAGTAGATTTCCCAGACAATTTGTGAGAGTGCTTGAAATTAATCTTCTAGTCGGTTGCTAATCAAGTTCACAATTCCTGTAAAAAGCACTTACCTTGATTTTCTTATTTATATAAACAACATGCACTAAAATATTGCCTCATTCCACCTATTGATCGCTGGGCTCCAATATGCTATTATTTTCTCTAGCCCCCTCTGAAAGGGACTGTACATTGTTATGGAGAACTGTGGTCAGGACACCAGTCAGCTGCAAAACTATATATATATATATATATACATACATACATACATACATACATATATATACACACACATATATATATATATATATATATATATATATATATATATATATATATATATATATATATATATATATATATATATGTTGTATTTGTGCTGATAAACAAACACACACACACACACACACACACACACACACACACACACACACACACATATATATATATATATATATATATATATATATATATATATATATATATATATATATATATATATATATATATATGTATGTGTATATATATATATTTCTGTAGAGATATATTTATATTTCAAACACACACACACATATATATATGAGACAAATGCATCCAGCATTAATGAAAATATTGTGGATAGCAAGGAGGGCTACAATGTATATTTGGGATAGGAGCAAAATTATTTTTATTATTTTTGGTCAGTGGGAGGCAGCATTGATTGCATCATTGTGTTGCCTGGATCTTTTTAGTGTTCTGAGGCTAACAGGAGTGAAATAATTTTATAGCCACCTTCAAAACTCTTCAGATGAACCTGGAAGTGGAAACAGTGTGATGTAAAAGTGCCCAGGGTGTCTTTAAAGAGAGACTTTATGTTGTGGAAATGACCTAATGAATATTTCCAATGCTTTTAATACTTTGCAAAAAAAAAAAAAAACAATGGAAAGGAAGGGAGAGAGAAATTTAAAAAAAGGAAAAGGGAAAGTGAAAAAAAATAAGAGAAATATAAAGGAAAGAAAGAAACTGTTAAGAATTTTTAGTGGAATAGTCCACTAAAAATGAAGGCATGCAACCCCTCCCCATTTGAATGTTTTAAAACACAACACTTGTCATGGCGTCTCATGAAACAAAAGGAATGTTTTATCATTTATGGTAAGCATGTAAAAAAAATTGCAATGAACTAGAATACCATACACAGTATATTGTAGAAAATCTTGCAATTTCAATTTGAAATGAAACTACACCTTTTAATAATAGGTATAATCTCATAAAAATTACAAGAAACATCATAATTTAGTGAGGTATATGTACAGCAGTGAAAAAAGCTTTGGTCAACACTAGAAGAAAGATGCATTTCCAACAGTACTGTATGTATTTGGAAACTTAACCATGCGCTTCCTCCCCCGCCCTCTCTCTCATACCCACACACACGTGAGAGAGGGGGGGAGGGAGGGAGAGAGAGAGAGTTAGTAGATGAATTGTAAATTGAGGTTTGCGAAAAAAGAAAAGAAGAAGCAAGGAAGACAGCAACATCCAAGTACCACCAAAGGATCAGGCAGATCCTGAAGAGCCAGCTCAATGAGAAGAGCAAGATCCACGCCATCAACATGTATATAATGAGCTGGCCAAAGAAAGATATAGAAGCTGCCAATGTGAAGACTCCTCTGAATGTATGGAAGTTTCCACCCCAAGTCCAACACCCAGAGACTACACTAGTTGGAAAGGGTTGGCAGAAAAAAATGTTGCTGGGTCATGTTCGTTTCATGGAAACCTACTTTTAAATTTGTTTTGTAATGGACATTTTCCACGTACTTATATTGCAAATATATGCTGGTTTATAGTCAGAGATTCTTTTTTAAAAATGTATGAGTTTCAAAATGATCATAGAACTTGTGTTCACATCAAATTAATTAATCAAACTTGGACATAAATTAATTGACCAGAAAAAAATCTTTTCAACTGAGTTGTTTCAAAGAAGTGTGTTTCTATAATGTTACTATCTTCCATCATGGCCCACTTTCCATCTTTATTTTATTACTTGATTCCTAATTTAATGCCATAAGCTTGAAATTTGATTGCTCTTATCCATATTTGGAAATCCCACACAAATTCTGCTTCCTTAGATGACCATTTCCCCCTGCCTTTTCCACTACTAGATTTACAGAATTAGCCAGTGAACTCATGTTCATTATGACAGTGACAATTTATATCACCTCCTCTCCATCTTACCCATTTTTGTAACTTAAAACTCTTAGACAATTTCCTTTTATAATAATTATAGGTATAAATCTAAATTAATTCTTACTACAATTACATAACTTTAATTTTTTTCATCTACTCTTTTTTCTAGTCATCAAATTCATATATCCTCTTTTCATTTTTGTTCTGTTTCAAACTCCACAAGGAGTTTCCAATCAGCATTAAACTAGCTTGTTCTGCAAATGATCTATACAGAGTAGTTTTGAAAGTGTAATGGGACTCTCTATAATTTATTTGTCTTTTGGGAGTTTTTTGCAGTGAATATCAGGTGATGTAGCAGATTGGCTGTTTTCCTTCAGTAATGCATGTCAGCCAAATTTGATGGATCTACTAAATCGATAACACAGACATGCTGTGTGATGCAAATTAAACTTCTTTAAACTGTATTCACTTACTTGACTCAAGTACATCTGATTACTATTTAATCCTGAACATAAAGAACCACAAACAGTTAGCAGTATAATATCATAATATATGGCTGTAATAATGTCACTGGAGAAGGCATCTAATTATGTTCATTGGTGCAAAAGAAAAAAACCCAGAAGAACTCAGTCATGTAGAAAACCAATGTAGCTCTACTGAACTATATTCTTTGTAGATCCTTACTGTCCTACTGATTCTGATCCATGCATTACAGAGTTGAGAATTAAATATGGTAATGACATTTCAGATCCTATTTCTGCCTTGGGTATATTAGAATTAATCAGAATTTATTTATGCCTTGAGATTCATATGGGTTGAGATTAGTACCCATTTTACATATCAATTAGGCCTCCTGAGGCAAAAATGCTGCCATAAGTATGGAGCATTTTAACAGTGTTTATGGAATGCCAGCTCTACTTATTCTCCATATTAAATTGAGATGGAGCCTTGTGGGAGCTTTTTACTGTAATAATATTTAAAACAGCCATTGATTACCTACATAAATAGAAAGTGTTGCTTCTAGGAAGTGGATTCAAACAATTCAGCTTACTAATGCATGAGCAAGGTGAGATTGAATTCCGACTAGATGATATAATAAACCTGATTCCTGGATTGAGATTCTACTTTTTGTGAAACATTGTTTTTATAACACCCAATACATGCTTAAATGTACAGCTTATGGCAATTGCAGGGTTTTCTTGCAGATTGATGACCTGCCATCAAATCATTGTTTAAATGAAAAACTTTATTATGTCCTAATGGCCAGAAAGTCAAACAATAAAAGACATAAACTTGTAATTATTTGTTTGCGCACATACCCATGACAGTGTTTTAATGATTGTAAATATAAATATTCCCCTTTATCAAAAACCCAGAACTTCCCAATTGTGTCCAACCAAAAGCAAACCAATACTAGTCCATGGAACAATGGCTCAATGAGTCCACAAGGCACATGAAAGTTCCCAAACAAGATAAGTCCACCAGTCAAATTAATGAACAATACAAGAAAGTTCACAAGGCAAGAAGAGTCCAGAGTCCATGAAGCATGATCAAAAGTCAAGTTATGGTACCAAAGCAAGGCAGGAATCACAATGCCCAGAAACACAACATCTAGGAAAGGAACATGTTGTTCCCAGTGTCGTCTCCATCTCTTTGCTATGCTAAATAGCCAAGCTCCGGTACAGCCCGTCAAGAGGAATGAAGCTGCTGCCGTATAAGTAGTTGAGCTGACCTTTGCTGCTCCTGCCTTTTCTTCACTCTACATATCTATGGAGATTCTCAGTCATCCAGGTCATGATTGTCCAAAAGGCACTTTTTCAAGAGACTGAAGAAGCTTCTTGGATGAGAAGTGAAATGTCTTCAAAGAAAACCCAGAAAGTCCAGTTGCCTCTTGAAAAAGCGCCTTTGGGCTCCACCCTACGTGTTCTCGGATCAGTTGGAAAAGGCAGTTCTTTTTCCTCATCTCTGACCGGCTGCAGTTGAATCCTTTCCCTACCCAAAGCCTCAGGTCTGCCCTGCTGCAACTGTACCTCAGCTGAATCACTCCTAGCTGGCTACTCATCAGGTTGCTCTCTCATCAATAAGGCAGGAATGCCATGGAAGAGAGAAAAGAGGAAAATAAAACTAATAAATAGATTTCTAATATAATTCCAGTGCATTTAGAATCATTTTGATCTTTTTATTGTCCTTGTGACTTGTGAAGATCAATTGGAACTATCTGTGATGAGCGTCAAACTCGCATCGTCACGGCGTTGTCACATGACATATCATGACTTCCCCCCTTTCGCTAAACTGGGCATGGGTGTGGCCAGTGTGTAACACATGCGGGCTGCAAGTTTGACAGCCTTGATCTATGATGTCTTGTGTTCTTCAGAATAAATAACAGGCTATAAGTAAAACCACGAAAGACAATGTCAATTTTCTCAATTCTATGGCAGATATTGTGGAATTTTTGTAGGAACAGCTCTTTGAAGAGGGCTGAAAAAATCTTCAGCTTAGATTTTAATTACCTTGTAATGAAGACATCCATGAGGGTAGAGACAAATGACAAACTGCCATTGCAAAATTGTGATGCATACCGTTTGTATGCATGTTGTGAAATCACAGACTCGTGCATAAGGGACTTGGTATCACAGCATCAAGATTAATGTTTTTGTCATATGATGAAGCCCAGAATTTATGGAAATCTGATTCTGAGTGATAACTTCTATGCCTCCACCGAACACACAATCTTCTTCCCTTAAATTCCCCATGAATTTTTACAGTACAGAGGTAATCCTATATCTTATTTGTATCACCTTCCCCTCTGGGAGAGTTAGATTATTACTCCTAAAAACCTGTCTGGGAATTTATTGGGTTAGGATGAAGTTCTAACTATCCTACTGTCACAGAAAATTGAAAATGCTTCTCTTTTTACAGTGTTTTGGTTTGTTTCATAAGTAGCTCTTACTACACAGGGACCAGTAAGTATTTAACAGCTATTTATTGAAGAAGGAATATGTACCTCAAAATGGCAACCCTACATGCCTCTAAAAAGGACGTTAGATTTTATTGAGGAACAACACAATGAAAATGTCAGTGGAAATACTGTAGCAGTTGAAGGAGAAAATAGCAATAATTGGGAAAATATCATTCAGTGGAGAAGTAGCCTTTAAAAGTAATAAACAGCACTAAACGAATACAATGAAAACACAGAAACCATTCACACAGCATACAGTGGGGGAAGTTTCAGTCAGTGGAAAATGGCAATGAAGGGGAAAGGAGCAGTCATCGGGAAAAGCATTCAGTTCCCATTCAGTGTGGAAATAGCATTTAAGGAGTATTGAGGGAACAGCAAATGCTCCCCGGGGACTAGCAGTAGCACAGCGTGTGTGGTGAACAGCATGAATAGAGCAAATTTTAAGAGAGCATGCCCAAGGTATGTTCAGTGGAAGCCCCTTTCTTCTTAGAAAAAGAGACAAGAGTTTCAGAGAAGCTGCAGGGAACACAGTTTGAACATGTGATCTTTGGTTAGAGGTTCAGCAACAGAGCAAAGGAAAAGGGGGACTGAAAAAACAGCGTATGTGTAACATGTAGATGAGGGAAGGGTGGTAGAGAAAGGACAAGGAAGAAAAGGAGAAAGGTAGCCAAGAAACCAGCCTTCAGGTACAATGACAATAGATTTACTAGGGGGAAGGGGAAGGTGGACTGGAATATCTTTTCAGTGCGCTGTTTTTGAAGATTGGTGGTAGAGAAAGTTGCAGAAGTTCATGGAAGCAGAGGAAGGAAGATACCATTAATTACTTGCCAGTATTCCTTTGGCTTGGTCAGCTTAACTAAAACCATGGTTCTTCTGAAGTTGGGATTTTTAGATACTGTTCTTTGTCAGGACTCCTGAACAGACAAAGCTGAGTGGCTATCCCACAATATGGAAGCAAGTCAGCAGGGGCTGTTCTAGGATCAAGAAGATTACACTTCTGAGTCTCAGGATTCAACATACTCACAACATATGGTTATGGTTTACAGCCCCCAACCTTTTGGACACCAGGGACCGCTTCCGTGGAGAGAAGTTTTTCCACGGACTGGAGGGGTGTGGTTTTGTGTGCTGCCTGCATCCCGCGGATGGGGCTTTGCTTGTTTTCACAGCCTGGTTCACAGTCTGGTTGCTGGCATGCTGAAGCCCAGTGCTGATCTGTGGACCGGGGGTCGAGAACTCCTGGTTTACAGTACTTGAAACTGTAATCCAGTTTAGTGGAGCATCTGACCTGTTCCATAATCATGCTGGCTGGATTTATCCAATCCATTCAGAAGATCTTACCACACAAAGATCTTCATTTCTGTAAAAGGAAACACTCACAAAGGAGAGAGAAAGCTCAACTTAGCCTTCCCAGCTGCTGTAGCTTCTCCTTGAGTGACTTTAGCTGCTGATGGAGAAATGAAGTTTCTCATGTCAGCAATCTCTTGGAAGAAGGGGGATAAGTTAGAGCTGGTTGCAAGCTTTTCAGTTTCCTCTTAAAAGAATTCTGCTAGAGGTGAAGAAGTCAACATTATTTTCTTTTCCTTTTTCTCTCTAGCCTAAAAGTCAGAGTTTTTAATCTATCTGCTCAGTGTTGATTATTCAGAGGGATTTCTCAGGTCATCTCCTTGCCCAGGAGCAAATGATTTTAAAAAGCTTGATAGTAATGATTGTATTGTGTTTTTACTCTTCTCTTCTATCTAACATGACTGGGAGTTATGAAATTTGTAATCTAATCAAATTTTAGTGGGATTATTCCCTGCATTTTATCTAGCATCTTTCATGTTCAAATCTGGGTTAAAAAAAGGTCACATTTGTTTGTGCGGTGGAATTAAGGTAACAGATTTCCTTATAAGCACTGTGGCCTAATATCTCTTCTCCAGTTCCTGCCATCATCTATTGACTGCCATATTGTGAAGGCTTCTTCCTATGTTTAAGCTTAAAGGAGTGCAATTTTCTAGAGATGAGAGTGCCTCAGGACCAGTGGAAAAGGAGGTTTTTATTCAAATTATTTATTCAGATGAGGACTTCAGTACAAATTTTAAAATTTTATTATCTTGCTTAGCTTCTTCTCCGGTAATTTTGAACTGCAAACTAAGGGCATACAAAACTTTTGCTAGGCCAATTCTTGAACACAACTAATCTTTCTGGAACCCACACTGCATATCAGACATTAATAAATTGAACGAGTCCAGATATATTTCACGAGAAGAGTCCTCCATTTCTCTGCTTGCAACAGCATACCTTATGCCACCAGACTTGAAATTTTGGGCTTAGACAACTTAGAACTTCACTGTCTTCGATCCGAGCTAAGAGTAGTACATAAAATTATCTGCTATAATGTCTTACCTGTCAATGACTACTCAGCTTCAACCACAACAACACACAAGCACACAATAGATACAAGCTTATGGTAAACCGCTCCAAACTTGACTGCAGAAAATACGACTTCAGTAACAGAGTTGACAATGCTTGGAATGCACTACCTGACACTGTGGTTTCTTCCCCAAACCCCCAATACTTTGACCTTAGACTGTCTACTGTCGACCTCACCCCATTCCTAAGAGGTCTGTAAGGAGCGTGCATAAGCGCACCAGCATGCCTACCATCCCTATCCTAATATTCCTTTGTATTCATATTCATTTCATGTATTCATAATCATGTTTATACTTATATCTGTTATCTAATTCATGCTTGATGAAATAAAAATAAATTTATAGATCCTAGTATATATAAAATGCTATTGAATATAACACGATAAAGTGAGCCACAGCTTACAAAAGCTTATTCCCTTTTAATAAAATTTGTTAGTCGGAAAATGTGCTTTTAATATTTTGCTACTATGGTTTGCTAATATGGCTTTCTACTTGCAATGACTAGTGGCCTAAAGGTGTTTTTTTTTTAGCGCCACATAGTTATTATAACTGCAGGTATTTGTTATTTTTTTCATTTAGTTTTAAAAGAAAATAGTTTTAGAGGCTATTTGCAGCCTTTTCAGGATTGAGGAAACATTTCTTTTGTTAGCTATTGAAACTTGATGAAGTGATACTCTTGTGTACAGATGCACTTTTCAAAAATGCCCACAAGCTTCAATTAAAATAAAAGGCCTTCTAGAAGGTGGGAAAGGAGCAGGAACCTATACATCCACAAAAGGTTCCGTCTCCAGACTGAAGGGATATTTATTGTTACAGTCTTCTCAAGTAAATAATTTATTCCTACTTCCAAGCCTAAGGTTACCAAAGTATTATGCATTTATTTAAAGAGATTTCTATAGATCATCTCACTTGCACCCTTCCTTATTCATAAAGGTATTTCTTGTGACTCCTTTGGTTATAGTTTCAATTTCAGGTTTGCTTTTAAGTGAGCTTCTTGGAAATCCAACCCTTTGGTCAAATTTTTCTTTGCTGACTTCTGTCTGTCTGTTCCAAATAGAATCTTAGTTATTTCTGAAAAAAAAAGTTTATCTGCTTCACAGGACTAAGGATCCCAAAGAAGCAAGTAGAACTGGAAAGAAAGTATTGTGAAGCAGATTAACTTTTGTAACTGAGTGAAGGAAGAATCTGTAGACAAATCTGTAGATTCTTCCTTCGCTCAGGAATCCGCTCTTCAGCTACTCTCCTCCAGTGGCTCCGGTCTTTATTTCTTGATTCACAAAGCACAAACATACCCATCTCTAATATATTTGATATACTGTATATCATATATCAGTGATGGTTAACCTTTTTGGCACCGAGTGCTGAAACTGGAGCATGTGCATATGCCGGAACACAGAAGAGAGCAGCTGACCTGTGCGCATGCTTGCGGTGGCCAGCTGCTCTTCCAGGTTCCGTTGCATGCATGCCCACAGAGAGACAGAGCAGTTGGCGACGGCACACGTGCCCACAGACAGGGTTCTGCATGCCATCTCTGGCACGTGTGCTATAGGTTCGCCATTACGGTTACACATTCTTTCCCAAAAGGGAGCTTTCATGCTTAACAGTTATCTTAATTAGACAAAACATTTACCAGCATCTTAGTATCAATTTGCATAGAAGAGAATAAAACATCCTAATCTTCAGACCAAATTACAGATTGTGTCCATCAGGGCAGCTCACCTTGTTACAGTGCCATAGCTGGATTGTTCACTGGTATTAACACCTGGATTATTTTACATTTGCATAGTAAAATCTTTATTAGTTGCTAAGTATTCAATTGTTGCTCAAGGTTTTGACATTAACATTAAAAGCTCTCCTAAAGCATAGGGCTTATAGTAGCAATTGCCTATCGTAGTATGACCATGGCAATGGATGTTAGCTTCAAAAACGTTCTTCTTAAAGATGCCCACACTTTGGGAGGTTAATCTGTTGAATGTACAGAAGAGACCGTAACTGTGCATTGGAATTGCATATTCTAATGCTATATAGAATTCAATCTTTGGAGAATTTTTGACCTGGACTTACAATAATTTTTGTTCTTATTAGTTTTTAATTATTGATATTTTACTTTTTACTGGTTTTGTACTGGAAAATGTGGATGATCTTGAGGAACAAGGGGGAGAGATGCTGTTTAGGAAACAATCAGACTAGAGAAGGAGCTCCCAAAGGCTAAACTGTTAGATAAAGAGGATGGACCTGCCTTAATTGTGATCAGATGGTTAAAAGTGGTGGTGGGAAGTTTGTACCTTCAGACTTGTAAGATTCTGTTAATGTAGCCTTACAATAAAGTATAATTAGCTCATCTAGTTTGGTTTTCTGTCTAGTCGACCTTGGAGGGCTGACATCCATCCTTAGTGGATAAAGTGTGGGTAAGATTGGAAATCTCCTGTCCCAACAATATTATTTCCATGGAAACTTAGGAATGTGTCAAAAAAAAAGCTGAGTACCATTAAGTGAAGGTTAGTGCCTGGTAACTACATTGATTAAGGTGAGCTATCTTCCCTGGTCTTAGCAATATCTAATAGCTCTTTCCAAACCAGTGTGTAATTTCTTCAATCCATTCCATGAATCATATCTGTTCCATCCTTTAATGGAACCTTCTGTCAATCTTGCCAAGCAAAATTGTCAGCAGTTATTCGGTTGCTTCACATATCCAAAAAATGTTTTGTTTGCTGACTTTTATGGAAATTGTTTATTATTTAGTCAAGAATGATTGGTCATTCACATTTAGAATTGTAAGGCATATTTCTAATTTGCTCTTTCTCAATCTAGGATTTTCAGCTATTCATATTAATGGAGAGACCATGACTTCAACAACTGTTCTGATATTTGTCTTAATTTTCATCCTTCATTCTTTGATTCTAAGTTTGTCACAGCCTTCCTCTCCGTAATGACTTCTTTTTACTTCCCCAATGCATTGCCCATCTTTAATTATTCTTGATTGAGAAAACAAAACTCTGTACTACCTTCATTTCTTTGTAGTCAACTAAGCATGTCAATTCACATTGTCTTAAAGTTTAACTGGTTCAAAAATACTTAATATGTTTTGCATTAATTCTGAATTCTGTCATCTTTATATTGAACTAATAAAGTGGTGGTGTCTGCATAATTCAGATTGTTCACGTTTCTGCCTTCACTCCTGATTTCAGATGTTGCCTCTTCCAGTCTTCCTATTTTCATTTATCTATCTATATCTATCTCTATATCTCTGTATCTAGATCTATATATTATATACCAAAAAGATCTCCAGCCCCAAGAATAATCCACTGTCTTCAGTGGAAAGAAAAATCTGTGTAACTTTCCATTTATAGGCATACATGCAGCAGTTATATGATTTATGAATGAAGGAGTACAACATTATCAAAAGTTTAGCATCCTGTTTATAAAGACTTCATGCTTACTTGATGTTCCCTACTGCAGAGCCTTGATTGCTTAAGACATAGGCAATATGCTTTCAATACTGCAGTTGCATATTGGGAGGGGGGGGGGGAAACAGATTACAATAGTTGCACATGTGTTGTTTAGTGTTAAACATGCATCTTTTAAATACATTACTAATGATCCCAAATAACATAATCAAACATGAAACATTTTTCATTTTTTTAAAAAACGATTGTTTTCCCCTTCAGGAATTTATCAGGGAACATTTTTTCAAGTCTCATGAATGGTCTTTTCTCTGAGCTTCTCACTTTGAAGGCCTTGTAAGTATATCTTTGTTATGTAAAGTTTGCATAAATATTAGTGTTGCCAGGGTTATTCTGAAAATAATATTTTATTCTATATGCTCTCCTATATCTTGAAATAATTTCATACCTCTAAAATATTGAAAAATATTAAGGGAGCTGACAATAGTAATAGTAATATTTTATGACTGCTTATTAGTTGAACTTGCCTTTAAAAATATTAAAGCTTCATGGTTAATTTGTCTTAAATTTTGTAAAAGGCTGAGTAGAAACAGAAAACAAACAAATTAATTCATTATGGTGTTTGCAGAAAATATCTTAGATGCTCATTATAATTGTGATTATATTAAATGTACATATTATGCTAAAATATTTATATTTTTCTCCTTGTTAGGATTTTATTAAACAATAAAAAAGAGTGATGAAAAATTAATTAGAGTGTACAGGCCAAATAGTATTTTGATAATTGCATGTACCTGGAAGTTAATACTTTTTTGTTTTGTTTAGAAATGGAATTTATTTGTTTATTAGATTTTTTATTATGCCTTTATTATTTCATAAATAACTAAAGGAGATGAACATACCTAATACTCTTTCCTCTTCCTATTTTCCCCATAACAACCCTGTCAGGTGGGTTGAGCTGTTAGAGAGTGATTAGAACTCAAAGGTAGACTGCATGTAGTCCAAAAGTGTGGTCAAATGCATCATAAGTCACGATTCCCTGCACACCCGCAAGAGATCTGAGCCCAGCCCACCTTGAATTCCTTTCTTATTTCCCAGTCATTTCCTTTGTCCACTGGTTGCTCGTATTCTTATAGAGAGCTTAAGCATTGCAATGAATATTTATACTCATTTGAACTTCTGAATCTCCTGATTTCCCCGGCGCTTGACACTTGACTGGCAAGAATTATATATTATTAGTGAGATATAAGCAGGTTGCCTCACTAGCTGTCTTTCAAACATACCTTTTGGTCAGCTGTATTGGCTGGAAATGTCCATATTTTTCAGTCAATACAGAAAAGACTATCACTGGGATTATGACAGTTGAAGTTCTACATATCCGCTACAACGAGTTTCCTGCAGTATGCTGATCCTGCTGGATCTTTTCAGTAGAAACTGTATATTTTGTGACATAAACTTCTAATGTAAACTGGGTGTGAAATATTGGTGCACATCATGTGTCATACACCCCCATTTGTGAAATCATAGGTTCATTAAACGTGATGTCTAAGGCATTATTCTTCATTGATAAGTGAAAGTAATGTCATTTAGAATAATCAAGCTAAGAGCTCCAAGTATCCATTTTATTCTGAATAACTAAATTCATTCTATTGATCAAACATAAAGTGTAATAGTGTATCCATAAGCAATTGAGAAATGCGCACTGAATAGTAAATCATCATCTTGCTGTCTAAGACAACAAACCAAAATCTGAATAACCATCAGTGTGACTAGATGGCAGCACTGTTTGTATAGGAAAACAGAAGCACAGTATGTCTTGGGAAATTAATGATAACCGGAAATATATCAAGTGAGCAGGACTTTTCCCATTTGCACATATCATAAGCATTCAAAGTGAAAACTATGCATATTGCTGGGAGAAATGCATGTAATGTAACCTTGAGGGAACATAAAGTTACCCAAATGAAAAATACCACATTAACCAAAAGGAAAATGATTGTGAATATAAAATGATTTCCCTTACCCCAAGGAAAATTACAGAGAAAATAAATCTCTGCAATTCTTAGCAGAAAAATGTAAGATGACCCCTTTTGCATTTCACAGGTGATCATTAAGGAGAAAAGCACATTTTTGTTAAATAAATACAGTGTATACAGTATATGAAGGTGAAGGAGTTCCTGCGGATTTTGTTCCGCTAATTGTTGCCGACTCTAGGGGGCGATGCTCATCTCCGTTTCAAGAGCATTGAGTCAATGCCATCTGAAGATATTTCCATGGTCATGTGGTCAGCATGACATCATGGAGTGCTATCTCCCCACTGGCATGGTACCCATTTAACTACTCATTTTCATGTTTTTGAACTGCTAGGTTGGCAGGAGCGGGGGCGAAGATGGGAGCTCACCTCTTTGTGTGGTTCTTGAACCTATACTACTCACTTTTCAACTGACAAATCCAGAGTCTTAACCGCTGAGCCATCGCACCATATACAGTGTGTGTGTGTGTGTGTGTGTGTGTGTGTGTGTGTGTGTTGTATTTGTGCTGATAAATAAAGGGAGATTAGTATAGATCTATTTCAAGCTATTTAGCTCTCATCAGCTAGCCATACCTTTACTGCGATTTGAACCTGGGCTGTATTACATATTAGGCAGGAGTCTTAGCCACTAAGCCACAGGCTCTCCTCCTTATCAGATGAGCCAGGGAAATATTTGGGCATACCAGGGGTTGTAACACAAATACACACACACACACACACACACACACACACACACACACACACGTGTATATATATATGTATTGTGTCACAACCCTTGGTATGCCCCAATATGGGAGGGAGCACACTGCTTCCCTTTTCTGTCTTTCTCTCCCTTTATTTATTTATCAGCACAAATGCAACACACACTCACACACACACGTGTGAGTGTATGTATGAATGTATATGTACAGACATACACACACACACACACACACACACACACACACACGGATGATCCATATGCTTTATGCTGTAACTATTGAAACTGTGGACACTGTTTCAGCCCCACCCCCCACTAGCAGTTAATCTGAGAGCTAGGCAGTTACAACTTCTATAACTTGGTTGATGTAATCATTTTGATATATGGTGTTTTATTTTAAAAAGGAACTGCTTGGGATTTGTTTTCAGACATTTCTATACTGATTCCCTCATTTGTGATTGTAATCTCAAATGGATCTTATACTGGGCTACAAATTCCTCAGTGCGGATATCAGAGGAAACCGTTTGTGCTTTTCCAAGGAGTTTACAAGGAACATCATTTCGCAATCTGAAAGAAAATCAGTTGATATGTGGTGAGTTATAGTTTTGTTTTTCAGCATCATAAATTGAAATAAAAATGTACTGAAAAAAATGCTGCAGGAAAAGAAAATGTAGAGATCTGTGGAAAAGCTGTTGGTAAATACTCAAATACAGGCATACACGCTCACATATAGACACTCATACATGAATGTATAAACATCATACACATATTTGTAAAATCTTGTGATATATAAACTTTCGTGCATGTGTCCAGTGAAGACATCATAGGTAATTTTTTTGAAAGAAAAGTTTGGGATCATAAAAACAAATTGGACGGGAAAGAGGTATAATGAAATAATATATTTGAATACCTTGATATGTAATTCAAATATAATCTGTTTCATTATTGTAAAGTCTAAAAGTGATATTTAAAGTATGTACATATCTAGAATACTTAAATATCTATTTAGAGATATAACATACCAATAAAATTAGTTTTTAGAAAAAATGAAAGTGATCCTTTAGTCTTTTGTATGATATTGATGTCTTGTTTTATGCTGGACTATGATCATAATAAAGATTTGTTTTGATGTCTTGGTAGATTCCAAATAATGGGAATGCAATATAGACAAGAAGTCTTATATATTCATCACATAACTGATTAGTATAAATCAATTTTCATTAAAATAATTACCATAAGATAAGTCCTTACCCTGAAAATTAATGGCTTATCTTTGGAATCTGCACCAATTGAACACTTTCTGAGGTATTTGCTATATAGTAAACAAAATACTTATATTGTATTAGTTTCAGTTTAAGGCCAGAAGAGATGGATTTTAGTCTTGCAGGATATCAAATTCATGTATTAATAAAATGAGAATAGGGATGAATGTTAATGGCTTATCTATTAAAGTGTAATAAAAATATTACATTTTGGGATTTTACTCTAAACCTATTAATATTTGCTGAATTTCTAATGGTGCAGGCAAATTTCAAGAAGGCAAATATATTATTTCATGTTTTCCAGTAGAGTAGAGGGAGGGGTCACTCGAGGGTTAACACAGCCTGATTGGTCCATTAGACTGAGAGAAAACTTCTTAACCTTCTGTCTCTCCTATTGGTTCCCAGTTTCCTCTCAGACTTTTGGTCCAAGCACTGTATGGTTTGGTTCCTTAGATAGGAAAATTGTTTTTAAAACTTCACAAATTAGCTAGTTAGTGTAGATTAAACAAATTCGTTATATTGGCTATTCTAAATTCTAAATTGGTGGCTGTGCCCAGACGGACAGCTTGATTCCTGTCTTGAGCGGCCAGGGAGAGCCCCGTGGGGCAATCTAGCTTCTCCCTGTCTGCGGGCCGGGTGCCCTGGTCATATTCCCGGGTTTGCGGGCGTGTCGGGTGACCACTGCAGCCTCAGGAGCCTGATCTGCCGCCCACAACGCTCCTCTGAGCGAGACTCGAGCAGGTAGGAGGACAACGAGCAAAGACATAGCGGCGTGCCTGGAGGTGCAAAAAGCAAGCCACCTGGCACTGTGCCGTTAGCCGGCTGCCTGCCGCCCCTGCCTCCTCCTATGGACGCGCAAATTAACTAAAAGCCCCAGTGGGCCTCAGAGACACGAGGGCGAGATGAGACGAGCAGAGACACCGCGGCCGCCCAAAGACAAACGGGCGAGAGGCTCCGGTGGCCATTTTGAGCGCCGCCACATGCACTGGGCCTACGAGCCCAAAAGGACACTTTTGCTAAACAGCAGGCCGGTGAGATTGGAGTCTATGTCTCCCATAATCGATCTGAGCGCCACGCCAGAGCCCAGCTGCCCTGCCCGGACAGAATAACACAGAGAGCTCAGTCTTCAACAGGCCCAGGACCTTCTGTGGCTCCGCAATTGGCAGATGGACAATAAAGCGAAGTGGAATTTGGCTGCGGCCCCCTATGCAGGGTGTTTGGCTGTGGCCAACCTTTTCGGGGTGGCCCTGGACCCCATCTTGGTGGAAAATAAAGACAAAAAGAAAGTGATGCCTTCCACCTCCAAAAAGACCGACACCCGTCCCCACCCGTATCACAGGTCCTCATTTAGGGCTCCCGAGCATGACCAAGAACAGCGATATCAATCCTTCCAACAAGACAGGCAGTTTCCATGGTCATCTTATCAGGACCGCAACTGTTTCCAGTCCCAATCCAAACAGCCCTTTCGTGGGGGGGCGCCCCTCCCGCAGAGGGAAGTGACTCGAACCCGAATCCTCCCATCGGCGGCCATCTGGCGCTCTATGCGGACCAGTGAGACGGGATCACCATAGACGCCTGGATCAGGGCCACCGTTCGGTATGGCTTGAGGCTAGAGTTCCTCGCCATCCCCCATCCAGGAATCCGGAGCGCCGCCGTCTCATGGATCTCACCGTAGCGCACCTTCTCGAGATTCAGGCGGTGAAGCCTGTTCCGATTTCGGAACGCGGGAGGGGCCACTACTCAAATATATTCGTGGTTCCGAAGAGCTTGGGGGGTTGGTGGGCCATTCTGGACCTCAAACGTCTGAACCGTTTCCTGGTTTACAGACGTTTCAAAATGTCCTCCCTCAAATCCATTCTTCAGGGCATCCGGCAGGGGGATTATCTGGCCTCGGTAGATCTGACAGAGGCCTACCTCCACATTCCCATCCTTCAGGCCCACCGCAAATACTTTTGGTTTGCCCATGGGGAGAATCATTATCAATACCGGGCCCTTCCCTTTGGTCTAGCTTCAGCCCCCTGCACATTTACAAAGGTCCTCGCAGCATTGGCAGCTCACCTGCGCTCGATGCCGGTGAGACTCCAATGCTACCTGGATGACATCCTAGTACAGGCAGGCTCCCTACCCAAAGCAAAATCAGATCTTCGCCTCACCATTTGCTGGCTCCAGTCCCTGGGGTTTTCCGTCAACTTCCCCAAGAGCCACCTATCCCTGTCCATGCAGATTCTCCATTTAGGGACAGTCATAAATTCAGTGACAGGGATAGTACAGCTGTCCCCAGACCGTCTATCCAGCCTACGCCAACTAGTAACCGCGGTCAGAAAAAGTCTGTCTCCATCCTGACCTTGTCCCAGCTGCTAGGCAAGATGGTATCTTGTATAGGGATAGTTCCCTGGGCCCGTCTCCACCTGCGCCCACTTCAGTGGGCCCTGATTCCATTCCAGAAGAAGATGATGAGCAAGTCGCTGAGGTCACTTCGTTTTGCGGCAGAAGTAAGGGCGTCCCTTTGGTGGTGGCTGTCCCCGACCTTGCAGTGGGGCGGCTCGTTTTGGGAGCCGGACAGGGTGACAGTGACGACAGATGCAAGCCTCTTCGGCTGGGGGCCCGTGATGGGCTCCAACATGGCCCAGGGACGTTGGACTGCCTCAGATCTCAGCCACAATATAAACTGGCTGGAACTAAAGGATGCGAGACTGGCCCTTCGGCACTTCAGCCATCATCTGCGGGGTCAACATGTCCTTCTTCTGACGGACAATGTCGCTACAAAGGCGTACGGGAACCGACAAGGGGGTACTCACTCCTGCGCCCTTTGGAGGGAAGCGCAGACATTGAGCTTGTGGGCGGAGAGACATTTGTCCTCAATAGTGGCGGAACACATCTCAGGGGTGTCCAACCAACAAGCGGACTGGCTGAGCCGGGTGACGCTGGACAATGGCGAATGGCAACTGGCACCCGAACTGTTCCAGAAGATATGCCAGAGATTCGGCACTCCCCTTGTGGACTTGTTTGCCTTCCCCAACAATTCACAACTGCCGAGATTCTTTTCCCGGTTCCAGACTCCCACAGCGGAGGGCACGGATGCCCTCAGGAGCCGATGGCCGTCGGGCCTACTCTATGCCTTCCCCCCTCTTCCCCTCATCCCGGGAACCATCAGGAAGATAGTGGCAGAGAGGGCTCTCGTCATCATGCTCGCCCCATACTGGCCCAGGAGACCCTGGTTTGCGGACCTAGTTCAACTATCAGTGTCTGAACCTTGGAGAATCCCTCAGGGGGAAATCGCCTTGTGCCAGGGGGTCCTGATACACCCGGAGCCCCAATGGCTCCACTTAACCGCCTGGCACTTGAGCGGCGCCTACTGAGGAAGGCGAAACTTTCCTCAGGGGTCATAGCGACCATTGAGGCATCCAGATGGCCTTTCACCACCAGGATCTATAATTCTACCTGGACGGTATTTGCCAAATGGTGAGGCCTCAACCCCTCCAGGGTCACTGTGCCAAATGTCTTGGAGTTCCTACAGAAGGGCTTGGAGGACAGCCTGTCCCATAATACTCTGCGCCGCCAAGTGGCTGCCCTGTCCATGGTGCTGGGGGGGGGAGGGTTATCACATGCTCTCACATTCTCCTCTCGTGAAGCGATTCCTCAAAGGGGCGGCGAATATCAGGCCTGGTCCTTAAGGCCCTAATGGGAGCTCCGTTCGAACCCCTTCGAACGGTTCATATGCGTCTGCTCACTCTTAAAGTGGCGTTCCTGGTGGCCATTACCTCGGCCAGATGCATATCGGAGTTGGGAGCACTCTCGTCCCGGGACGATCTCTGTGTTTTCCACCAGGACAGGATAGTCCTTCGCTTCGACCCGTCATTTCTCCCGAAGGTGAACACACCTTTCCATAGGGCTGAAGAGATCCCCTTACCCAACTTTTGTCCTAATCCATCGCATGAGCGGGAGCATTTATGGCACAGGTTAGACGTCCGCCGCGCTCTCCGCATTTATCTGAGGCGGACGGAGGGTGTCCATAAGACAGAGGCGCTCTTTGTGTCTTTCCAACCGGGGTCTCTTGGGACTAAGGTTTTCTCCGTCACCATCGGTAGGTGGCTGTGACAAGCCATAGTCGCGGCTTATGAGGCCACTGGTCAGGTTCCTCCCTCAGGTATTACGGCGCATTCCACTCGTAGCGCCACTACCACTGCGGCTTGGGCTACCAGGGCTCCATTTGAGGACATCTGTCGGGCGGCCACGTGGGCTTCCCCAACTCCTTTTATACGCCATTACCGGTTAGATGTCTATGCCTCGGCGGAGGCGTCATTTGGCCAGCGGGTCCTGCAGCGGGTGGCGGCAGTCCCTCACCCTGGGCCCCAGTCTTCTCCCCCTGGGACGTAGCTTAGGTATGTCCCTCGAGTGACCCCTCCCTCTACTCTACTGGAAAAAGAATGTTGGTCTTACCTGAACGTGTCTTTTAAGTAGAGTAGAGGGAGGGGTCACATCCCGCCCTAGTTAGTTAGACAGAGGCCGGGTGGGGGGAGGGCTGGGCGGTTCCCGGTTCTTCGTGTGTTTGGTTTTCAGATGCTGACCTTTGCCGTTGATGAAACTGGGAACCAATAGGAGAGACAGAAGGTTAAGAAGTTTTCTCTCAGTCTAATGGACCAATCAGGCTGTGTTAACCCTCGAGTGGCCCCTCCCTCTACTCTACTTAAAAGACCAACGTTCTTTTTCACTCACCTGATACTGAAGGGCTTCAATGTCAGCTCTCTGTCTGCTATTTGGGAACTGAGGGTGAAACCTTTCTATTCCAGGTGTCTGATAAAAGTGGCAAAATAGTGGAACTGCATTTACTTTAACAAACAAACAAAGCATGGTTAAACATAGGAAACTCAGAAAGCAAAAGTCCTGTTTCTGTTAGGTTTCAAACCAGTGGTGGGTTCCTGCCGGATCGCACCGGATTGTGCGCGCTCCCGTTCGGCAAGGAACCCGGAAGTACGTTCCTGCCCCGCCTCTGGCGACGGGACGGCACTTGCCTGCGCTCCACCAGCTCAGGCGTGACCGGAGACGCTTCTCTGCTCAGACATAACTTCAGTGGAGCGGTGGCAGCCTGGCAGGCTGAGCCTGCGTCCCTTTCAGGAGCTCCGCTCCGCTGAGAAAACATCTCCGGTCCCAGCCGAGCTGGTGGAGCACAGGCAAGCGCCGTCCCGTCGCCAGGGGCATGGCAGGAACGTACTTCCGGGTTCCTTGCTGAACGGGAGCGTGCGCGATCCGGCAGGAACCCACCACTGTTTCAAACCATCAACGTTTAACTTATAAGACCAGAGTTACAATGACTGTGTTATGGCAACAATCAGCATGAAGAAAAGGTCATAGAGATACTTAGACCAATGATAAGCACTGGCTCAGTTGAAGGCATTTTCCTTTCTCTATGGAGTTGATAATAAAATGCTATGATTAGCCTGTAAACAAAGTAAAGGACTTCAGCCTAAATAGGCAGAAATCCTTGAGGGAAAGACTGCTTTCATAGGATAGCAGGAAAATGCACACGGAAGATTATGTTACAATGGAACAGGAGTAAAGACTGACATCCACATCTGCTTTTAAGCCATGGTTTTAAACCATGGTTGCTGTTCCATTCTGGTAATGGGACAATATATCTCCTTGACCTATTAGAGAAAAAAAAACTTAAGGACAAAGAGGGAGAGTCAATAGAAAATATTTTCTTATAATTCTAAGGACAAATACTTAGAACAGGCAAAAGTTTTTATTAGACATAAAATGTTTGGCAACCTGAGGTGGGGATCAAACACAGCAGGAAAACATAAGAGGCTTTTTAATCCTCCCAAAAGATTTTAGTGAGCATTTAAACAAATATGAAGATTTTCAATTTTCATCATTACCAGAAAGGATCTTTAAATGACATCAGACAATGGGGGGGGGGGGGGGGAGCTACACATGCAGATTTCTCTCATTAGCCAGATTTCTTGTGGTGGAAAGTGACTTTCTACATCCTAGCAAATTGATGGTGTCATCTGGAGAGAATGTTATGTGAGATTTATTTCCTCCCATTCAATTTACTTTACTAGTACATATTTTTTGCAGTGGTTCAATTCTCATGGCAAAGCTAAGAAAGTTCACAATAAATGGCTGAGGTTGTACAAAAGGGAAAGCCTAGAAGATGATGAATCAACCTGATACCTAGCTAATAATTTTCTGGCAGAGATATTTCATTTTCCACAACGGAGACTTAATGGTTAGTTTAATAACATTATAGTACCCTTACATAATCATAATAGCAGACATAATGTTACTCTTCTCTGCCTCTAAAGTCTAATGAAGTGGGTGGCCATAACAAATTTAATGAATTAAATTAAATTGACCTGCTTTAAGTATTGCCTGTTGGGGATGGAGGCAATCAACAAACCCTCTTCCAAAATAAAAGCAAAGTATCACCTGTTTCTAATGCCAGTAAGAAATATTTTGTTGATTATCAAGGTAAACATACTATAGGGAGTGCCAAAGGATTATAATGCTAATCCTAATTCAGTATCATCTTGATCAGAAGTCACTCTTGAATTTTTTTTAAATTAAATATTCTTCATTCCTATTCTTTACCCTCCAATTAAAGAAATTAATGATCCGTGGTGCATTTTATTCACAGTATAAAAGCAAATTTACAATATTTTCCAGAGAATATTCACATATAAACATATAACATGGTTATTAGATTTTTATGAATTATATGATATTTTTTGTTATCCATTCCATTTAGATTATTTGGTACTTAGAAAACTAGTCTGTTCCTTTAAAGTCAGACTTATCACTTAACACATATGTTTGGCATGATAAACATCAAATGCTCTCTTTGTAAACATTGTAAGACTGAACATTCAAGATGTTTTAATGTGGAGAAAGAAAAACAAATCTACATCTTAATGGCAATTAGCAAACCAAAGAAAGTCATAAAATAGACAAAAAAAGGAATGGAATTTTAGTGTGGTAGAATTGGGAATAAAATAAAATTGCTATTAAAATTAACTAAAAATAGAAACCTAGGTAAATTCCAAAGCTAGGTAGCGTCTTGTCTTGCCCTACACCCGGATCTCTGTTTCTTCTACTTTTTCTAGACTTTCATTTAGAGAATCAGTGCCTAGATGTACAGACCTGGAGCAGCAGCAGTAGCGATTTTTAAAACTTGGTCAAAATTGCTATGAACTGTTGTTATGGACCTACTGCATTGAGTAACTTTTTAATGCAATTGTTAAGAGCAACCACAAATTCTAAAATAGCTGCTTTATTTTTAAACTGCCATAGTATAAAACTGGTTAATTTGGTTAATGAAACTAAATTATACACTAGTCTATAAAATTAATTATGGCAACTATAATGTCTGTTTCTTGTATTGGATTGTGTTAAAGTTAGGCCTCAAATATTTAGGCTATTACTGTCAGTTCACAGATATAGAATTTTCTTTCATCTGTTTCTGAGTCTTCATTATTATGAAATTTCTTGTGGGTGTTATTATTTTTCTTCTAAGCAAGTTTTGTTTGATTATACTATACAGCTGACTACTAGTCTGTATCCTGACATTACAGCTATTGTTTGAATTCCTAATAAGTTGGCTGAATGATTCTGAGAGGTGAAATCCACCCATCTTCAATTTGAAGAGCTTGGGAATGCATAGAGAAGCTTGAATTCTAATGCATAAAGGAAACTAAGGGTCTATACTTAACATTGTTTTAAACTAGAAAAGTGAGGAAGAGTGTTGCTCAGGCCAAATGGAAGCATTGTATAAGCACTGAACAGCCCCCCTCCCTAAAAAAATTTGAGACCTGGGGTAACATCATCCAAATATCCATTCACTTGTAAGGGCAGAAGAATAAAATCTTAAGACTTAAACTAAGGGTCCATATGCCTGGGGCTTGATATTTTAAGTTCAGGACAAGAAAATACTTATCCACACTAGATGAGTTCAAATTGCCAGGACCAGATGGATTACCTCTTAGGATTCTGATCTCAGAACCACTGAACAAATTTTTTCAGAGCTCCTGGAGAATAGGGAAGCTACAGAGGACTGGAAAAGAGACAATGTCATTCCAATTTTCAAAAGGGAAAAAAGTGGATCCAGGATACTACACACCAATCAACCTGACATCAATACCTGTGAAAATACTGGAAAAAATAATCAACAGAGTATCTCAACAGATTTGTGAGCACTTAGAAATGAGCATTGTCAGAATACTAGAAGGCATTATGGGTTTGTTAAAAACAGATCATGCTAGGCAAACCTTATTGCCTTCTTTGACAAAGTGACTAAATTAGTGGATTAGGGAAATGGTGTGGACATAGCTTCTTTAGAACTTAATAAGGCATTTGACAAAGTAGACCACAGCCTACTTCTTGGTAAGATAGAAAAATGTGGAATAGGCAGTACCATCACCAGATGGATTTGCAATTGGCTGACCAACCATACTCAGTGTATGCTTCTCAGTGGAGAACACATGTGCAGTACATCGAGGGAAGCATGCAATGGGGTACCTTAAGTCCTAATACTTTTTAACATTGTCATAAATGATCCAGATGAGGAAATAGAATTTGCAGACACCAAGCTGAGGGGGATAGCTACTGCAAGATAGACTCAAGATTCAAAAGGGTTTTGAACAATGGGGCTCTATCCAACAAAATGCAGTTCAATGGAGAGAAAAGATCTGAAACATGGACAAGAAAATGGTATAAGGAGAGGGTTGGAGTATAAGATCTCAAAAGTCTCTTCCAATGCTGTAACTCTATGTTGTCATGTTCTTTCTTATCTGCACTAAAGTAATTAATGGTATTGAATCAGATGCCCTTTTTTGCTGCTTTCTTGTTACTGAATATGGAAATGAATTTCTGAAGAGTAGAGATTTATAGCCATATCCGACTCAAAATCTGATTTTGAGAACAAACATCTCCTAACATCTTTTTTTTCCTGTTCTGGCCTCATGACATTGCCTTCATCCTGTCTCCAGCCTGTGAGTGAGACAGGATTCAGCTGTCCTAAACTGTATAAATTTTAAGCTTTTCCCTTTTATCTTGACATTATCCAAGTTCAGCCTTAGGGTGAGTAAAATCTATGGCTTTTGAAGCCTTAGGTGACTGCAAAATAAAGTAGGAACCAGGAATAGGAAAACACAATTCACTTCAGTCACTTTTCTGCTGATGCAAGAATAAGTGGATAGTGTTAAAATTCAGCAGTGAGGAACGGTCTTAAGAATTCTTTAACCATATATTTACATGAGACTTTCCAGAACAAAAGAAACCATCAAAATACGCCATCATCATATTTGTATTTTATCTCTGCTATGTTTAACAGTGTCTTACAGCCAAGGAGCTACTCACCAAATATACTTAGAAGCACCATAGGTGTAAGCCTCAATAGTGAATTTATTTTTATTTAGGGTCACCAAAACCATCTGCAGTTGTTTGAGATTCTAAGAACTTATTCCATACAAAAACAAAAGCCTTGTGTGGTACATATGTGATAATTCAGGCTTAGTACTCAGTATCACACTTGTATCAAAAAGCAGAAAAAAGAGGAAATATTATGTACATATTAAAATTAGGCAATTCAATCTATTTTAAAGCTTGCTTGCAATGTGCGTAGGCATAAATTTGGGAAATTACCATGTCAGAGAAGGGAGATTCTGCTGTACCTTAGGCAGCAGAGCCGCCTTCTGTTGCCTCTCTTGTGGAAGGGTGACTTTTTAAAAGCTTTACTAATAGCAATGGAGACTATTTTAAAGTCTTGTGAAAGACTCCCTAGGCTGGGAAGTTAATGATTAAAAACGAGCACATTTCCCATATTGGTAGTCATATGCCATGGCCCCTTCTGGTAGGCATTCTCAAGGAAGAGAGCAAATGAGATGAGGAGAACAGACCCAGTGTAATTCTGTACCTGAAAGATCAGACCTGAATTGGGACCAGAAATTTATTTATTTAAAATCTGGTCAGACATCTGATCCTGACACCACAGTCCTCAAGATGATGAGAATTGTATTGCCTCTGAGTGATAGAAATAGAATGGTGCAAAGCCATAAGCATGCAGGGATACGTTCCTTGGGAGTAAAAGCTCATTGTAATCTGGATGTTCTCTCTTCAAAGTTCATAAAACACTGGCTGAGTTTGGGTGGAATCCTTTCTTCTTTGACATAAAAGTGGTTTATGGTTCAATGTTGGAAACAACATTGTTTATAGTTATATCCGGTATCTGTGTGCTTAGATTGATGCCCGGCTTGCTCACCAGAGTTTATGAAATTTCTTCTGACTCTTGTTTAAGCTGTAGAGTAGCCTTTCTCCTTTCAATTTATGGCATTTCCACTGTTATTCTGTCTCTTGAACTGAACATTGACTAAACTTACTGTCTTTTTTTTGGGGGGGGGGGGATGATCTTGATTTGTTAAATTTTAATTTTCATATCGCTCTCCTTGACAGGGCTGAATGGGAAGTATGGTTTCTGGGATATGGTTCAGGACCTGGTAAAAGTGCATCAATGGCTCTAGAATAGAAGCAGGGCTTTGGAGTGTGGGTGAGATGGATAGATTAATTAGACCTGAGCTGATTTGGTCTGTGGAGTGGAGGAATCTTGTCACTTAATATTTATATTACTGATATTAACATATGTAACAGTTTACGCCACTCATAAAGTTTGCAAGAAGCACTGGCTGTGCTTTTAAAGAAAATTATAACATCATAGGAGGAATAGAATAGGATACAATACTTTATTTGGCCAAGTGTGCTTAGACATACACAGAATTGGTCTCTGGTGCAGAAGCTCTCAATGTACCTGCAAAGTAACAGAGTAATAATAATTATAATATAATATCAATAAGACCAAGTACCGGTAGTAGAGAAGATGAAAAGGATAATAACTCTACAGCTACACAATATGGGTAAATATGCTTAGACATAAAACAATACTGTGGAGATTAGGTGTTCAGCAGAGTGATGGCGCAAGGGAAAAAATTGTCCCTCTGTCTAGATGGTTTGGCATGCAATGTTCTATAGTAGTGTCCTGAGGGGCGGAGTTGAAAGAGAGTATGTCCAGGATGTGAGGGGTCTGTAGATGCTATTTTATCGGCCCTTCTTCTGACCGGGACAATATACAGGTCTTCAGTGGAAGGCAGGCTGGTTGCAGTTGTTTTTTCTGCAATTCTATCTATCTGTTGGAATCTGTACCTGTCCTATTTTATCAAAGTGCAGATGACAGACTCAATAATTCCTCTGTAGAATTGTATCAACAGCTCCTGGGGCAGTCTTAACTTTCTAAGTTGACAAAAGGAGGACATTCTTTGTTGTGCTTTTTTAGTGATGGTTGTAATGTTATTTGTACATTTCAAATCCTGGGAGACTATGGAACGCAGAAACCTGAAGTATTCTACATTTCTAAAAGCTTATATTTGACGTTATTTTATTTTACTTCTGCCAGTGATTTCTTACATTATCTTCAGATCTTTGGCAAGGCATATAATTTGATTCTGTTCATAAATATTCTGGTTTATCATTACTAATTTAAGCCTAGCTGTGTTTTTTGAATAATTGGTAGAACCATCTTACACTTAAATAACATCAGAACGACAGCTGCAACCAATGGATGCTCAGTCCTAGGGAGAAAAAACACAGATGTAAGTTTTCATAAAATGAGAGAAATAAAAGACAGTTCCTGGAAAGTCACTAGTGCCCCACCAGTGAGAGGGTATGCCAATGACTATGCAGCTAAACCTGTACTGTAATGTAAAATAAATATGTTACAAAATGGTCCTATCCTACCAGTCCTAGGAATTCAGTTGAATTTTAATCCCCGGACATCTTTATAGACAAGGGTTCAAATCCCCTTGTGATCCTCACAACTATTGCTTTGGAAAACAGCTCTCAAAAAGAAGGAAATGACAAAAAAAAAAAAATCCACCTCAGAAAAACAACATCACAGCACTAATATTACTCTGTGGACAGGAAGCATGCATTGAATGAATGGAACAAGAATATTCATAAAAAAGAATGGAGTTTATGCCATACCAGTCAACCATAATGCTAACAGATTTAAAACTAAAATACTCTGTTAAGAAATTGCAATGACATTGTACTACAGTATATACCTAATTTTTCCTGCTTCTTTAGGTTTGAACGTAATGTTCTCTGCCCAAAATGTGGTGACAGTATTTTTAATTATGTTTTTTACAGACTTCTTACAATATTATCTTCACTTAATTATAATTTGTGTGTTTCATTGTGCTCTTACTGCCCACTTAATAAGGAAAAATGCTTAGATGAAAGAATGCATACAATAAATACAAAATGATTATTATTAAAATAAATGTATAGCACTTTTTATTCATAAAATCATTGTCAGAATTAGACTATCTAGAAATTAGTTACTTTTCACTTCGCAGTGATCTAGTATAGTATTGGCTTTCCAGATGAAGCCAGAAAAAGGCAACAGGGGTAAATATTATTTTTAGAAGGTTTTTTTTTTAATTTGGAAGCTCCTTGAGACTAAATTTAATCATCTACACTTCTCTGTACAGATAAGCAACATGAATTCAAACCTTTTAGAAATACTAATTAGAAATTATTTAAATACAGCACCCTCTTTTGATCTAGTAGAAGTTTACCTCAAAGGTATTACTCTCTCTTTCTCTACTCACCCCCCCCCTACCAGAACTGAGCAAAAATTCACAAGAAATGGTTTGAATTGACAATGCTTCAGTCAAAGCACATTTGTGAATCAGGAGATTAAAGCAGATGGCTGCCTATTGGTTTTTTGTTATTTTTCTAGTTTTCATAGATAATATTCAGTACTGTGGCTTCACCTAAAACATCTGGTTTTAAATGCTGATGTGGGAAGGAGAGGCTACTATCTGTATGATGACCTTTCTCATGGGTAACTCTCCAATGCATTTCAGCACCTTAACGAATTTTGCAACCTTGGATGTAAAATTAACATTATTTTGGGTTTATTTGTTTGTTTTATCATATTTAGAGACCGGCCTTCTCAGTCTCAGGGTACTTCTTGTGTACAATTAAAAATATAAAAACTATGTAAAAATACTCTCTCTTTATAAAAAGAGACAGTTAAAGCAAGGATAAAATAAATCAATCGTTAAAAAGTCAGGTGGAAAGACCGTCAAGGCACTAACCAAGTCCAAGATTGTGTGCTTCTCCGCGAACCCCATGTGAGTCAGCATAGCCAGGTCTTCAAACTTTTGAAAGGCCAGGAGAGTGAGAACCCACCTCACCTTTGGGGGAGGATATTCCAAAGAGTGAGAGTGATGGCAAAGAAGGCTTTCTTCCTGGATCTTGCTAGTCAAAATATAAATAAATACAGGCATTTGTGCTGCCTTTTTCTTCTACTTAAACCTACTACCCTGCAGCAACATGGCAGAATTGTTATAAAAGCTGCAACCTTGGAACAGGTGAGGGTGGAGATAATCTGGGTTTTGAAAGGGCGACGGCAGCAGCAACAGCAGCAGCTAACAGAAATAAAATGTGTTTTCTACACAGGGACTGAAAGGTTCAGAGGAGGCACAGCAAAGCCAAACCAAGCACAACTGTTGGAAAGGTGCCAGTGCTTTATCTGCTGCACATTAATAAATAAAAAAAACAATAGAAGAAATCCCAGAGAGAGAGAGACAGGATTTAAAGACAGACCAGGGTCTTTAAGAGTTGGAATTCTGTAGTATACTAATAATAGAATATTATGGTAGCAAAAGTAATAGTATACTTGTAGTAGAAATGGTATTAATATACAGTACAAATAATAATAATATAGTAATATATTAGAATGTAGTAGAATATACAGAGAACATAGTATAAATAGTAATAGAAATAGAGTATGATATAATAAACATAGACATAGAGAAGAACTTCCACATAGGCTTGCATGTTTCATTTTTGTATCTTGAGAATTTTTTCAAAATAAATTATCTTCCCAACCCTTAAATATTCAAAAATGGATATTTGATCCAGGATGAAATACTGTTAACTCTTGGGACAATTTGAGATAAGTTGGATGCCAGTAAATTTTTTATGAGTTGATTACAATAAAAGTTTGCTAACAGAGGGTTTTGAAACTTAAATCTTGCCTTTTTAAAATTGTTCTTGTTAACTATTTTACATTAACATTGAATCTAAATGACAAGTTAATTATTTTCAAATAGATTTAGTAGTCTGGGAGGCCTGTTTTGCAAGCGGTGAAAAAGTAATATTGTAGTTATGTATTCAACTAAGGGGGATAACATGTGGATATATGTTTGTTTTGTGTTTTTTCTTCCATTTGTTGGTTGTTTTAAAAAAATCTTTTTGGAATTTTGTATTTTAACATTTTTCTCAGTAAAATAAAAATAGAACAAAAAAAAGCTGTTCGTTACACTAGCTGTGAAGAATAAATAAATTATTTATTCTTCAGAACCATATTTGATTACTTTAAACATGTGCAGCCGTAGTACATAGACCATGAATTCATACTAGGCAATTCTGAAAGCAATTGCTATATCAGGCTGTAAGGAAAGATGAAAGAAAGGGGGAGAACTGTTTTGGTTGCTTCTATTTGAATGACTTTCCAGCCCATCAATTCTGAAAACCATCCTAATTTTAACAGACAAGTCATGAGTGAAATTAGCACATAGGGGCTGACACATGGAATATTATTTCTAAGAGGTAGGGTTTTTATTTTGAAAGAACTGTAAAAAAATAAAGCTGTGTCAGAACTTTCAGGAAGCTGATTTACTATTTCATATTCTTTTGGAGTCATTCCTTTTATATATTGTTCAGCATTTAAATTGGAATACTGTATAGTCAATCTAAATGGGGAAAACATATTTTGAATTATTACTACTATTCATAAATGTGTTGCCGCTATTGTACACATACATTTCTTAGAAGGTTTTCATAATCCAAAAAGCACATTTGTATTTTAAAGAAATTGTTAGTGGTGGTGCATGAAGGTGAATTTTAATGTGCTAATCACTTTTCTTAGTCCCTTCAGAACTCATTGTGAAGTGTGAGGTGTGTATTGAGGCAAAAACGTAACCAAATAACAATTTTCTACATTTCCTTGATTTTCAGTCAAATCATCTTTGTTTATTTGCTGATTGAAGAATTTATGTATGATACTCATGTTTTAGAGGTACTAAGTTTATTGATTATCACTAATGGCCTGTTAATTTTAACTTATTTTAAATGTATTGTTTTTTTGTTTTTGTTTTTTAATTTTTTTTTTTTTTTGGATATGGATTTCATCTTTTTTAACTTTTGGGATGTGTGTTTTTTAATGTTGTACGCTGCGCTGAGTCCTTTTGGAGAAGGGCGGCATATAAATCCAAATAAACCAAACTAAACCAAACCAAACTAATGTTTTATTCAAACCAGACAAAGCAAGACCAGTTCAGGTCTCTATTTATTATCATAAGTGAAAGCTATAGAATATTTTACCATGTAGAAGTTATTTTAGTACAGTATTGGTGTGCTAATCATAATCTCTGGTTTGGAGAGGAGGCTTATAAAGATTACTATAATAAAAAAGAAAATAGGTTGCTTAGACACATCAAAGTAATCAAATTAAAGCAGCACTCTACAGATTTATTCAGGACTGGCAGGAAGGGCAACAGTAGTAACATAAATGCTTCATTTTCCTGGAATGACCCATAAAATTATGCTATATGACACTTGTATAAATTTTGAACTGTAACTGTGAGTTACTGTGGACAAAGTCACATGTCGTTTTATGTCTTCGTGTTTACATTTGATTACAGTATTCTAGGGCCTGATTAATCTGCTTCCTATAATCATATTTCTGTAACATTTTCTGTTTGATTTTCAGGAACAGGTTTACTAAATGTTTGTATTTTTCAAATGCTTTGTTTCAAGTACACATGACAACTACTCTTTATTTCTGTATTCACAATTAATATTGCAGACATTTGCCCTAAAACACTTCACTCTGACATACAGTACCCCTGATATATACATTCTTTGCAATAATATTTCCTAAGCTTTTTTAATTGAAAAACTGCTTTATAAAATTGAGAAAAGTACAAAAGAATAAATTGAATATAATTACATTCTCTATAAAATACATAGATCTTTGAAGTGTACATGTGACTCAATATATCTCTCTTAATGTGGATCAGAGGAAAATATGGTTCTACTCATGCACAGATTAAAATATAAAAATATTTTTAATATGTGTATAAATATAAATCCTACTGGTACATGCCAACCTTCCTCATTTATGAATTGAAAGACTCAAATCCAGAAAGCTGCTGCTGGCATTGCACAACATCTGACCAACAACTTTAACATTGATTCCCAATGGAAAACCAAATGGGTTGCTGAAGGCCCAGACATAGGAAGACATATAAATGACCCCACAAAAAGGGTGCCAGGCTACCAGGTTAACAATGGACAATCCTGGAGGGCGGGGTTGACTTCGTGATGACACAACATGCAATCTTGGAGCTTCAGGATTGCTGTCAATATCTCTGCTGCTGGACGGTCCTTTTAGATCTAAATGGTCCCGTAGAGACGGTGATAGAGAAGTGCACGTCCTGCTGATCTCAGGAACATCGCAAAGTCCCTGATTGATCCAGGAGAAGCTCTTTTTTCCGGCGAAAGAGGATCAGCCATTGAAGCTGTAGAAGGTTGGGACAGCCCTTAAACGGAAGGAAAGCAGGAGAAAGGGTGTGTCGAAATGATGAGATAAATTTTACTATTAGAGAAGAGAACACCCAAAAAGACTTAGAGTAAAATTAAAATTGAAGACAGAAGAGAGCAAGCGGTGAATTAAGCCTGAATTAAACTTAATGTGTTATCTTTTTTAATTTTGCTTTTTTTTAATGGGTGGAACTTTTACAAATGCCTCTTACTTTTTAAATTGGACTGGTTTCTTTTTTCCCACTTCTATTTTTCCTCTTTTTTCATATTTGTGGATTATGACTTTCTTTCTTTTCCTTTTACAATGCTCGGCTGGATTGTTTGTTTTTAAGCACTTTTTTTTTCTTAAGTTCAGAATTTAAAGAGAGGGGTAGAGGCAGTGGGTCTCAACCTTCCTAATGCCGTGATCCTTTAATACTGTTCCTCATATTGTGGTGACCCCCAATTATAAAATTATTTTATGTTTTCCATATTTTTTTGGGTCTTAGGCGACCCCTATGAAAGGGTTATTCAACCCCCAAAGGGGTCCTGACTCACAGGTTGAGAACCACTGATCTAGAGGCTGGAGGCTTGGAAACATTGTTTTATTTCCTTTGAACATCTGACTCATATCTAATACTTCAAGGCTCCTGATTTTGTTTATTGAAAGGGATAGTGGGAAGAGTACGGATTGTTTATGCAGGTGCTTTTCTGGAGTACTATCAATAGCTGGACTGGAGTGAAGAGAAAACCTTGACTTGAAAGATTATAGTGAACTTATTTGAAACTTAACAAAAATGCTTTGGATGTTTTAGTAGCAGTGTTTATAACCTGGAAGAATGATGCAACATGAAGAAGAAAAAGAATTAACATTGCAAATGATTATGTTTGAAATTAAAAAAGTACAAATAAGTACAGAAAAACATTGAAAAGAGGATGGAGAACTGTTCTGACCCCCCTCTTCGTACACCAAAGCACTCCAAGACAAGAATACTGCCAGACAATTTATTCATAGTAAATTAACACACTGACTAGACCTTGGCACAATCCAGACTTCCAAAATAAGACACAGGCACGAGAATGCTTGTCCAGCGTTGGTAGATAAGTTGAACTCTGCAACCAGCCTCCAGGAAAGTCCCTCCTTAAATACTATCTTGAGAGGAGCCTAATTACAACCACCTGGGTCCAATTATCTTCTGTATCTGCGTAGTTGTTCTCTATGTCTATCAGCCTTCCGTTGCCGAGTGTCCAAGACCAACTCCCTTGTCTCCTCCCCACTGCTCCAAGGCATGACGTCAGGAGCAAACTCCCTTTGGCTTTCACCACTGCTCCATGCCTCAGGCGCCTCCTGGTGGCCAACCAGCCTCTCTGATCCCTTCTCGGAGTCGGAACCCTGTCCAGGGTCCTCCACATCTTCCAGAGCCGACTCAGAAGGTCCCTCACTGTCGGAGTCTGGTTGCAGCTCCAACGGCTCCTGATGGGCCACAACAGAGAACATAGAACAAAAAACAAAAAAAAAATGAAGGAAAATATGAACAAAGTGATAAGAAAATTGTTGATATTGACAGCAAATCGAGCGTGGTTGGAAATGACAGGAGTGGAATGTTGAAAGGAGAGTTTAACGAACTGGAACCCTATCTCAAACCTCAAAACATGGAAGAAGAAAAGGGAGAAAATTTGGCAGAAACAATGAGATAAATTCTGGCAGAAGCACCTGTGATAACTAAAGGCAAGCAGGTGGAAGGAACAGATGGAGGGTTTCGAGTCTTTACACGATACGCAAGGAACAACAAGGTGCCAAGAGAAGTCCTCATAAGACTTATCAAGAAAACAATTAGAATACAAATACCACAAATGGCAAGAGATATAGGACTGCACTACTACTGGAAGGATACAGGATGAGGAAATGAAATGTTAGAATAAAAATTAAGTTACACTTGGTTAAATTTAGAGTATTATGTATAAAATAAAGTAATAATAGTTATAGCTAAATAAATGATTAATAATGATAATAATGCATATATATATACACTAGATTGATAATATGAAATTTTATATAAATTGTAAGTGAGGACTATGGAGAGGATGTTTAAAAGCTTTGTTATAAATGATAAATAATTCCATATAGAATAGAATATAAAGATGTGATACTATTGGATGATTTCAGGATGATGTAAATATCATAATATACATTTATCTTAAATTTAGAATATTTTACGTAAAAAGGATGTAATAATAGCTATAGTCAAATGAATGTTTAATAACAGTAACAATTGTATACATATATATTAGAATGATGATATGAGTTTTTATGTAAATTGCAAGTGAAGACTATTGTGAGAAAGCACAAAAGTTTTGTAACCAATCGACACACTGTAAGTAATTGGAGAAGGATTTTTATTTTGTGTGTGTTTATGTCTGTTTGTTTTATGTTTGTCTAAAAATAAAAACTTTTCTATAAAAAAAAACAATGGACAATCCTGAATAGGATTCGCACCTTACACAGGACTTTCCATATAAATGGGGCATATGTTCCCATCTTATTGCGGGGTCCCATGTCAAACTGTAGATCTCATCATGACCAGCTGTAAACTAAGAGCATATGCCAGTCCTGCTATATATATATTTAATCTGATGCTACCTTTTAATAGATGGCCTAGACATTGATATTTGGACATAGATCTTTTTAACTCTCTCCGTCCCAACTGGAGAACAACCTTTTCTGTCCCCTTACCAGCAAATCTGGGAAGATGAGGAACGCGAGGGGGATCCCTCCCCCCCCGCGGATGGGCTCCGAACCAGCGGAGCCTCGTCCTTCTTTTTAAGCAGGCAGCTATCAGAGAGAAGAAGGCAGCGCGGCTTGTGCAGCAGCCGAAGATCGCCTGCTTAAAGATTGCCTGCTTAAAGATCGCCTCCGAACTAGCGGAGCCTCGTCCTTCTTTTTGAGCAGGCGATCTTTAAGCAGGCGATCTTCGGCTGCTGCACAAGCCGCGCTGCCTTCTTCTCTCTGATAGCTGCCTGCTTAAAAAGAAGGACGAGGCTCCGCTGGTTCGGAGCCCATCCGCGGGGGGGGAGGGATCCCCCTCGCGTTCCTCATCTTCCCAGATTTGCTGGTAAGGGGACAGAAAAGGTTGTTCTCCAGTTGGGACGGAGAGAGGGACAGACAGACAGAGACACACACACACACACACAGACACACACACACAGAGTGAGTGATTGAGTGAGTGACAGACACACACACACACATATACACACAGAGTGACAGACAGAGAGGAAGGGAGGAGAGAGAAACACAGAGAGATAGAGAGAGAGGGAGGGAGGGAGGGAAAGTGAGAGACAGACAGACAGAATGTGAGGGGGATCTCTCCCCCCGCGGATGGAGCCTCCTCCTTCCAATTGGGGGGATCCATGCAGAGGATTTATCCCCCACCCCCCAATTGGAAATGAGGTGGCTGTCAAAGCAAGGCAGCCCCCCCCCCCCCCCGCAGAAGAAGGAACAGGAGAGGAGTTCGCACCAAACGCCTCTGCAGACGATCTTGAAAACCTGCGAGGTTGCTTTCGGAGGGGAAAGACGGGCAGCTGTGCAAAGGCTTGTTTTAAAGCTGCAGGCTCCAAGGCTACAGGTGCCCTGGGAGGGCGGCAGGGGCAAATGCTGCCGCCTGCCCCCTCCCAAAGCAACATCGAAGGTTTTCAAGATAGTTCGGACAGGTGTTTTTTAAAAAGAAAACCCTGAAAAAGTCGCAAGATCTGGAGAGAGATCCGGCCAGCCCGAGAAGACATTTCTGAGAAGAGATCTCGCCATTTTTTGCATCGGGGCATGCTGCAAGGGGGGGGGGGGGGAAAGTGAAGACTTTTTCCAGCTGGCGCAAAGGACTTCCCCGGACTTGCTTTAGTGAGTACGGGCCCGCACCTCCACCACCACCAATCCGGAAAAGGTCTTTGCTCCCTCTCTCTTGCAGCAAGCCCCGATACAAAAAAATGCCAAGGACTTGTGAGTGAGTGACAGGGGCGGGGCTTCCGGGTTCATTGACCAACCAGCAGAAACCCACCACTGCCCAGGTGGCTACATTCGGCCTATAAGACGCACCCAGATTTTCACCCTCTTTTTTGGAGTAAAAAAGTGCGTCTTATAGGGCGAAAAATACTGTATATTTCTCTCATACCTCTGTTGGAGATGGAGAGCAGGTGGTCAATATGATTGCAAACAATGCATGAATTTGATTTGGATGTGACATGTTGCACGCATCATTAATGCAAACATCCCAGTGTCAGTCATTCTCCAATAAATTCAGAGCTTGACATGCACTGCAGAAAGTGGCATGTGTAATGCCGTTGACAATTTTCAATTGCTGGAAAGACGTTGGACCGGGCACATTTACCAACAGCATGCGAAGAAAGAAACATTCATTTTGATTGGGATGCACGGTGTACAGCCTGCCTATCGTAGTTTCTTTGAATATGCCAGGTTGCCCGCCGACTCGCTCTCCTCGTTTGCGTCGTTGAAATGATTTTCTACTCGCATTCCATGTGTAATACCTAGGCACTTCCAAATACAGCAGTGTTTTCGCAAATGCGTCATTTGGCTATGAAAAATCAATATAACAATGCAATCGGAAACATTGAAATGGAATCGTGAAATATTTAGTATAGCGTGTGTTGCTTTTACGTCCAGCAGATGGCACTGGTTTTCAAAAAAAGCATGTTTTTACAAAAAAACATTTTTTTTTACCTGTCACAGGTGTGACATCTATATAATATACGTATATAAAAACATGTGGGTATTCGAATGCAACATTGTGGCAAAATTTCAAAGCAATCGGTGAAGAACTTTCGGAGATTTGAGATTTTGAACAAACAAACATGACATTTTTATTTATGTAGATTAAAAAACACAACTAGCATATAAATCACAAGGTTGGATTTCTTAACCATTTCCACTGAAACCTCATAGACACTAGTAGACAATGTATAGCTTTTCAGGTGCTACTTAACTTCATCTTCCTGAAACTAGCCAATAATAAAGGAAGTTGGGAGTTACAGTTCACTTGTAGCTAAAGAACCATAGGTTAACTATCTTTACTATAACTGTACTGCACTGTGCTGCATTTTAGGCAGTAGCTTTTCTTTTATTTGTCTGAACATTCCTGGAAAGAATACAGAGAGATTAATGTATCACTGCTGGTTTTGGAGATTCTCAGGCCTTTATTTCCGATCCTTTGCTTTTTAAGATAGCCATTAAGACAGTGATTATGGGTTATGTTTAATCCCTGGGCTGATGTTAATAACCTCTCAGTCTTTGTTTTTAAACTAACACCAACAAGACTGATAAAATCCTGAAATGTTGAGCAGGTGTTACAACTTCCTAATATTGGAAGAATTCAGTACTGAAACCAAGTACCAAAAGAGGTGGGGGGGGGGGCTCCCTCAATTTAGGCAAAATTTTAATGGTCACCAAGGAGTTCTAATCTGGGACTGGGTTTCAGGCCAGCCTGAAGGCAGTTGATTTTCTTGTAAAGCTTCAAATCTTCAATTTGGAGATTTTCAATGACTTATTCTAGATGCTCAGGAACTTTCTCTTATCAGGAATGGCTTTACTTTTTCAATAATGTTCCAGTTATTAACATTCCTGAAGATAGATTTGTAAAAATGATACATGCTTTCAATAATTATCTCATTTAGATGATCATAATGGACTCTCTTTGGCACTACCTTTGAGGCATGTCTAGTAAATAGACATAAATATGATGCAGAATATTACAGCTAGGTTGCAAGTGGTGATCAGCTTTGGGGAAATTAGAAGATTGTAGTGCATAGGAATCTGAGCTAATATTGAATGAGTCTATAAGAACACTGTGAGCAGCCTAGGAAAATATGATAAGCATTTGGTAATTTGTCCATTTAAAATCTTTTAAGTGTTGTCTCCCTGAATATTGCTCTATCAAATTGTTTTTTATTGCAATTTCCCATTGGAATTACATTCACATCAATTGTTTTTACTTTTTCTGTGAGGATAATTATGATCCCAAAAGCTGTCTTTCATGTCAGTGCATTTTCTTTTTATAGTCTTATAAAATATAATTGCAATGTTTCATGGGACTTCAGAAACTGGCAGTGTCAAGGGCAGTAGCTAATCTATGCTCAGGGCATTGCACTTCTAAGTGAGGTGGAAAAATACAGTAATAGGGTAAACCCTTGCTCTGAAAAACCTGCTGAATGATGTTTCCGTTGTCATATGAGGCTCAAGTACTTGACAGTTGCCTAGCACTTTCCTGACAGCCAGCTAAATCCCCAGATACCCACTGGTAGGTGTTATAGGTTGCATTTAATAATTTGTGGAGTGTTACTTAATAATTTCTTTTATAATTCTCCTTACTGGGAAGAACAATTACTGTAGCAATGGTATGTGTCATTTTTAAATGATAGGACAATAAAATACGCATGTTGTGTTATTGGAATTTGCTGATCATTTTACCATATAAAACAATTATTATGCTGAGAACATGGTCTGTCTTAGCAGTCATTTAGTATTGTGTGTGTGTGTGTGTATTTATTTATTTATTTATTACTTGAACTTATTAGTCGCCCCCTCTCCCCACAGGGACTCGGGGCGACGTACAAAAGTATTATATAGCGTACAGAGGAGGTAAGAATAAATAAATAAGTTACAATACCTAAAAAAGTTAAAACCCCAATGAAATTAACCCTTAAAAACTAAAATTACCAATTAAAAATGCCCTGGGCTGGAGAGGTTGTAGAATTATGCCAGGTCAGCTAGTCGAAACAGGTAGGTTTTCAGCTTCATACGGAAGGAGCGAAGGTCGGTTGTAGTCCTGATGTCTGGGGGGAGGTCATTCCAAAGGGTGGGGCCCACTACAGAGAAGGCCCTACTTCTGGGCGCTGCCCTCTGGCACTCTCTGGAGGACGGCACCCGGAGTAGTCCCTCTCTGTGTGAGTGGACGGGTCGCAGGGATGTATGGGGCAGGACGCGATCCCGCAGGTAACTAGGCCCTGTGCCATGGAGCGCTTTGAAGGTGGTAACCAGCACCTTGAAGCGCACCCGGTAGGCCACAGGAAGCCAGTGCAGCTCGCGCAGGATAGGTATTATATGGGAGAACCTCGATCTCCCCATAATTACCCGCGCGGCTGCATTCTGGACCAACTGCAGTCTCCGGGTGCACCTCAAGGGGAGCCCCATGTAGAGAGCATTACAGTAGTCCAGGCGAGACGTCACCAGCGCGTGAGTGACTGTACGCAAGGCCTCCCGGTCCAAAAGGGGCCGCAATTGGCGCACCAGGCGAACCTGGTGGAACGCCCCCCTCGCCACGGCTGCCACATGATCTTCCATAGACAGCCGGGCATCAAGGAGGACGCCCAAATTGCGTGCCCCTTCCACCGGGGCTAATTGATCATCTCCGATGGTCAGCGATGGCATATGCTGGTTGAACCGGGAAGCCGGAAGCCACAGCCACTCTGTCTTGGAGGGGTTGAGCCTGAGCCTGTTGTCATCCATCCAGACCCATACGGCTTCCAGACACCGGGACATCACTTCAACAGCCTCGTTGGGGTGGTTTGGGGTGGAAATGTACAGCTGAGTGTCATCAGCGTACAGATGGTATCCCACCCCAAAACCACGGATGATCTCGCCCAGCGGCTTCATATATATGTTGAACAGGAGAGGCGAGAGGATCGACCCCTGTGGGACCCCACAGATAAGGGGCCTCGCGGTCGACCTCTCCTCTCCTGCCAACACACATTGCGTCCGGCCAGAGAGGTAGGAGCGGAACCATCGTAATACGGTGCCCCCGACCCCTAACCCCTCCAGACGGCGCAATAGGATACCATGGTCGATGGTATCGAAGGCCGCCGAGAGGTCTAATAGGACAAGGATGGAGGAACAACCCCCATCCTTTGCCCTCCAGAGATCATCCACCAACGCGACCAAGGCTGTCTCCGTGCTGTGACCGGGTCGGAAGCCGGACTGGCGCGGGTCTAGATAATCAGCTTCTTCCAGGTGGCGCGGAAACTGCTGAGCCACCACACTCTCAACAACCTTCGCTAAGAAAGGAAGGTTGGAGACAGGACGGTAATTTGCTAGCTCTGTTGGGTCCAGAGAAGGCTTCTTGAGCAGGGGCCTCACCACCGCCTCTTTCAAGGCGGCTGGTAAAAGGCCCTCACCCAGCGAAGCGTTCACCAGCCCCAGTAGCCAGCCTCGTGAGCCCTCCCAGGAGGCCAGTACCAACCAGGAGGGACACGGGTCCAATAAACATGTAGTGGCTCGCAGTCGCCCGCGCAACCTGTCCAAATCTTCGGTGACAACAGGGTCAAACTTCTCCCAACATGGTCTCTCAAGACTAGCCTCAGACGTCCCCACTGGAGCACTGAGGTGGGTCCATCCCCTTCGGATCCGATCGATTTTATCCTGCAGGAACTCTCCAAATTCCTCTGCCCGGCCCAGCAATGGGGGGTCTCGTTGCCCCTGTGACAAAAGGGAGCGGGTCACCCGAAACAGGGCGGCAGGGCGGTTCTCTGCGGACGCTATAAGGGTGGCACAATACTGACGTTTGGCCATTCTTATTGCCACAAGGTAAGTCCTTACGTAGGCTCTTACTTGTGCTCGGTCGGATTCGGAGCGGGAGGACCTCCACTTGCTCTCTAGGCGTCTCCTAAGGCGTTTCATTGCCCTTAGCTCCCCGTTAAACCAGGGGGCCCGGGTAGATCGTGGCCGTCGGAGAGGCCGCAAAGGCGCCACCCGGTCTAAGGCACCGGCGGCCGCATTATTCCACGCGGCTACCAGGTCCTCTGCCCAGGGGCGGGGCAGGTCTGCAGGAGGTGGCCCAAGCTCTGCCTGGAACCTATCTGGCTCCATCAGACGCCTGGGGCGGAACCATCTGGGATAGTCTGGTTCCGCCTCCCCGCGGTGGGGAGCAGCGCCAGGGAAGTCCAGCTGGAGAAGTGAGTGATCTGACCATGACAGGGGCGTGATGACTAAATTCCCTCTTCCCAGATCACTCGTCCACTGGTCGGAGACAAACACAAGATCCAGTATATGGCCTCCCTCGTGTGTGGGGTCCTGAACTACTTGAGTCAGATCCATGGCTGTCATGGAGGCCATGAATTCCCGGGCTGCCCCGGATGCCTCTCCCGTCGATGGCAGGTTAAAATCCCCCATCACTAATAGCTTGGGGGTTTCAACCGCCATCTCCGTGATCCGCTCGAGGAGCCCGGGCAGGGCCGCTGATGTATGGCGGGGAGCCAGGTATACTATCAACAGGCCCAGCTGACTCCCTGGGCCCCATTTCACACCCAGAGACTCACAACCAGATATCTGCGACACAGTGAATTCTCTCGGTGCCAAATCTTCCCGGATGATTATCGCTACCCCACCACCCCTACCTTGGGCCCGTGGCTGGTGGAATACACGGTAACCTGGAGGGCACATTTCCCTGAGGGGCAACCCCCCCTCTGGGCCCAGCCAGGTTTCCGTTATTCCTGCGAGGTCCGGCTCCCCCTCTGTGATCAAGTCACTGATGAGGGGGGCCTTATTAATCACGGACCTCGCGTTACATAACATCAGCCTAAGGCCCAGGCTCTGCCGATCCTGTCCACCTAGCCTGCGGGGGTTGATACAAGTGACCGGGCGTATCCAGCGGCCCCGGTCTCCCAACCGATTGTATGTTCTTCTAGTGTCCTCGCGCCCACCCCTCCCTACGACCGTCGCAATTGGAATTCCCCTTGTAGGAATGGTGTTTCCTCCCACCCCCCTCACTCCGCTCCCTTCCGTCCTGACCCCACCTGTTGACCTGGCTATGTCCATACCCCAAGGCAAAGTAGCCCTCTCCCCCTCCCTGGAACCCCTTAAAACCTTTAAAAAACATTTAAAGTGTGTGTGTGTGTGTGTGTGTGTGTGTGTCTTCATGGATGATTATATTGTAAGCAGATGCCCCAATCAGCACTGCATGAATCTAGATATAAGAGTGGAATTTCTTCCAAACTGTACTACTTCACTCATGAACCAAATCCTTGAAATGTAATCCCTTACTCTTTATCCCTTAAATGCATTGGCAGTCATTTGCTACACATGAAATGAGCTAAAAAAGGGCACCTATGACAATCTTTGAAACACTATTGCTAATAAGACTGAAGATGAGTATTTCTTTCATTGTCTTTCAGTCTGTAAAAGATTTATAATCAGTTATGTATTATAAAAGCAAGCATACTGTGAAAAACATAGTTGGACAAAGACTTCTTATCTTTGGATTTTTGTACATCCCTGGATAATATATAAGCCATAACTAATTATCTACTATAAATGCTTTCATTTGTGGTTTTAGCCACACAGCACGCCTTCAGCCTTCAACAATTTGTCAGTGATTTGCGCCATTATGATCTCGTACTGCAGGGCCATCTTTTTGTTGCACATTATTTCCTACACAGTGAAAGTAAGCAAATAGACACCAGATAACTTTGCTAAGAGACATTATTAAAAAACCAGACAAAAAGTTGCTTTTGAGCAAAGAGGTGAGATTCTCTGAAACTGACGTGGGGAGCATGTGGCAGAGAAAGGGTTTGAACTTGACCCCAAACAAAACACTACAGTTGTTTTCTCCTGGTTTTTTTCTGCCATTTTTAATCTAGAATATTTTTAATGTTTTCCCGCCTTTCTCTACTGAATTTGCCATTGCTTCTTTCCTTCCCACTGAGACAATCATAAATATATATTAGAATTTAATTCACATGTTTCTCTGTGCTACTGTCTACGAGCATAGCAAAACATCAGTCAATATAAAAAAAATCAAACTATTAACAATAAATAATTCTATTTGCCCCCCCCAAATAATGTGAAATGTAATAATTGTGGTATAAAAATAAAATTGAGTTTATTGCTATACATGATTTCTAGAGTTGTAGTGATAGAATATATCTGCATATATATTATTACAAGAAGTTTCAATTGTTTCAACCTGAAAAGTACTCTTTGCAAATTAAAAACTAGATTTATTTCACTTTTCTAGATAAATATCTCTTCTCCCATAACAATGTTAAATATACATTTGCATTATTTCTCCAGCTGTACAAACCATCAAAAACATGATCATATTTTTTTTGTCTTATCACTTTTAGTAAATCTGCAAATCAAAATTATGAAGGCTTGTACATGTGTTAATCATAGTTTGTTTGCACTGGTTCATTTGTACAGTAAAATAAATATTGTTCATGTCAAAAATGGACAAAATAGTTTAGTCTAAAATTGAGAATACAGAAAAATAATAGCTTGCCAAAGATGGTTCTGATAGTAAACTATAGTTTTAGCAAATCTGTGTCTATTTTCTATTGAGGAAAATTATTTTAATGATAAATTACTCGGTATCTATATATTATCTCATGTGGATCCTTTTTGTTTCCTATTTTATTGGCTATTTTCAGATTTTTGCTTTCATTGATAAAGGAACCCGGTTAGTTGGCAAGTTCTGCTTGAAATCCATAATTCATTTTAAGTGACAAGGTGGAAGAAATGGCATTTAATTATAGTCTCTTCCTCTTGCATGTTTTTCCATCATTTTGAAATGGCTTCAGAACTTTTTGGACCAGATTTGCATTTGAACCCTATATTTAGAATAAACATTTAGTGTTACTAAATAGGTAACTACTAGCAGAATCCATTATAAATAGCTTTAAAATATTATTATCAGATTCCTGTTAAGAATCTTATTACAGATGCAGGTTCAGTATCACTGTATATAGTAATAGAGGAAAGGTAGTTGGCAGAGGTGAAGGAGTTATTAAAAAGCTTTGCTCCCGTTAGTAAAATAGTGATCTTTTTCTCTGTGTGAAAACTTTGGGATGATTAAACAATACTATCAAATCTCACCTCTAAATAATCCTTAATTTCTTCAATTTTTCTTCATAAAAATTAGATTCTAATGCCTTTATTATTTTTGTGCACAGAATCAGAAGCACAGATAAAAGTTCCAGCTAAAATGATTTATTACTTATACACAAGAATCTAGTTAAACTAATGGTCAGCAGTAAATTGGCACTAGATAAGAGTCAATGGAATTCAAAGGGAAGTTGGACAGGGCATTTGTGGAAATGTAAAGATTCTAGGCCAGGGGTGTCAAACTCAAGGCCCGGGGACTGGATACAGCCTGTGGGGTGCTTAGATCTGGCACGCGGGGTCACCCTGGAAACAGTGAAGGACTCGCCCATGGTACCTCTGCCAGTGAAAACTGAGCTCAGGAGGGACACGGGCGTCCCTCCAAAGCTCCGTTTTCGTTGGCAGAGGGTTGCAGGAGGCCATTGCAGCTGAAAACGGAGCTCAGGTGCCTATTTTAGCTTGCAGAGTGCTTGGTTCACCTCAGGCACCCCCTGTCATGAGTGACATTGAGCTGGCCACACTCATTCCTGCCATGCCCACCTTGGCCCCCTGAGGTCAAACACAACCCTGATGGGAGCCTCACTGAAATCGAGTTTGACACCCCTGTTCTAGGACAATTGTTCTCTTGACTCCTTCCCTCTCCCCACATGCTCTGCCTGGCTTTCTCCCACATCTTGTTTCTTTTCTCTGGATCTCTCCCCCCCCCCCCCCCCGCAGTTTGTATGACTCTTCCCTAAAAGAACCTAGAGGGAACTAAACTTTACATTTGTGGATCTGACCAATGCAGAAAAAAATGGAAGTTTTATTTCCAATAATTTCAAAGCCCTATTTAACACAGCCTCAAACTTCATGTGTAATTTTGCTCCGCATCCCGCTGCTGATTACATTCAATTTGCAATCAACAATTATTAAAAAATCTTTTTAACAAGTATTATTATCAGAGCAAGCATCTGCTATTTTTTTCTTTTTCTTTTTTAACATGCTGTACCTAAAGAAATCTTCCTGTAGTATTTTTCTACCACCTCTTTCTTGCTGAACATTAGCTTTCTAGACATCCTGTCTGCCATTCTGAATTACCATCTTTATTTCATATATGCATTTTTTTTCAGATATTCACTAAGCTTTTTATGTAGTTTCATTGGTTGCTTCTACTGTTTGCACTGGATGTATTTAAATTATTAAATAATTAAGAAATACATTAAGATATCATTTCTTTTTTAGAAACTTGATCTGAGCATATTTTTTCCATTAGCTCCCCCTAGGAAGGAATTTTTCAATTACTCCTCTATTTCAATTGGAACCAGCAACTCCATCACTAAGTTATGCAGTTGTAAAGTCAATTGTCATGTGACACATCGACTCACAATGTTAGTTCTGGCTGCAGTCATTAAGTGAACCAGTGTGGGTTGTTAAGTGACTTGCAACTTCTTGTCAGCTTCCTCTTTGACCACATTCATTTTGGCCACATTGTTAGAAGCCAGGTATGAAGGTTGCAAAGGGCGATCATAAGACGCTGGGGCACTGTGACCATCATAAATGTGTGTTGGTTGCCAAGTGCCTAAATCATGATTACATGACTGCGGGGAGGCTGCAATGGCCACAACTTTGAGGACCAGTCATATGGCTTCTTTTTCAGCATCATCATAACTTTGAACAGTCACAAATGAGCGGTTGGTAAGCAAGAACTACCTGTTCATATCATTACTATAACTTTATTAAAACCTATAACTTCATTTTAAGGTGAGAACTCTTTGTCTTAAAAAAAATGGGTAATGTAGGGTTTTGTCTCCAGGCTCCTACACGTATCATGTGATATTTCACTCTTTTCCTGTTTGGATGTAGCTAAGTAGGCATTGCCAATAATCCCCATGATGTATTTCTGTATATAAATCTCCTTACTGCTATAAAACCTGCTTCACTAATCATTGCTTAAGTCAAATTTTTGCTCTTCGGAATTCTTGCATGGACACATAGCATTCTTCAAGATACTTTTACTTCCTTAACTAAGTCTGTTGCTTTGGTCCCATTTCTCGGCTGTATTAAACAAAGGGATTCTTGTGAAATTGTCAGCAAAGAACAATTTTAAAGGATCATCTTGACGGGGTTTGTCTGTCAATGTATAATAAAGTTCACTATTATTCTTTTGAAGGATCTTCAGTTTGCTTTTTAAAAGGATAACCACTCACAATTTCTTGGTGATTGGATGAATGTTAATAGACATGAACACCAGTAGTTTTTAATCATTCTTCCATTTGTTTTTAGGCAGAGGGTCTCAACAGTTTCTCCAAGTTCATTGATTTTTATTCTGTGCAAGTATGAGTTCTTTTTTACACACACACAGGGACTAACTCTTCTTCCTTTTCTGCTGCCTCTGTGCCTCTCAATCAATTGTACCCTTCAGTGGCTGCATTCCCTTCATGGGAGTTATCCCACTAAATCTCTGTTACACTTATTAATTCATATTTGCCTTTCTTTACTAATAGTCCCAGCGAATTGTGTTTATCTCCCACACTGTGAGCAGCAGTGTATAGGAAATGAAGACCTTGAACTTTGTGAACCAATTTTCTTTCTGTTTTTCCCCTGAGTGATTTAATAGCTCCCATTAGAACAACACTCTTATTTACTTTTGCAGAGTACAGCTCTTTATCTGGAATTCTTTCTTCAGAGTTTTTGTTTTGTTTCCAATTCTCATAGTTGAAAACTCTCCTTATCAACTTGTTATGTTTGGGGCAACATGAATCAATATTTTTACTAGTCTTTGTGAGATTCAGTACCTCCTGGACAGTAATTCACCATCCAGATAACCCGTAACCTTAGAAACTAAATTTCTGCTATATATACCATTGAAGTAGCCAATCATTCACTTATAGGATTCTTTTATTTTTCCAAACCACTTTCAAAAATTGATTGGATATATGAGAACATCTCTTGTACCCCTGTGATCTTAAATTTCCTTTCTAAATCTTTAAAATTCATATTGATATGTCTGGACCTGTTCTTTGTTGCTTCATTCGTCTCAATATGGATTTGCAGGAAGGAATAACATAAATAATTTGATTATATTTGGAAGTTCTTTTGTTATTTTTGCTATCGGTCATGGCCGACAGCCCACTTCAAGAACTGATGGGTCCCAGTAGCTTATGCTTGGTTCATTTTATCATAATAGTCAAGTATCAGTTTCTAAAATTTTTATCTCTGTTTTCTTTGAAGGCTTTGCTGTATCTCATCTTGCCCTTCAATGAACCCACTACATAGTTCCACAGTGCTCTACTAATGAAATAATTGTCATGACCAATGAACCCATCGCACTACATATCCAAATGAAATCTTAAATATGTTCATTTTTGACTTCTACTGTAAGTCAACTTTTCTCATTTTTCACCACCCAAATATTCTTCCCCTTTTGAAACATATCTTCAGCACCTGAACTAATAAAAAGAATTCCACTGGGAATTCCAAGAATTTTCATTTATTATCAAACTTAACCTAGACTGGTCAACAAAGCATCATTGCAGCCTGGCCACTACTATGCAACTGGCAATCTGGCACTCTCAGCATTATTCGATGGTTCTATAACAATAGCACTAGCAATAGCACATAGACTTACAGTATATACTGCTCCACAGTGCTTTTACAGCACTCTCTGTAAAAGTTTACAATGTCAGCATATTGTCCTCAGTAATCTGACTCATCATTTTACCAACCTCGGAAGGATGGAAGTCTGAGTCATCCGCGAGCCCCATCAGGATCAAACTCCAGACTCTGAGCAGAATTAACCTGCAATACTGCATTCTAACCACTGTGCCCCCAGGCCTCCTAATGCTTGATCTTAATTGAAAGGCCAATAAGTTTGACTTGCTTTGTAGAGTAGCTACAGCTTCTTTGGTAGCCAGGCTCAAGTCCAAAGGGCACAAAACTGCAGCTCGCTTCCCCGTGATTTATTCTTATAGAAAAGATCATATAAAACACAGTTCTAAAAAAGAGTTCTAGGCTAAACTTGCACAGGCCACCAAAACCAATTATCAGATTCCTTTGCAGCTAAAAAGATGAAAAGTACGACCCTATGTAAACCTGCACTTAATTGGGAACTGTATTCTTAAATCCCTTTTGCTTGTTAAAAAATTCTGCAACGTCAATCTCCCAGTCTGGCCTCCACTAACAATGGCAGACATTAAGAAATTAGAGGCACAGTTTAAAGCAGACAGGCTTTATTATATCCTCATTGAATTTTTCAAAATTAATATTGATTTCTGGGGGCCAATTTTTGCAACACTTTTTTCTGTCATTGATTTTTCCTTGGTGATCCCCAAAAGACTGGGCCCTATCAATTGCAATTAGATAGAATCTGAAGATATTCTCACAGGTGAGTTTCGAGTTTTAGAACGATATTTTACCATTGCCAGGTATTTAAATATCTAGCAAAAAAAAAATACAATGTTAATGTCATGGGACCCTTCATTCAGCCTTTATCTATCTTAAATTCACCTTTGATTTTATCCCATGTGATAGACTTCGGAAAAACCTGGAGGCTTCAATGATAGATTAGAGATTTTATTTTCTGATACCAAAACTGCACAAGAATAATTTTCTTAAAGTCCTTTTAATGGCCAAGGACACTTCAGGCAAAGCATCTCTCAAAATAAGTAGTTGAAACAGGATTCAATACTGGCACCTTTCATGTTCAATTTTTATTTAAAGGTGTAAGCCAGGTGCTTAGAAACACCAAACATCACTTGTGGCCAGTAAAAGAATTCCTAATTTACTTTGTGCTAATGATATTAGTGTTCATTCTTTATGTATTGTGAGACAAGAAGAGCATTGTGGTCCTTCATAACATACTGTGAACAATAAAATTTCTCTAAACATTATTCTAAAACCAAAATATCTAGTTAGATTAATGACTGTGTTAATAAGTGAGGGAACACAAATTCTGTGTTTCTATCTCCTTAGAAACCCAGTGTTGCAAAGCAATTTTTTCTTACTGGTTTACTTGCATACTGTGTTCAGAAAGCCTACACAATGTACAGAATCCAAAGGAATCACAAAATATTGTTTACGGTATAGCAATAACAACCTTAAAAGAATCACTTATTGGTGCACAGATATCTATGTAATTTTTTCCTCCACTTTCTTTATAATGATCTTTGCACATTTCTTTTTTGAATGGTTTTCATTACTTGGAAACCTACAATATCGCCACTATGCTGTTTTACACATTGAAATGTCTTATTCTCTACAATTACACAACATAGATGTGCAGGTGTCTGGCAGTTGCACCCTTTTGTGGATCAGAAGGCACTGCACATGGTCACCTGTGCTTTGGTCATCTCTTGAATGGATTACTGTGAAGCAGTCTGTACAGGGCTATCCTTGAAGAAGATGCCTCCATTTGTCTAGAGTGCATGGGCATGTTTCTTTATGTCCATAGTACATCTGTGCTCCAGGACCTACACTGGCTTTTTGCTTTAAGGTGCAATTCAATATGCTGTTTTTTTAATGTTTAAAACCCATTAATCCCATTGCTTCCATTAATTTGGATAGGAGGAGCACTTCTAAGTTCTGACAATTAAGGATGGTCAACTGGTAGTTTTCCTTTTCCATAGCTGTGCATGCCCTCTGGAATACCATAGCACCAACTTTGTTTATATTTCAGAAAACCTGGAACACCTGGCAGTTTTCTCAGGCAGAAGTAGCAGGAGAGTCATTGAGGCCTTGTTACTAATGTATGATGTTTTTGGGAGCCATTCTGTTTTTACTTGGAGGAGAAATGTGTTTTTTTTAAATATATTGCATTTATATTGTACTTTTATATTGCATCTTTAATTGTGAACAATTTATTTTAAATAATTATTTTGTTTGTTGTTAAAGTTATTATTTTAAATAAACATGATACACTATGTTTTCTTTCTGGATTGGTTGAGTTATTGGCACAGATATTATTGTATTGTTCCATTTGTTGTATTGTTCTAGTGTACCGCCATACTGTTTTAGATGAAGACACACACAAAAATTGTAAACAAGTTTTAGCTGAAATCTCAAGACATCTACAGTCAAACACTATGATAAAATTACATCTATTTCACTTCTTGATTAAAGACAGCAGAGGTTTACATGACAATTAAAAAAAACCCTACAATATCTGTTGAAGCAAAAGAAACATATTAAATAAGGCCAGGTGGCTGATTAGGAATGACTTATCTGTAGAGCAGGGGTGTCAAACTCACAGCCCAGAGGCCGGATGCGTCACATGCTGGCCACGCCCCCCTGTTTTAGCGAAGGGTTGGAAAAGTCACAATACGTCATGTGATGACAACGTGATGACTCGAGTTTGACACCCCTGCTGTAGGGAAAATGACAAAACAAATCTTTCAATACTTTCCTGTATTTTCCCAATGACAGAGTCAGGCTAGATGACTATTTCTAACTTTTTAATTTTTAAATTCTGCTCCTCACTGCTTGTTCCATCTTCTTTCCAGTATCAATGCAAGCATAATGTGTATGTGAATTTAATGGAAAGGAAGATGCTGTGGAAAAAGTGTAATTCCATATTGTTGGATTGCCTCACTTTACCAGAAAAAGATAAATTCCCCACCTTTCAACAGAAATGTGCAGGAGAGAACAGTTGTAAGGAAAAATCATCATGCTTTGGGTTCTACTAACAGTTCCATGAGTAGAAAACTTGATATTGAATTTTCGTCTAACTTTTCAAATAACCTCCATGTTATTTTGCTGTAACAGATTAAACACTGAAAACTATAGAGATAACAGTTTCTTGGCAACCCTTTAGTTTTCAGTTTTATTTTACCATTCCACATATATTCTTAATATTGCAGGTCCAAGAAGACAGGTAGCAGTTATCAACCAATCATAGTTAATTGTGATGTGTGACCCTGGACAAATCTTGGTTAATGGTAACTAATGGTGATTTGGCAAGCAAACCAAATTCATAGCATGGTTGGTGATTCTGCTTGTTATGTTTGATTTGATTTGTCAGGCTAATCACCATTTCGGATTCACATATAAAAAGGAAATTACTTTTTGTTCAAAATGCTAATCCAGAACGTACCTTTTAAATCATTGAAACATAAACCCTCTGAATTTCAGTCAACACAAAGGAGTACTTTGTGAACAAGATAGCAAAAAGAGTGCTTTAATTATTATAATGATAGTTTAGGCCTCATCAGTAATTCCTGCTATTGTGGTTTAATGCTACTGACAGGAGGGCACTTGAGATTATTAAAAAAAGCTTCAGTAGCTCTGAATATAAAGGCTTTTAGAAGAATGTTTGCTGAGATTTTCAAGCAGAGCTATTCTTTGCTGTTCTATTCTTTTAAAACTGCATAAACAAGAGATCAATTCCAAGTTGTTTACTGCCAAATTCCTTCCTGGATTTTAGATATAATTTTATCAGAAACTTCTAATACCAGAATCCTGTTGAAAAACAGCTTTCCTGAAAAATTATATATATTGTATTTTTTACTGAACTTTTACAAACCTACCACAGCCATTACAAAAACATAAAGATTAAGCATCATTCTAGTTGCTTAAAAGTTGTTAGAGATGTTTAAAAAAATTACCAGAAAAACAAACAGTGGAAACAAAATCTTTTTTATTCTTGGTAAAAATGTGTTTTGCATTTGGTGGTAGAATTCAGTATATATGTTCTAGTACTTAACATCTTTAAAGTATTAGTTTCATAAGCTCACTTTGAGTTAGAAAGGGGAAAAGAGCTGAAGTTGGAGTTGGAGTTGTTATGCCTTTCATATGTAAAAAAATGCTTTTCAGAAATACTGTACAATCTCATATAGAGATACGCTTTTAAAACTTAATTGAATTAGTTTTATTTTTACTCTCTGTGGCTTTCTTGACATTTAGCTAATTGTAAAGAGTTTTATTTGCTTACCGATTACACCATTTAGTTCGTGTATGAAATGTGTTTGAATGAGTTTATAGAATATGTTGTAGAATATGTTGAAATGGTAAGAGAAGGGTCCTTGAAAAATATAGTCCTTAATTAAATTACAGGAGTAATCTCCTTTCAGTTATTTGTTTTTTAAAAAAACACGCTTAAAATGGACCAGAAACAAATTGTTGTAATGTATCTTTACCCACCAACAGGAATGGACTTGCTCAAAGTTTTAACTTGCTCTCTAATGATTAATTTTGGGTGATTTGGCTGTAATTGGGTGTAATGATAAATCTAATTTATGGTTATGCTCATTGTAGCTGACTTTTCCCTCCTGCACTGAACACCCTTCTAACAATCACTTGCTTGTTTTACATTCCTCATGTCATTTATCTGCTGCTACTGGTTTGTGTAATGATTATCATGTTTGAGTAGATATCTTTGGGCTTTCTTTCTTTTTTTCCCTTTTAATTGAAATGAACACAGGAGCAGAATTAAAAAGAATTCTCAAGCACGAAGCAATAAGAATAAAACACAATTTGTGAATGTATACATATATAGTGTCAATCCTACGGAGAAATAAAAATGTTTTAATCATTTGTATTTAATATTTTTACTGAGAAAAATGATTATGTAGATAAAGGAAATCATGTACTGTGGTGACCCAAACTAGACTCAGTATTCCAAGTGTGGCATTACCAAGTCAGTATATAGCAGTACACATGATCTTGATACTATTTCTCTATTGATGCAGTTTAGGACTGCATTGGCTTTTTTGGCAGCTGCAGCACATTGTATTAAATACCACTTGTATTTAAGTGGTTGTCCACTAGGACTCCTAGATCTCTCTCACAGATATCACCTATTCCATACCTCAGCATTTGTTTTATTTCCCTTGCCTGAATGTAAACCCTTTCTTTTCTCACCACTGAATTGCATTTTGTTGGATAGAGCTCACTATTCAAGTCTGTCAAGATCTTTCTGGATCTTAAGTCCATCTTCTAAAATATTGGCCTTAACTTGATGTCATCTGCAAATTTCATGAGTTCATCTATTGCCTCATCTAAATCATTTATGAAGAATACTGTAGAACAGAAACTTGGGGTATCCCAATGCATATTTCCCTTCATGTAGATATAGTTACACATTAGATATTAGGAATAAGGTCAAAGAAATGGTAAAGTACTAGCCACCTGAATTGTAATTGCGACATGGTTAACAATATGTTGCTACTATTATGGACTCTTGGGTTAAATTACATACAGTAATGATTCTGACTCAGTAAATCGTCAATCCTGTTATTTTTATTCTCAGTTATGTAACTCCCTAACAAATGTAACTAAGGAAGAAATAAATGTTTATATAATAGAGGCTTTCCTAAAACAAGTTATGATCATACTACTTATTTATTTGTATTAGTGTTCCAAGAAATAATAAATACAATTTTTTGGAAAAGCTTCCAGTCCAATAAATCAAGGAAGATTTATAAGATCAGCTTTTTCAATCAGGATTTTTTAAAAAAGCAAATAGTTATATCTGTTGCCTTTACTAGACTTTTGTTGACAAAGATTGGTTGACATAGCATTTGGATTTTGTTTTCCTTATCCAAGAGATTAGCAATGGGGGGAAGACACATTATATATATTTTAAATAAAACCCAATAAGCTTACTAGTGCTACACTATTAAAATTGATTTTACCTGCTGCGTTGAAGGGGGAAGTTACTTCTTTTCTCTTTTTCTTCCCCACTTTTTTCTTTCTTTCCTTCCTTCCTTCCTTCCTTCCTTCCTTCCTTCCTTCCTTTTTGTACTTTGTATTGACTTTTATTTTGCTCATTTAAAATTTTTAAGAAAATTATTGGATAAAATAAAATAAAACCAAGACTGGTATACAATGCTATGTAGCTATACTTTTTAAAAGATTAACTTTTATTTTATGCACAAGGAGCTAGCCTTTTGAGACTGGCAATATGTTGCTGTTTGAATGAACATCAGAATCAAATATGAAAATATGCATGCAGTCCAAAGCAATTACTTTGGTGGATAACAATTTATGAATAACGATGACACATTGGTGAATTAGTCATATAATAGTGGTTTTTTAACCTGTGTTCTCTGATTTTCAAATTTGCTTTGCTGCTGTTGCTCTTGGTGCCTTGGAAAAGAGTCATGAGTAACACAATCCCACTTCCAGGGATTTTGTAGTTAAAAGCAATACTGATATAGCAGAAGGAAGAAGGATGACATGAGGGCTGGTGGAGAAAAAAATAGTAGAATACCTTGCATATCTTTTAATATTGGCTATGTTACTTGTTTGTTGGTTTTATTTATTTAAGTTTCTGCCTTGCATTTGTGAAGGTATTTTCACTATATATTCTGTGTGTGTGTGTGTGTGTGTGTGTGTAAAATTATCTGTAGACAGCTTCAAGAAAATGTTGATCATTGAATTTGGTACTCAACATATTTTGATATTTTGATGCAAAAATTTTGTCTTCGTACTCATCTTTTGTTTGGTACTCAACGCACAAGCTAGAACTTGTTGGTGTTGACTACCTTGTGACTAACTACATTATTCCCTACGGGAAAAAAATATTTGGTACCCATTGCTTTTGGTACTCATTGTGCTTCCCAGAACCAATTAATGATGAATACCGAGTTACCAATGTAGGAATTTATAATCCAGCTATACTATGCAAAAAAACAAAAAGGTCTGTATTGTTAAAGTGTTATTTTATCCCACCCTGCTGATAGGGCTAATAAAAATCCATGGAAACAGATGAGTGCACTCTTGTTTAATGAGAAATTTTTTTTACTTGTTGATTTACAATACAATACAATACAATACAATACAATACAATACAATAGTAGAGTTGGAAGGGACCTTGGAGGTCTTCTAGTCCAACCCCCTGCCTAGGCAGGAAACCCTATACCGTTTCAGACAAAGAGCTATCCAACATCTTCTTAAAGACTTCCAGTGTTGGGGCATTCACAACTTCTGGAGGCAAGCTGTTCCACTGATTAATTGTTCTAACTGTCAGGAAATTTCTCCTCAGTTCTAAGTTGCTCCTCTCCTTGGTTAGTTTCCACCCATTGCTTCTTGTTCTACCCTCAGGTGCCTTGGAGAATAGTTTGACTCCCTCTTCTTTGTGGCAACCCCTGAGATATTGGAACACTGCTATCATGTCTCCCCTAGTCCTTCTTTCTCTTAAGCTAAACATACCCAGTTCCTGCAACCGTTCTTCATATGTTTTAGTCTCCAGTCCCCTAATCATCTTTGTTGCTCTTCTCTGCACTCTTTCTAGAGTCTCCACATCTTTTTTACATCGTGGCGACCAGAACTGAATGCAGTATTCCAAGTGTGGCCTTACCAAGGCATTATAAAGTGGTATTAACACTTCACGTGATCTTGATTCTATCCCTCTATTGATGCAGCCTAGGACTGTGTTGGCTTTTTTGGCAGCTGCTGCACACTGCTGGCTCATATTTAAATGGTTGTCCACTAGGACTCCAAGATCCCTTTCACAGTTACTACTACTGAGCAAGGTATCACCTGTACTGTACCTGTGCATTCCATTTTTGTTGCCTAAATGTAGAACCTTACTCTTATCACCATTGAATTTCATTTTATTAGATAGTCCCCAATGTTCAAGTTTGTCAAGATCCTTCTGTATCTTAAGCCTATCTTCTGGAGTGTTGGCTATTCCTGCCAGCTTGGTGTCATCTGCAAATTTGATGAGTTCCCCATTTATCCCCTCATCCAAATCATTGATGAAGATGTTGAAGAGTACTGGGCCTAAAACAGAGCCTTGGGGTCTGTTTTAATTTTGTTAATTTAATTTTGTTACTTGTAGAAAATGTTTTCCTGTTCCACTTTTTATATCCTCTGTTTTCAGAGAGCATCTATAGAATTTTTTAAATTTATGCTTAAGGCTATTCTTGACTTTTTCTTAGTTTATTAAGATAAATTTATAATTCTAGGTATGCGAATAGGTCTAAATGCTGCTAATGCCACAAAAAACCATTTATTTTTCCTTAACAAATAAAATTAGCTAAGTAATATTGCAGTAACATATTCTGAGTTTTTTTTTTGTTTAAGATTACAACATTACATGAAGCAAGCCATTGTCATTTAGAAAACGTGTTATGACTTAATGTAATGTGCAAACTAAACAATTATAGCTTATTCAAATAATAGATAAACTGTAACGTTGCAGTCTGTTAAGAGAACTCATTTAACCCAATTTCTATACAATTCCCATGAAGAAGATCTAGCAAGAATACTGAGCTGAAAGGTAGCATTCTTTAAGAATTGCATCTTTTCCTCCGCCTCCTCCCCTTTCTTCTTCATTAAGTAACATTGTGACTCCAAAAATTCATTCATGTTTTGCACTGTAGTGGATCTGGTATAAGTTGTATGTAGAAATGATCTTCGTATTCAGGAGGGAGACCACAAGTGGGACAACCAACATGAAAATGCTTCAGCCCACAGAATGGGGGATTACACAAAAGCACCTTCCTTAGTTTTTTGGAGACTAACAGAAAGGAGGGGAGAAATACTTTTAAGTCTTGCAACATTCTGTTAAAATAACATTACAATAAAGATGGAGTTTCTACCCCTAGTTGTGCTTCTTGTGCGAACTACCTTGCCAGGCTAACTGGTGGAGACTTAAATACTTTGATTTCTTTCCTACTCTCCAGAGTTGGTATTCAGCAGGTTCTGACCAGTTCTGGAGAACTGGTAGCGGAATTTTTGAGTAGTTCGGAGAACCGGTAAATACCACCTCTGACTGGCCCTGCCCCCATCTATTCTCTGCCTCCAGCTGATAGGGAGGAAATGGGGATTTTGTAATAACCTTCCCCTGGAGAGGGGAGGGAATGGAGATTTTACAGTATCCTTCCACTGCCATGCCCACCAAGCCATGCCTACAGAACCAGGAGTAAACACATTTGAATCCCACCACTGCTACTCTCCCTTTGGCAGAGAGCAGTTCTGTAAATGATTTCTTATTTAGTATGACCCTAGAGACAAGTTACACATAGCTTTAATTAGGAACTGATTTTTCAATCATTACACAAATCCTGATGATAGATCAGCTCCCTCAGATCTGGAATTTAGGAATTAAACTACACTAAACTACACTTTTATGACCATATCTGTCAATTCTACTCCCTATTTTTAAAAACTTCCTTGATTGGCAAGGATACAGAATGCTAATATTTAAACCACTATACTTCCTGAATCTCTCTCTATTTCTGTAAAAGGAAAATGTTTTAAATGTTCCTCTAGATTGAAACATGCATGTATTTCTCTATTGTACTGTGGGTTGTCTGTTCAGGAATTATCTTGTTTTGCCCTGCAGAAAATTTTGGGATACGTAGCAGCTCTTTCCAGGGGAATGGTTTTCTATTACAAATAAACTCACTTGACATGTTATGTTTCCTAGGAAGCTACAAATAAACATTTTTTAATGGATACACAGTGGAAGACAATGAAATTTGCTCTCATCAGCCAAATGGAATTGATTTTGAATAGCAGGGTGTATGTTTAAAATATGAAAGGACTAGAAAGCAAGTATATATTAAATTATTTCTGACATTCATTTATTTATTTATCAAACTACTAAGATGGTCTGGCTCCATAATAGTTTTGGATAGCATACAGGATTAAAAACAGTGGAAGGTATTATAACTAGTGAGAGAACAATAGACATCCAGGAGGAGCAATAAAATTGTAACTTGCTTCTTTCTCAAAGGGACCTAATATATATTTCCTAACCCAGGCCTGGGGGTTGGGGGCAGGGAGAGCTGGATTTTAAGGCTCAAAAGGTTAGGATAAAGACTAATGTGAATTTCTGCAGGTATAAGTACTTTTTGTCATGGTTGATAAAAAGTACTCACACACCCTTGAGGGATTCTATTACAGACGTAGTTTATCGTATGTATATATAAATTGGCATAGAAATCTCTTTATCCTTATTTGTGATCTCTCTCTCTTGAGAAGAGGGGGCTGACATACTGTAAACCCATTGAATTCATAGTTTTCACACTGCCAAGAAAAAGTCTGTTGCTACCCTCCTCCTCATTATTATTTCATTTCTCAAGTACCCTGTTGCTACAGCTATATTTACATGATACGTAGTCATTTCTATCACTGCAAAATAAAGATTTCAGCCAAGAGGGCACTGCTTCAGACCTCAAGCAATAGCTGAGGGCACACCTTAAGAAGTAGAAGGGAACTGTGATTCACCTAGAATTTTATTTCCCAGGCTTACTTTTTGTCATCAATTTCTTTTCCTCCCTCTCAGCCAGCCAGCCAGCCATCTTCCATCTCATAATGATTCCCTCACATTAGTATGTGCAGGAAAGCAGAAGGAAGCTGAGAACAGGTCAACGGGAGTGGCTTAGCTAAATCACAACTACGACAGAGAAGTGAATAGGTTTTCTAACCTGGAAAATGCTGGTTCCTACCTTGCCAGCTTTAATCCTTATATTTGCAGCCTCCAGTGAGTTCACATCTTCAGAATGCACTGGAGCAGAAGAAATGATATTTTTCTTCAATTGTAAACAATCCATAATCTGACACTTTACCTTCCCCAACCCAGTTGCTATGGTAGTAACATAGCTTTGATTTCCAGAGCCAGGACAGAATATAAAATTAAAGATTAAAATATTTTAGAATAATACTGAAATCATTTAACAATTAAAATATGGCACAAGAAATTTATATTGATGTTTAGGAAATTAAGATCCAACATGACTGCCAGGGATGTACATTCTTTATCTTAGAAGTAACAAAAGAGGTATCTATTGTGCATGCTTGCTCAATGAAACTTCAGTAGGGTGATAACTGAATGAGTGAACAGAATTTCATGCTGCTGTTCATATCAGTTTACAATACTCACCCATTGAAACATTAAATAGAAACAGAAATAATCACCCAACAAGCAAATTATACTCACTTATGAATACTTCACAACCTTTATGAAAAGATACCGTTGGTACCAACTAGACTTCTGGAGTGGGCTACAGTGAAGAATACCACAGAGAAGACCTGTATCTTTCCCCCAAAGTTCTCACTTCTCACATCTATGTAGTACCAACATCCAGACAATTAAAAAAATCAGTAAGGTGGAACATTTGAATAGCCAACAATATGAATGCTACAAAGTGAAGCTGATTTCCCTTTGTAATTCCTTTGTAACCTGGTCCTGGAAATTATGACAGGGCACTTATCATGTCTCCAATCTTCAATCTCTAGAGTTGGTTTTACAAGATACTGTGATTGCTGATATTTGCAGTTTAAAACTCAATACTTCCATGTTACTATAAAAAGGAAGATACTTTCTAATAGAAACTTATAGATATCATAATCTATTCTTTAATTTGGCATTCTTCAGATGTTTTGAGATTATATTTTATAATAATCATCATCATTCTCCTTGCTAACTGTATTTCTGCAAGTTGTAATCCTAATATCCTGAACAGAAATGTTCCAATGATACATTTTGGAATTAAAATTGAAATGAAATAGTTATGCTTATTCTGAATAAGACATTTTATATTTTAATCACTAATATCACAACTCCTCGGGTGTTAATGTAGCAGTGTATCCCGGTACTTACCAGAAAATGAAAAAAAAACCCCACACTTCATTGATAGCTATCAAATGAATCAAATCTGTTCTGCAACAAGATATTTCATGATTTTTCATTCCAACATGGAAAAAAATCTGATATGTGGTGTGCTGATACATTAAATGAATGCATATACTGTGTATGGATATGTGTGTGTGTGTGTGTACATACATACATACACATATAAAGAGATGAACAATGACCTTGAAATGAACCATATGTTAATCCTAGAAGTGTTAATGAGGTTGTAGAGTACGGGTAATGCTCTACTTACAACTGGTTGCTTAGAGACTGTACAAAGTTACGATCGACTCCCCCAAAAGCTATTTACAAAGTTTCCAAAGTTACAACAGCTGCACTCACACACCCTACAGTCACATGATCACATTTGGGGTGCTTGGCAATATCCCCCAGTCACAGTATTGCAATTTGCAATGTTTTTTTTTTTACTGATTTCTGGCAAAAAAGAAAAAAACATCTATTGAGAAAATTTGATTTGCTTAATGACCATGGCATTCACTTAAAGACCACCAGAAAAAGATGTTTAAAAGTTGTGTCCAGTCATGTGATTCCTCAACTTACCATATTTCTGGGCTCAATTATGGTCATAGCTGTATGTATGTTCATATTCCACCACAAGATACTTTCTTCCCTTGTGACAGCATATCTTCACCTATTATGATATAATAAATGAAAAGTAAATAGCAGATTGATGACATGAATAAGTGTCCCTGTGCAGCTTATGAACAAGCATTTTAATGTTCCATTTCTTTTACGGAATGGAAAACAGCTCAACTTTCTTGATTTCATTGGATCATGTTGCAGTTGCCTATGTTCACTCACCTTTTCTTTTTAGTCCTAATGATTTTAGTGTCTCTCATCTTCTGCTACCTGCACTTAATTGTAAGTGGCAATGAGAGGTCTTTTTCTTCTGAATCATGCAGCCAAGAATATATGGTCAAACAATTATCACCAGTAGACACTATAATTTCTTACCCTTGTGCAGAATTCATTTTGAGGATGAACAGTGGAAATTGAAAAGTTGGTGCATTGTGTATTGAAAAAAATGTGTATCTATAATCCAGGGGTGTCCAAACTTGGGAACTTTAAGACTTGTGGACTTCAACTCCCAGAATTCCCCAGCCAGCCATGCTGGCTGGGGAATTCTGGGAGTTGAAGTCCACAAGTCTTAAAGTTCCCAAGTTTGGACACCCCTGGTATAACCCTATGTTCCCACTACAACTAGTGGGTGTTATTTCTGAACAGACACACTTAGAAGTGCATGGTAAATAATAATCTTGTTCATATTGTACTTATTGAATCTAGTGTTGATATTTTTTTTTTAAAAGAGGACAATATTCTTAATAATGGAATAAAAAATAATTTTCTTTATACTCCCATCTATAGCTGGTCCATTGGAGTTGCCTCTTTTTGAATTGATACCATCACAGAAACAGGTGGTTTTTCATGGTGATCGCTTGCCATTTCAGTGTACAGCAACGTACCTTGACAATACGACACAAGTGCATTGGTATCATGACGGTCGCTTGGTTGAAACTGATGAGGAAAGAGGCATGTTTGTGGAGGAGACCATAATACACGACTGCTGTTTAGTTACCCGGTATGTATTTTCATTTATGTATTTATATATGTGTGTTATATGAGTGCAATTGTTTATGATGTGGTTTGAACACTGTGAATATTGGAAGTTGACAGGTAAGTTCCCCATCAGTATGTTGATAGAAAAACATTCTCATTTACTTACTTCCCTTCATAGTCACACAAAATATGAAGAAGTCAGTTTCTAACGGACCCAATGCATTTCACACAGGCAAAAACTTTGTTTAATTATTGAAATTTGTTACAGTATATGTGAATAATATCAAATAAAAACAGTCATCCGTAATCCCACTTAGAGCATCTATTGAAATGAATGTTCTTTGCTGTCTTCATGCAAAATCAGAAATATGGAAGATGGCAAACCTGCACTATATATTTCTTGCTCATCCTCAGAGTGACTCAGATCTCTCCAAATCCAGTTTAAAAGGGAAAATACTGATTTGTTTTTCCTCGCTGGGTGCTGATCTCAGTCTCTGCTTTCTGTATGTAGAGTAGTGTGTTTAATTAAGTGGTCAATAAAATATGTCCCAGGTTTTGTAAACTGAATATTAAAATACCCCACTGTCAGACTTTATAAATAAGTAATGGAATAATTCAGTTCTATTATAGAGTAGTTCTATAATCCAATTTTGGACAGGCTGTGCAATAATTTTGCATGAATAACTGTAGGGGAAAGGCAGACTTTTTTCTCACTGAATTATCTTATGTCAGTTATGATGTTGGTTTTGGTTTATATTAATCTAAAGATTTAGATTACAGATTAATCTATATTAATCTGGTTTTTAAAGCAGCGATTATGACTCAGATTATCTTGTTAAAATTAGCCATGGTATTAGAATACTACATGAACACAGTATCTCCTTAGATGCAGTAATCCACTGGTGGCTAGATAAAAAATAAAATAAAATAAAAAAATAGTTGAAAATAAAAAGGTAACTTAAAATGTACTTATTTTTCCTTATTGTTTGTTTATTTATACCACTGAACCATTTCTCCAGTAATGGTATTTTGCCTGGAATATTAGTAGATAAAATTAATCAGTTATTTTGTTCTTCACAAATAAATTCATCTCCCCATTACTTACAACTTTTGTAACTATCTTTTAGCATTTGCTTTCTAGATGAGATATCGGGGAGATATCTAAGTTCAGCAGCAGTCCCTGCTAATAATTCTCAAAAGCTATGTGCATTGGCAGCAGCTAACATAAATATGTTAGGATCCTGAATTATCATGGTTTATAAAGTTTATGTTGAATAATATGATCTTGGAGCTATGAGGAGCTGCCAGCCTGTTTTAATTTGTGTGTATTTTCTTCATATCAAAGGGTGACTATTATATTCGGAACATTTTTCAACTGTAGGACACTATAGTAATGAAATGGAGATGCTGAATTATATTCTTTATTCTTTATTATATGGTAATTATGTTTTGTACTCTACAGAAATGATTTGATGCACGTTTAAAAATGTCAAACATGGAACATGCTTAATATTGCAGGATGTTAACAAGAGAAATCAATTTGTGTAAAAAGATATGCTACATTCCAGCCTAATCACATTTACAGTAGTCTAATTGAAACCAGTTCTTTTAGGCTTGACTAAGTTAAGCCTTCTGAGAGGTCAGTGGATCTATTCCAAGATCTTCTGCTAAAATCAGATCAAGATTCAGTTAATGCTGATAATTTAATGGGTTCTGTCATCAACCAGTCCTTAAATTACAGGATTGTTAGTTACACTGACCTTAATTCCATTTTTGGAGCTGCACATTTTATTTATAATATAAGCCTAAACTACTGAACTGCTGGGTGCCTGTGTAGATCATGAACAATGTAGGAGAGAACCTTTTTTGACTAACAATTTTTATTCAGTGGCACAAGTTTTATCAGTTGTACCTCACGTCATCAGAAGCATAAAGTACAGCGATTTAAATATATCTTCCCAGGTTGCTCATTTTGTGCTCTCTCCAATATTCCACAATATTGACTACATTTAGATATTTATTTATTACTCAATAATATGATATTTTATAGTATACTATAATTATTACAGTACAATATGACATGATATAAATATAATTTATATTTGTAAATATCTACTATACTATAATATTATTTATAAATATAAATATATAAATATATTTTATGTTACTTTATTGTACATATTCTTATTACTCTTTAGACCATATTGTGCTGCTCCAGTGTGTGTGTGTGGTGTGTGTGTGTATGTGTATATACAGGTAGTCCTCAATGTCCATTCCCAATTGAGCCCAGCATAATGTTGCTAAGTGAGAAATTTGTTGTGAGTTTTGCCCCATTTTATGACTTTTCTTGCCACGTTTGTTAAGTGATTCACTGCCGTCGTTAAATTAGTAACATCATCGTTAAGTGAATTCAGTTTCCCCATTGACCTTGCTTGTGAGAAGGTTGGAAAAGAGGATCACATGACCCCGAGACCCTGCAGCCTTCCATAAATGTGAGTCAGTTGTCAAGCATCCAATTATCGCACGACCACGGGGACACTGCAACGGTCATGAGTGTGAAAAATGGTTGTAAGCCCCTTTTTTCCGTGCCGCTGTAACTTCAAATGGCATGTGGAAGAGACTTTCATCCTGCAGTGGATAGACAATGGCTACAATGATACATACGTGTGTGTGTGTGTGTGAGAGAGAGAGAGAGTGAGAGCAGGGGGGAGCGAGAAGTGTTCTGTGATTGGATGTTGTACTGCATTTGGCTTTATGGCTGTAATTAGCAATTGTTGATGTCTTTATTATGGTGATTATATAAATAAATGTGCTTAAATTACAATGACTTGGGAACAGGTAGGACCACCAGTTTACTCCTCTCTTGGTATTCCTGTAGCTGGTTACCCTTATTTGTACCGTACATGCAGGCATTTTGGGGTGATAACTAACATTACACTTCAGAATTCTGCTGATTATTTTTAAAGCAATGGGTTATAATTCATAGTTCAAACTGATACATTATTATAGTGCTTTTGATATCTGAAAAAAAAAACAATTTAACTCTATAAAGTTCCAATTAGGGAGGTATTTTCAGGTCACCCTTAATTATAGCTCCATATATAATCTAATTTAAGTTTTTCTTTTAGTGTTGTCATAGAAACTAGGGAAGTATTTACTGTAGACTTGATTGTTTAATATGTATAGGCACTTTTTTATATTTCCCAATCCAGTGGATTATTGGAAAGAAGTAATGTAAAGACTCTCGGGATTTAGTTTGCCTATCTTTGCCTATCTGCATTGGTAAGATAAATCAGCAAGAAACAAAATAGAATGGGACCAAATTGAGGGTGGTTCAAAACTAGTCCCTTCTCCTAAAAAGTTTAAGTTTAAAAATTGACAGGATCCATCCAGGTGTTTCAGAGAAAAGAAATTACAATTTCCCCCCACTTCGGGAAATTCAAATGAGCAGGAACCATGGAATGTTGTTGATGGCTTCATTCTAAGTGAGTGATGGTGAAACTATAACACACTTGTCAAAGGTGACATGCCATGATCATATTCCAGGGTGATATGGCAGCATTCACCAATACCCAACACCAGCTATTCCCCAAAGCTTGCCCCATTCTTGTGCAATTTTTGGAAGCTTCAAACCCAAGAAAGGGTTGTGTGTTTCTGAAATGCCACTTTCTGAATGACAGTGGGCTGAAGTCAAAGCCTCTACTTCCTCATTGCTGCCTCATTGCAACTGCTGAGTGCATTGTTTAAGGTGGTTTAGCTAGAGGGAAGATTACAAAATTGTTTATCTTTTATTTGATCTGTGTGCGTGTGTCCATGTGTGTGTGTGCATGTGTGCATGCATCGGGGTGGGGTGGGGGAAGCAGAGTCAAGTTAGGCATTTTTTAAAATTTTGACACTTTTAAGCCCAGCCTCCTGGTCACATGATCTGGTCCAGAACGCATAAGCTCAGTCTGTTCCCCCTAGTATACTCAAACATAGAAGAAAAGTGCAACTGGGATGTAATTAGAAACACACACACACACACACACAAATGCCACGAAGGCATCCATCCTACGTTTTCTAAGGTTGATCGACATAGCAACTTTGGTAGTATTTTCCTTGTATCCCAGAGCTGGAGAAGTCTCCTGTTGTCTTAAATCTTGCTGTGTCACAGCACACCTTACCAAGAACTTAACAACTCGGTTGCTGTTCATGCATTTGTAATACATGATGCTATAAGGCCGTGATGGCGAACCAGTGGGCATGTGAACTCAACTCCGGCGTGCATGTATGTGCCGGCTAGCTGATTTTCGGGCCTTCTGGGCCCACCAGAAGTCAGGAAACAGCTGTTTTCGGCCTCTGGTGGGCCTCCGTGGGGGTGGGGAAGGCCATTTTTGGCCTCTCCAGGCTCCTAGAAAGGGTCTGGAGCCTGGGGAGGCCGAAAAACGGGTCTACCGTGTCATCATGTGCCAAAAGCAGGGTGAGCACGGTGTGTGTGTGTTGCACACATGCACAGGGGGAGAGCACATAGAATTATGGGTGTAGGCACATGCACACGTGACACACCTCCCCCCCCCGCACTCTCCCACTTTTGGCACGTGATGGCAAAAAGGTTAGCCATTACTGCTATAAGGGGAGTGTTTAATGGTTGCTTTGGGCTTGAATATAATCAATCATAGGAAAAGCCTCCAACAATTGCCATGCAAGATGAGTCCTAGGGCACTGTATGGTCCAGATGTACCTTCCAGTGTTATTTTTATTCATTTTTATCTAAAAGAATTTCTCCTTCCATCTTAGTGATCATAGGGTGGCAGCAAAGAGTTTGTTGTTCTTTAATACAGCATAGCCTCAATCGGCCAAAGTACTCTGGTTTACATTGGGCTGCTTTTGAAGAGCATGGAGAAATTAGTGCAGCATGCGGCAGCTTGAATAATTACAAGCACCCCCTATAGAACACCAGTACTTTGACAGTTGCGTTGCTTGTCAGCTGGCCAATTTGGTTGTCACCTTTAAAGCGCTTCGTATTTGGATATCTGTAGGACTCTGAATTCCAGATGATACCTGCCTATTCAACAATGTAGAGTGGCCCTGTCTACAGTGCGATTTCTACAGATCACAAAAGCGAGCCTTTCCCAATCACTGCCCCATTTCTATTGGCACAATATTTCCCCAGATGGTTCTTCCCTTCCTGTTTTGCTTTTCCGTCAGGAAGGCTATTCCATCTTAATAATTCCATTAAGTTTTGGGGACTGGGATGCTTGTTCTGTATAGCAGGAGAAGATCTTTTGATTTCTGGTTACATTAGCAATTGTTCGAATGTTATATGTAATTTAAGTAACACCTCCAACTTTTTTTCCCTTTTATTATATTGTGTTTAATATCAAGTATGGTAGTTACAGAGTACAGGTCATCCTTGGGTTATGACTACTCACTCAGTGATTGCTGAAAGTTACACCAGTGTTGTAATGAGGGGGAATTATGACTGATCGGTGAAGTTGTGACTATTGAAGAAGACTCTCTGCAATCACATGATTGCAATTCCAGCACTTGGCAATGGGCTGACAATTACAATGGTTGCAATATCCTGTGGTCATGTCATTACTATTTGTTACTTGCTCTTACCAGCTTTCCACAAGCCAAGTCAAGGGAGAAGTCAATAAGAGGTTACAAGTCTCTCCCATTCCCCCTGCTTTTATGTCCAACCATGGCATCTACCTACCCCTGTGTTCCATAGTACCTGTGCTGTGTAGTGCCCACCTGCAGAATTGCCCACCTGTGCTTCATAGTGCCCATTTTTGGCACCCCTCCCCCTGTAGTTCTTGCTTGCCAGCCTGCTTGCCACCGATTCCTCATCTTCCCCTGTCACAGCCACATGAAGTCTTCCCATAACAGTCCTGGGGTTAAGGAAGTAACCAGGACTTCGGGCATTGCCATTGTTAGGTGGCGTGGTCATCTGACATCACACTTTATAACTGTGTTGCTTAGGAACAGAAATTATGATCCATTGCAACCCAAGTTCTACCTGTAAATCATTATAATTAAGATTTGTCATGATTGGAGCATATTATAAGCCCAGTAAAATAAATGTATAAGCAATAGCGGTATTTGTGTTCCTCAGATAGAGTCAATGAAGTAATGTTCTTGGGGTTCTGAAGTTTGTGAGGAACATATTAAGTTGTGAGATCATTTTTTAAAAATTAATCAATTGGCCACTAGAGGGCAGCAAAGAGTAGGTAGGTTCAGTGTACTTTGGCTGCTTTTTAAAATTTCCTTTAGATTTTTAACACACACTTTTTCCCCCCTACTAAACCTCAAGGTAACAAACATATTCCTTTCTCTTCTTATTTTCCATACTACAACAATCCTAGGAGGTGAACTGGGCTGAGAGAGGGTAATTGATCCAAAGTCACCCAGCTGGTTTTTCATGCCTAAAGTGGGACTATAGTCACAGTTTCTTGGCTTCTAAGCCTGGAGTCTTAACCAATGCGCCCAACTGACTCTCACCAGAATTTCTTGTTATGCATTCAAAATGTAATCCCTGGATAATGTTATTGAAGAGATTGAGGTTAAGAAAATATTTTATTGCAAAGATGATTCTACCCTTCAAAATACTTTGAATGAAGTAGCTGCAGAGGTGGGATTCAGCCGGTCCTCTCCGGTTTGGGTGAACCAGTAGCGGCGGCTGCGCCGATGGAATGCGTGAACACTGTGCATGCGCAGAAGGCAGTGCACATGCGCAGACACGGCACGTGTGATCACATTTGCAAACCGCTAGGAAAGGGAAGTGAATCCCACCGCTGAGTAGCTGCATAAACTGGGATTCAAGCCTCTTTTGTAACCAGAGCATGCTGAATGCAGAAGCCCTGTACCCACCCTGTAGCTTAGCCCATATAGAACTGGTGTCCAAGATAAGGAATGATAGGAACATTTATCAGATGCTTTGGGTTGCACTATACACCAATTAAGACAGCAGCTTCTTTCAAGTCAGTCAAGGAATCTACTCATGGGATGAGAAAAAAAGACGAAGAAAGTGTCTGTGAAAGCTAAAGTTCTGATGCCCATCACAGTCAAAACAGAACTGTAGAAAAAGCTCCTAGCCTAGTAACTGGATAGAAAATGGTGTTCCAGAAGAGATCTGATAGACCAACCAAAATTAATTGGCAAAACAAATCATTGACACCAACTAGGTCTTCAAGTAACCTCTTTTAGAAACGCTAGGATGACCCTATACTGTTTCAGACAAACGGCTATCCAACATCTTCTTAAAGATTTTCAGTGTTGGGGCATTCACAACTTCTGGAGGCAAGCTGTTCCACTGATTAATTGTTCTAACTGTCAAGAAATTTCTCCTCAGTTCTAAGTTGCTTCTCTCCTTGATTAGTTCCCACCCATTGCTTCTTGTTCTGCCCTCAGGTGCCTTGGAGAATAGTTTGACTCCCTCTTCTTTGTGGCAATCCCTGAGATATTGGAACACTGCTATCATGTCTCCCCTAGTCCTTCTTTTCATTAAACTAGACATACCCAGTTCCTGCAACTGTTCTTCATATGTTTTGGTCTCCAGTCCCTTAATCATCTTTGTTGCTCTTCTCTGCACTCTTTCTAGAGTCTCCATATATTTTCTACATCGTGGAAACCAAACCTGAATGCAGTATTCCAAGTGTGGCCTTACCAAGGCATTATAAAGTGGTATTAACACTTCACGTGATCTTGATCCCTCTGTTTATGTAGCCTAGAACTGTGTTGGCTTTTTTGGCAGTTGCTGCACATTGCTGGCTCATATTTAAATGGTTGTCCACTAGGACTCCAAGATCTCTCTCACAGTTACTACTATTGAGCAAGGTACCACCTATACTGTACCTGTACATTTTGTTTTTGTTGCCTAAATGTAGAACCTTACTCTTTACACCATTGAATTTCATTTTATTAGATAGTGCCCAATGTTCAAGTGTGTCAAGATCCTTCTGTATCTTTAGCCTATCTTCTGGAGTGTTGGCTATTCCTGCCAGCTTTGTATCATCTGCAAATTTGATTAGTTCCCCATTTATTCCCTCATCCAAATCTTTGATGAAGATGTTGAAGAGTATTAGGCCTAAAACAGAGCCTTGGGGTACTCCACTGCATACTTCCCTCCATGTAGATGCTATTCCATTGAGGACTACACGTTGAGTGCAGTTGGTCAGCCAGTTACGAATCCATCTGGTGGTGATGCTGTCCAACCCACAGTCTTCTACTTTATCTAGTAGTAGGTTATGGTCTACCTTATCAAAAGCCTTACTGAAGTCCAAGTAAACTATATCGACGGCATTCCTCTGGTCCACTAATTTTGTCACATTATCAAAGAATGCAATAAGATTAGTCTGGCATGATTTGTTTTTGACAAACCCATGTTGGCTTTTGGCTATTATTTTGTTTGCTTCTAGGTGTTCGCGAAGTCATTGCTTGATTATCTTTTCCAGAATCTTTCCTGGTATTGAAGTTAAGCTGATAGGTCTGTAGTTTCCTGGATCTGTTTTTTCCCCCTTTTTTGAAGATGGAAAAAAATAGATTAGATCCTTTGATTTTCACATCCCCAAAAACAGAGCCAATATAGAGCCAGTTTGTGGTTAAGCTGCTGCATTAGAAACCAGAAAAGTATAGGAAGTCCTTGGGCTACAACCACAATTAAGTCCATTTATGTTACTAAGCAAAACATTTGTTGTGAGTTTACCCCATTTTATGACCTTTCTTGCTACAGCTGTTAAGTGAATCATTGCAATTGTTAAGTTACTAGCATGGTTGTTACGTGAATCTCTCTTCCCCACTTGACTTTGCTTGTCAGAAGGTTGCAAAAGCTGATTCCATAACCCCTGGACACTGCAACCGTCATAAATGTGAACCAGCTGCCAAACAACTGAATTTTGATCCCAAAATGCTGCATGGTCGTAAGTGTGAAAAATGGTCCAAAGTCACTTTTTTCAGTGCCATTGTAACTTTGAACGGTCGCTAAATTATTGTAAGACGAGGACCACCTGTATGAGTTTTAGTTCTTCCTTGGGGAAAGATGACTTTGGGGCAGGATGGTTGTTGTGGGGAACTTGTGTATCATTTTGAGTTGTGCAAACTAAAGGATAGATATAAATACAATAGCAACAGCAATAACAACAGCAACATCTATACCACAACATAATTACTCCCCGCAGAAAAGAAACACATGGCTTTGTGATACAGATGAAATTGGAGAAATGTCCTCTGGACACTGAAGATAAAAGGGTTAAAAAGAATTTCCGAAGCTTGTTTAAACTAGCTTTGGAGCAGAAGTACAATACTTACTTTTTCCGGAGCTATCATTTAAAGAGAATGATTATAATTATGCTCCCTATGCTGCGCATACACAAACGCACACTGCCATCCATTCAAATGGTTTTTACATATGCATTTTCAACTCAGCACAATTATGCTTGACAAATGCTTCGAATTTATTATATTTATTTGATAAACATAAATATTTAAGCAAAACTCACAGACAAAGCTCACTTTTATTGTAATAATGAAACAGATTTATAAACTCATGTTCCATCCCGCAATATTTTTATTTGGTTATGCATCTTTATCTAATTATTGATTCAAGAAGAAGCTTTCAATTTATACATAGTTCACATTTTTACATTTTGGCACATAATAGTGTTTTCATTGTGTTGAACTGCCAGAGTTGTTTAGCAGTTACATAATACTGGTATTGAAACTATGTGTTTCCATTACAAGGTATCCACAAATTTTTAAAGCATTTGAAAATAATTTATACTTGATATGTATGGTAAACATGTTACAATTAGCCAAAGTCCATGTATACTTGTTTACTATATCATTTCAAAATACATTATTGCTTATAAAAAGTATGTAGTTGGCCCTTGATGGGAATATAAATCTGTTTCAAATTGCTTGAAGCAGATTTTTGAGAAGGGCAAACAGATATAAAGGTAAGTATGCTAGATTTTGTACAGTTTGTTTATTTATTTTGTTTAAGCATTTTTTTCAAAAGTAGTAGTTAGGCAATATTTAAATGGAGTTGCAATCAGTACAGTTTAAAATATGTAAATATTCTTGTGTTTACTAGATTATTCTCTTTGTTGATGAAAAATGTGAATGATGGCAAACATCCAACTGCAATATTTTTATACTATGTACAGCAAAGAATACATTTCTTTATTGCATTCTTATTTTTCAACACATTCATTTCTTTCAGGGGCTAAATTCACAGCCTGCACCAAAGTCACAATCCTTTGGAGGTTTTTACTTGGATTGAGATTTCAATAATTTCACTAAAATAATTTGGATTTGTTCTATGTTATGATCTATCTTTCAAAAATAAATTGCAAAAGTTAAATTTCAATGCAACAATTACCTTACATCTTTTTTAAAGTGCACATCAGCTATAAGGATTGGGTGATAGCAGATAAAACCCATTATTTTTGAAATATGTCAGCTTATGTTCATAACTGGATACTCTAAGACAGACTTCAAGCCTAATCATGTAGTCTTTCAACTGATATGAAGCTGTAATGATAATTGTAGTCAGAGCTCTTCGTCAAAGAGAACAAAATCTTGCCAAAATCATGTTACTCTACATGGCTGGATGGTATTATTGTTCTATGCTGACATATGGTTAGAATTCTCAGGTACATTCTCCCCATTACCTAAGAAGACTAAAATTACTTTCAGTCACTCAGTGGCTATGACTGTTTTGCTAACCATATATGCCTTATATTCTGCAACATATGTGAAGATTTTCTGATTTAAAAAATATAGTATATAACAGTACAGGCAATCTAGTTTGGTGGAGAAGTTAATGTCTTCACTAGCAGCATACTGTCAACAAAAGAGAGAAATTTTAAGACTTTGAAGCCAAAATAACTTTAAACTTCGCTCACACAGAGAGGGACTCCTCTGGGTGCCGTCCACTAGGCTGTATCAGCGGGCGACGCCTAGGGGAAGGGCCTTCTCTGTGATGGGCCCGACCCTCTGGAATGACCTTACCCCTGACATCAGAATGACTACGGACCTCCGCTCCTTCCGTCAGAAACTCAAAACCCACCTGTTTCAGCTAGCCGGCCTGGCCTAATTCCAGCTTTCCCACCTCAGTTTTATTTTTAAATTTTATGATTGGTTTTATGCTCTTAAGTTTTTAATTTTTATAAATTCGTACAGGGGCTATTTAATCTAATTTTAGCTATGTATATACTATTGTTTGTATGGTTTTTTAAATTTATACCTGTACACCTCCCCGAGTCCCTTCGGGGAGAGGGGGCGGTCTAGAAATCAAATAAATTAAATTAAATTAATTAGTTAAATATTGAACTTCTAAAGCAGCTTTAGAAAATGTGTAAATCCTACACACTATTTTATTACTATCTCTATTCCGTGTTGAAAATTTGTGGCAAAACCAGCAACAAAAATAAGTATTATTTATTATAAATATTATTGTAATCCAATAAGCTGCCAGTGTCTCTGGGGTAAGTAATCAGCTAAGAGTAGTCATGTAGCAAAATGCTACATGGAGACATGGAGATTGCCTGTGTAAATAATGCAACATTTTTCAAATACCAATGCTGTCCTTCCTCAGATGAAACTAGTTAAGATGTGCGATAATCACATGAAGCCAAGATTCAATGATTTAAGCTCAGCTAGGTGGCAGCATCTATCCAGAATAGGGACAGTTGAACCCAGTGAGTCCTTGGGTGAGAGAACTGTGTAAAATCTAAGAGCTTTAATCAAGAGTGAGAAGCCAAAAATGCATTACAGGAGAAGGCAAAGCAAAAAGAATTCCTAATCAAAGAGAATATTTGTTGCTTGGGGTTGAATGAGAGGTCCTTGGTGCATCCGGGCTTGGTTGTTTCTTGCAGATGTTTCATTGCTCAAACTATGTAACGTCATCAGTAGTAGTCAGTATACCTAGTTTGGGCAATGAAACATCTGCAAGAAAACAACCAAGCTCAAAGAGCAGCAAGGACCCTTCAGAAAGACGTCCATATTTTTGCCAAAAAAGTACATGGATGTATCTATGACATCAACATGAGTTGATCCTGACTTGAAGAAGTCTTGACTTCACAGCCCTTATATCTAATAATATTTGATCTAAACACAAGTAGTTGGTAAGTGTTTATATATGCAAAAGTCAATGATGATAATGTCCCCCAGTCTGGAATCCTGGGCATGGACAGTAAAGTTTGGGAAAGGAGATAAGGGAAGAAAGAGTCACAATGTCAACTCTCAGCGCTGTCATGGGAGACGAAGGGGAGTGCATTCCACATGTACTGTCGGCTGGAGTCGGATCTCAGATTACTGCAGCTGGCTTGGGAGGGGTGAATCTTGTAGGAGAATGTGATCTATGACACAGACTGAGGGGAGGGAAGGAACAAGGGTAAAGGTTAGCAATGAATCAGACAAAACAGAGACTTGACTGCGAACAGACCTTGCCTAATGGTGTTCGTAATAAATGACTAGTTTTGTATTGAAAACTTGATTCGATACTTATGAATCAATTAGGGCGTTTTTAGGAAATCTGTCACACAACCTGTTTTGTGAACTACTGAATTCCAACGTTTTGCCTCATGGATTTATCTGAAACACATTTTAGGTAATATCTGAAGTAGGTAAGCTAGCATTTTTAGAAAATGCATGTGATAAGACCTAATCCAATAAGATGAGATCAACAATGTCAGTAACATACTGAATTATTAATCATATGTTGGTCTGGATAAGAATGTTTTGATTTGTCATGTAATGAAAGAAAATCATGAATCAAATCTGCATTTTTGGTAGCATTTCTGATAACATGTATGAGTATTCAAAAATATAAGCTTTCTATTTCCTTCATTCTGTTGTAAAGTAAGTATATCATTGTCTTTCTAATTGGCTTTTGAACAAAATCATGCCATGGATGGATGGATGGATGGATGAATATGGTAGATAGATAGCAATAGCACTTACATAATGCTTCACAATGCTTTTACAGCCCTCTCTAAGCGGTTTACAGAGTCAGCATCTTGCCCCCAACAATCTTGAGTCCTCATTTTACCAACTATGGATGAAAGATGGAAGGCTGAGTCAACCTTGAGCCTGGTGAGCTTCGAACTGTCAAATTGCAGGCAGCCGGTAGTCAGTAGAAGTAGCCTGCAATACTGTATTCTAACCACTGTGCCAGGTAGGTAGGTGGGTAGGTAGGTAGATAGATATATAGATAGAGCTAGATAGATGATAGATAGATAGATGATAGATAGATAGATGGATGGATAGATAGATAGATAGATAGATAGATAGATAGATAGATAGATAGATAGATAGATAGATAGATAGATAGATAGATGATAGATAGATGATAGATAGATGATAGATAGATAGATAGATAGATGGATGGATGATAGATAGATAAATTAAATATTCTGCTTCTCCCATCTGGGAGATTCTTAATTTTTGCTCCAAGGTACTATATCTGATGATTCAGCAGACTCACCCAAGAGTTTGTGTGATTTTTGCTTCCGTAGAAATAGTAGAGAATGGAGCAGAGATGGAGTAGAATGCAGCTGTAGGATATTTTTTGGGTAACAGCTAATTGACAATTTCTCTGCCAAGTGATAACAGCGTATCTTTCAGGCCATGCTGTGTTTCTGGCTGACTGAAATAGTGATTGTCTGAAAATTAAGACAATCAAGTGAAGGCTACATTCTGCCTTTCCTTTGATAATGATGGGTAGCACTTAACTTAGAAGATTGCATTTCTAATTAAAAGCTGCATTTTAGCTGACCAAAGGCTTTATGTTGAACCTCAGCACATATGACAATTTAAATCTACACATACACAAAAAGTCAGCATTTTTGAGTTGATGTGCCTCTTGCCTAGGATTGCACCAATACCCAATCAATTTAATTGTAATAACTCATTATTGCACGAGTTTCCTTTTGAATAATGTATTACAGGTAGACCTCTCGACCACAATTGACCCCAACATTTCTATTGTTAAGTGAGATATTTGTTAAGTGAGTTTTGCCCCATTTTATGAGCTTTCTTGCTCATTTGTTAAGTGAATCGCCAGTTGATAAGTTAGTTGTTAAGTGAATCTAGCTTCCTCACTGATTTTGCTTGTAAGAAGGTCACAAAAGGTGATGACATCATCATCATGGGACAGAGTAACGGTCATAAATATGAACTGTTGCCAAGCATCTGAATTTTGATCACATGATCATGGGGATGCTACAAAGGTCATACGTGAGAAAAACGGTAATAGATCACTTTTTTCCATTTTTGAATGGTCATTAAATGAACTATTGTAAATTGAGGGAGTGGTGGCGGGAGATAATGTAATTTATTTTCCTGTTCTGCCAGAATCCTCTGGTTTTGCCAAAGGCAGTTATGTCAATTTTTTTCCTTGGGGAATGAAAAAGTCAGTGAACTCCGTGAGTTTCAACTAGCTTTTGCACTTATTCTTTATTATATTGCTTTCTTTTACTAGTGATATTTAAATGACCATCAGATTGCAAATAATCACTGCAAGTATCCTATTGCAAAACAAAAAAGAAGCAGCTTTGCAGAGCAAGGCTGAAATAGTCTGCTTAATTAGTTATATATAGTTGCACTGATTAAAATGTATTATTCTAAGGGAAAATACTTTACCCCAGATTAGTCATTTAAAAGAGTTTGAATTGAATGCCTGCATTTGGCAATGGTCAATTCTGTAGGCTACAGTTCAACATCATAATGGTTTTCCTGAATTAATTTCCACTGTACATTATTGAACAATTTCTGTCATGCCAGATACTGAGTTTAAGCAAGACGGCAATTATGCAGGGATTTTTATTAGCACATGAAAAAGGAAGCATCACCTCTTACAACTACAAATATTAAAGACAGATTTAGTCTTACTGTAACTGCTCAAGATAGTGATGAAACATTTTACAGAGATGTGCTGGAACATCTTTTGATGTTCAAGTTTGGTCCTGCACAGCTTTTTCTCAAGTTGATATCTACCTACCTACCTACCTACCTACCTACCTACCTACCTACCTACCTACCTATCTATCTATCTATCTATCTATCTATCTATCTATCTATCTATCTATCTATCTATCTATCTATCCTATCTATCTATCCTTTAAATCCTACTTCTTAAAGATGGACAGTTGGATCCCAAACCTGGAGATAACAAAGCAAGTCATTTCCTATGAGCAGTTAAACAAAACAACAGACTCTGTGTCAGCCTTTTGAAGTAGGCAAGATTGAGATATAGAAGTAGCAGGGTTTTCAAGACCGTCGTTTCTTCTTTAGAGGGTAAAATAATAGAATCCTATCAGACAGTATTGCTTTGAATTTATTTCTCAAGTATTCTACTTTCTCAGGACTGAGTTGTCTTTTCTCTACTCTTAATAGTTTCTGTACTCTTCCCACTTTCTAAGGTCGAGTCTACTTTCTTTCATACTCTGTATTTCAGGGGAACAAAAAGAGAAGATTGTAAAAGAGAAACAAGGCCATTTTCAGCAAAGAGGCAGAGAACATATACAGTGCCTGGGTCCTGAAAAAACCCTATTGTTCAGCTATTAGGAACTGAAACAGATGCTAAGGGAATTTATTTGCTTGTGAAATGGCGGGCTGTCTTTAGCTCAAAAATATACAAGAGAATTTCCAAAACTTACAAAGTCCATTAACAAATATCATTTTCTAGTAATCCACATAGGGGTATATGATATTGCAAAGAACATCTACTTTATCACAATGTACGTTGAAAATCTAGGAAGAAAACTCAAGCACAATTGCAAATAATTCCAAAAGCAATGGAAAACCATGGAAAAAGTCAGTATGAATTATAGTACACAAAAAGTATTAGCAAAAATCAGAAAATGAAAAAAATATACAGAGGGGAAAATGTGTCAATTTATTTATAACTGCTGCAAAGAAGTTTGGAAGCCGTTTCTTTGTTTTTTGTTCTGGTTCCTTTCTCTTTTATTATTTACTTAACTTGTCCTTTCCTTCTTCAGAAGTATTTTTACTCAGTAAAGACATTTAATAAGATTAATAAAAAGGATACAGATGGAAAAATAATCTGTGGATAAGATCATGGCTGCTGAAAAGAGCACAGGGCCTTTTACTGCCCCTGGATCTGTAAACAATTATTTAAAATTCTGGTAGTGATAGAGGCTCTGCAGTTGGTGAATGGGCGGCTCTGAGGGAACTCAACTCAGTGATGCATCCAATACACTGAAAACAATCCAAGAACCAGAGAAGATGTCAGAAACCGATCTGGACCTGGAGATCAGCTGTGCATCTGCAGCGACAGCAATGAGCAGTGATGTGTGTTTGCCTGGAGATGCTGCCAATCAGCTGCTAGGCCCTAAGCTGCTGGCTGGTGGCACCGAGTGCTTGTTCAGTTGTGGAAAAGGCATCTGCTATTGACTGCTGAGTGTTGGTAATGGCAGTGAGCCATCACTGGCCTCAGATGCTAGATTGCTAAGGGGGGGTGGGGGGAAGGTACTAGGAAACAGAAGCCACAGGAACAGGGTCAGACTGGCAGCTGAGTTGAAGGTTAGCCCGAGTCCTGCAGCTTCTATGGAATCCATAAGCAGTGGCCATCTTAATCTACCACATGGGATGTCACTGGGATCACAAGAAAGTGATCGACGGGTTGTCTGTTCCAATGGCTGGTGGGGCCTTTTGCATTGTGTCTGTCTGCAGCACCAGAGGAGGACTGGGAAGACTAGAGCTTTTGATCTGTGGTTTAGAAAAATTGTAGTGGAAGTTCTTTCCAGACTGGGCGGCAACTGAGGCTTATTCCCTTGCTGTGAGAGTATGGTGGGAATGGTGTTCTCCTTAGATCACTCAAGCACATAATTGGTATAGAGAGGTCTGTATGAATGCCTCGATAAATCAGGGTGTATGTTGTGATATGTACGGTGATGAAAAACTGGCATGATCAGATTATCACTGATTGCAGAAAGAGATGTGGATAAAGCAGGGGCTCCCAACCAGGGAATCAATATTCCAGTGTGTGCAAAAACTTGAGTTTAGAAGTTTTAAAATTATACTGTATATGCATATAATTATTTTTTTAAAGGGTACGAGAATATATCAGAAGCATTCGAGTGGTGCAGGATATAGAAAAGGTGGGGAACCCCCGGATAAAGGATTCTGACAAACTAGCTGGTCAGGGAGTAGCAGTTTAATATTTGTGAGTTGAATAGGATATTTGGACCTAGGGAGAGATTACAGGGTCTTGACAAGTTGGTTTGATGCAGGGAACGGACATCTTCCAGCTTCTGGGCTCAGTTACGGTGTCTTAAGATTGTCGGTAGCCCTGGGTTTAGGCTGCTGCTGATTAGTGTCAGGTTAGCTTGTAATAGGTTCTTACCATGGATGAAAAAGGTGGCTCACTGTGCATTACTGAGACCTTGATAAGCCCTGAGGGAGGGGCCTTTTCTCAGCAATGTGCCCACTTATGGGAGAATCTGGCGCTGAGTTACAGGAAGGAAACATAAAGAGAAATAGCAGCCTTGAATCGTTGCTATGCAGGAAGCGGCACAGAAAGGATCCTCCCTTGTGCCTTTTGTGTTGTTGTCACCATGGAATAACACCACCCCCCCCCCCCAACCCAAATGACTTGATCTTGCTTGCTTTCTGAAAAGCTCTAAAGATCTGGCTGTCCCCCAGGTACTGAGTCAGGAGACTTTGTAAATCCCCCTTGAATCTACCACTGCGCCTCTGGTGCAGTGTCTTTTATTATATTTTAGTTTTTGTTCCTTTAAATTGTCTATACAGCCCTGACTCACCTGTCAAGCGGACAGCTATCTAAACAAAATGCATAAATAAGTAAACAAAGCAACTGCTGGTATACTGATATAAAGATGACAACATGGTGATAGAAAAGGCAGAACAGCTTTGACTCAGTCTTGTAGAATGTTTTACCAGGTCAACTGTGAAGAGAATGGGCAGAGTTGAAGACTTGAAGTCTAGAGTTTATACAAGCAAACGGACAGAACAGAACAAGCAAACCTTATATCTCCACCTGCTATTAGCACAGCAGCTTTCATTATTTGAATCAGAAAGGAACATGTACAAAGAAAAGAGGAAAAAACCCTAAGCAATATAATCTACTAAGTAATAATATATTAAGTAACTTAGTTATTTACCGGTACCTTTTTTCAATAAAATATGTGTTCTCATATTTCATACCTCATAAATTCATTGGGTGTCCAATCAGACTTGGCCAATAAAGAATATTCTATTCTATATCCTTTGTCCTTATCCACAAATGATAGCATTAATAGCTGTGGATCATTTTACCCTTACCTTTCATTTTAGAATAAACCAAGATATAAATCAGTTCATTGGTCAGCCAGGAAAATCTGTTTATTTTAACTAACTTTAAGTTTACAGGGCCAGATGAGCTCTATCCCAGAGTAGATAACAATACCAACACAACAATGAAGAAGAAGAAGAAGATGATGGGTTGACTGATTGTTTACCCATTGTGCCTGACTAATCTTGGAGACTTGAATGAAGTGTCAGACAATAAGAGGAGGACATATATAGTATCTATTTTCAAAAAGGGGAAGAGAATAGTTCAGGGAATTACAACCAATCAATCTGTGATTACTAGGAAAATTCTACAGAAGGCTACAAAGAGATTAATTTGTAAGAATGAAGTATGTGATAATTACTTGAAGTCATAATGGATTTGTCAAAAATATTTTTCCAGCTACTTTATCTCATTTTTGGACTGGTAATATCTTTTGCCAATTACGGGCGTGCTGTAGACTGGATATATTTTGATTTTAGCAAAATGTTTGATAAAATGCCCCATGTTATGCTGATTAGCTGGCTAGCATGAACATTAACATAGCTGACTCAAAACTCATTCTCAAGTACTCATCCATGATTATTCATCAAACTGGAATGAGGCATTGTGTGGGGTGCCACAAAGTTCAGCCTTGAATCTCATACAGACCTACAGCTTCTTACAGAATGTAGCTGTGCTGTGTTTAGCCAGTAAGTTGAGCTCTAGAGACTGTAAGGATTAAATGTTCTAGTGTATTACTCAGAAGAAAGAAGAGGTCAAAATGAAATAACAAAAACTGCACTTGGGATTGTTCATCCTTATAAGATCATGGCTGGAACAAAAAAAGAATAAAATTACACTTTATTTAAAGTCACAACTAAAAATATCATTGAATGCTCATAAAGATTCTATGTATCTACCGGAGTCGTTTTAACCAAAGAATATTTTATCACATATTCCTAGGAGATTTGTTCTAAGAATCTAAGTAATAGGCACTGATTCACAGAGACATTATTTAATCTAAAAGAAAATGTGGCATAAAATAAGATGTTGGATTTTTTTACCTTCATATTAGTAAAATATTTGTATTATTTTAGTTTGGATTCTCATGCAAAATGACCAGAGGATATGTACTTATCACACAGATACTCATAAGTTGTAATGCAATATCCTGCAAGATATTGATCTTCAATAAGCAAGGAACTTTCAGGACCTTGGATAGCTCAGAACAAAGCTTAACTGTAGTACAGGTAGTCCTTGACTTACGACCACAAGTGAGCCCAACATTTTTGTTCTAAGTGAGACATTTATTAAATGAGTTTTGCTCCATTTTAAGACCTTTCTCCTCCCCCAGTTATTAAGTGAATCACTGGAGTTGTTAAATTAGTAACACGGTCGTTAAGTGAATCTGGTTTTCCCATTGACCTTGCTTATCTGAAGGTCGCAAAAGGGCATCACATGATCCTGGGACACTGCAATGTTCATAAGTGTGAGTCAGTTCCCAAGTATCTGAATTTTGATCATGTGACCATGAGAATGCTGCAACGGTCTGTGAAAAACTGTCATAAGTCACTTTTTTCAGTGCTGTTATAATTTTGGACAGTCACTAAATGAACTGTTGTAAGTGAAGGACTGCCTGTATATCCTTTTTTTCATAGTAGTATTATCTGCAGAGAGCCAGCTGAAGCTGTCATAGAAGTCCTTCTCCTTCTGAACGTTGATGCTGATTCTTAAAAGAACCATGTCTATTTCTTCAATGTTAGTGGGGGAAATGTTGGTACAGATTTGGGAGATGGGCTGGGAGAAGAAACTGACATAATTATGAATCTTAGTCCAGAGTTAAGAATCCTGTTAGGGATAATATGCTGGGAGTGGTACTGAGTGCTCATTTCAAAGTTAAATGGATTTTGCATCTTTGAAGACAGAATCTCAAGAAATGACAACAAGATCCCGAAGAAAGAAATGTTTTTTTTCATAGAATGACCTATGAAGTAAGCTAGATTGGGGAGCGGGGGGGGGGGGGGCATAGCTACCAAGAGTAGCTGGATAGTGATTGGCGTACAAGTTAAATATTTTTTTAAGAGTAAAATGTCTAAGAAGACTTTTAAGTTAACTTTTATTATATATCATTAAAGCACTCATTTTTGTTAACCATATGGATTATTTTTATGTATTACTGTAATCCGATAGAAATGAAGATTACTGATTACAGTTTTTATAAACCTACTTTAGTGGTCTGTCAAATCCAATCTGGTTAGCAGATTTTAAGATATAATTTTAGTTACTTAGATTATATTACAAAAGAATGAGCAAAGTTGATTGAAATTCATGGACTTCAATGGGAATTAAACAGAAAACAAATGCAGATATATTTTGAACTTGATATCTTAGTTTGAGAATTGTGATCATTTGAACACCTAAGTTTTTATAAGAATGGTCCTAATTTGTTTAATTGTAAGAAATGGCAGGTTTCACAATATATCTACTTTGGATGTTGAATTTACTGGACTTCAGGAGGAATGGGGGGGGGGGGGATAAGTATACTATTGTTTGTTATTTGTATGCCTGAAGTTTCCAGGACAGTAATAGAGCTATTCATAAGTAGCCTTGATGTAATGACACTATTACCCAATATCAAGCATTTGGCTGCCTACTAGGACACATTGCAAATGAATCTGTATACAACTTTTCATCATTATGTGAGCTTAAGATAGTTTTTTTAAAAAACCATTTTATTTCTTTGCAGGGAGCTTATCTTATCCAGTATTGATATCGATGCAACTGGAATGTGGGAGTGCGTGATTAGCAACTCCTATGGAAGCATTTCTAAGCAGGTGGAAATTGTTGTACTACAAACAGCTGCACCTTATTGTCCTGCTGAGAGAGTAATTAACAATAAAGGAGATTTCAGGTAAGATTTTATTTTTAAAAAAATTATTTCAGTCATCAGATTACGATATTTTTCTTTCTTTTTTCTTATGGAAACTCTACAGATTGCTTTTCCTGAACAGAAAGTTCTTCGGGTTGAGCACCTGGATTAATAACTAGTCAAATAAAATCAGATGATGCCATATTGGTTTCTTAGGTTGTATTAGTTTTGAAAGCTTTATTTAAAGTTACAAATAGCAGAAATATAGTGGAGCAAACAAAAAAATAATAGTTTCTCTGCAACTGCACATCAAAATAAACTGGTTGGTTGGTTGGTTGCTAGTTTAATTTGTGTAAACCCAGTTTTGGACTTTTCAAACCATGGCTTATTGTGAGTTATTCAACTGCAGTTTATTTAAAAGTGAAATCAACTTTGGCTCATTGCAGTATCAGTCCAGCTATATTATTCCAAAAGACAAAATGACTAGTTAGTAAGCGTTTTTCTATATAAATCAAGCATGAAATCACTGTGAATTCTGAAGGAGACCTTTTTTACCCTATATTCTTTGTCCCTTGGTAAAGAAAATATTTCTCCCAAAATAATATTATCGTGAATCTGTCAAAATCTGCCTTTATTTTTAGACACACTTTATTAGACCCATGCCTTCAATTTTGTTTCAGAACTATTTTAAGAAGGTTACAGTATATTCTTACCTGCTTCAATGCCTTAGGAACAGATTTGGTTGGCTAATATGTACAGTTTTCCCTCCAAATATGAAGCACATAAATCACACAACTTTCTGCAACTGAAAGGATTAGTTGTATGCAAGAAATGTTGGTTTGAGTATTTTAAATAACAGCTTCACAACCATGTAGATAATCACTTATGAATCTGGAAAAAAATAAAAAACACAATATGACATAATTTATAGTCCTTTGCTGTATTTAAAACCCATCAATTATAATCAAGACTTTGAGTGGGCTTGAATTATTATTTTTTGAAGCCAGGCCAGTTTTAAGAGCTATTGAGATATACATGGAACACAATTTTGAGCTTCATGAAGCAGAGATTTTGGAATATCCACTTATCAAATTTAATAGCTGCTGATACCAATATTAGACATATAAAATTTATACAGCATCACTTATAGGCTTAGAGATGGAAGAAGGATATTTCACGAACAGAGTTGGAAGCCTACTGACAAGCAAAACAACATGGACATAATCAGAGATGGCCAATGAAAATTTCTAGTTTGAGGATAAGCCCAGGGAATATTCTTAGACGTGGAGGAGGGAGTTGAAGTCCACAAGTCTTAAAGTTGCCAAGTTTTGACACCCCTGCCCTAGAACGTCTGGGCTTTAAGTTGTGCAGATATATAATTCAACTTACAATAGTTCATTTAATGCTCGTTCAAAGTTATAATGGCACTGAAAAAGTGACATGACCATTTTTCACACTAATGACCATTGCAGAATCCCCATGACCACCTGATCAAAATCCAGATGCTTGGCAACTAATTGATATTTATGACAATTGCTGTGGCTTGGGGTCATGTGATCAGCTTCTGCGACCTTCTGACAAGCAAAGTCAATGGGGAAATCAGATTCACTTAACAAGCATGTTACTAACTGAAGAGCTGCAGTGATTCACTTAACAACTATGACAAAGAAGGTCGTAAAATGGGGCAAAATTCACTTAACAAATGTATCACTTAGCAATGGAAATTTTGGACTCAATTGAGGTTGTAAGTCAAGGACTACCTGTACACCCGTGATGATGAACCTATGGCACACGTGCCACAGGTGGCACGTGGAGCCATATCTGAGGGCACGTGAGGTGTTGCCCTGTGTCAGCTCCAGCGCTATGTGCGCCTGGCCAGCTGATTTTCGACCTTGCAGAGGGAAGTGGGAGGACGTTTTCGCCTTCCCCAGGCTTCAGGAAAGCCTCCAGAGCCTGTGGATGGCGAAAAAGGGTCCAACGGGCCTTCCGGAAGTCCAGAGGTTTCAGTGATGCAAGCGCGGAGAGGAGCGCGGGGGGGGGGTTGTGCGTGCATGCCCGGGGGGAGGGCATTGCATCGTGGGTGTGGGCACGCAATCACACACACGCTATCGTGCGCGCGCCCTTTTGGCACCCAAACAAAAAAACTTTCGCCATCACTGTTGTATACTATACATGTGTCGGCAGCAGAAACATGCTTTGAGCCCCCTTAAACTCCTTGGCCGAGGAATTCTGGCTGGTGGGATCCAGGAGAAGAGCCTTTTCTTCTATGGCTCTTGCCCTTTGGAACATCTTACCCTCTCCCCTCCCTGAGATTTGCTCCCACCCTTCTGGCCTTCCATAACAGCCTGAAGACTGGTTTCTGCTGGTTGGCTTTGGGCCCCAACTCAGGAGCTTCATTCTGGAGGAGTTTGATGGATTAAGAGGATATTCCCACCGACCCCCTGCAACCCACGCCCTCCCCAATCTTTAATCATAGCTTTAATCTTTCTCTGATTGCAATGCTATTTTATTGTTTGTAGAAAGATTTATGTGTTATGTGTTATGGTTTTATAGCTTTTAATGTTGCAAGCCTCCCAGATTCATCCAGAGATGAGATATGTGCCATCAAATTTAATAAATAAAATAATAAAATAAACTTTGGGCAAGGCCCATAAAAATCTGGGAGGGCTACAACTTGCTGATCCCTGCCCTATATTCTTCTGGGTGATTTTTTAAAAAAATAAATCATACTGGGATACTTACTAGCACATATGAAAGCAGTAAAGCTTCTTGCTACTAAAAGTAACGTTCCTGAAGGCACCTATTCTTTTTTATTTGCTATAGAAAACATGGCATCTTTTTTTTAAAATTCATTTTATAAAATTAAGGACCTCTGACTAAAACTATGACTAAGGACTAAGGACTAAGAATTAGACTAAAACTTTCAGGGTGTGGAATATAGTTGGTTGGAAAAGAAATCAAGGCCATTACGTTATCCTTAGGTGGTACATTCAGTCTTCCGCAGTATTTTGCTTAGTGTTTTCATTTTCCACTTAAAAAACAAAACAAAGTAAAAATACCCTTCTTTCACCACAATAAGCATTATGATAAACGTATGTGAAAGAACCAGATGAGGTTTTGAAGAGGAAAATCTTTGCTTTTGTTTGCAAAGTTCAAGACACGATTATCCCCAGGAAGAAGCTACATTTCTACTCAGCACAGAAAGCTGAGCAGCTCAACTTGAGGTGCTCTTTAATGAGTCAGTTTTAAAATGCACCAAAATAAGCTTATACTGACTGCAGCTTTCATTAACAATCCTTCTGCTCCATTGCTGGTAAATGTCATCTTAAATAAATAAATAAATAAATAAATAAAAGTGAAATAAATGTTCAGCTAAGATGAGAGGCCTTTTTGCTGTTTCATTTTCTCTAAATCAAAAAACCCGAAGGATTCACATTTGTTTCATTATTGATCATCATTCAAACATTCTGCACAAATTTATTTTAGAAATACACATCAAAAGCATGCTGAGTCTGTATATTTCTTTGGCATTTCAAAGTAATGAATTCAGAATTCTAGAGAATATCTTTGGAGCCGAAAGTTAACATTAACACCTGAAGCGTTTTTGAAAAATTTCTCTTTTTAGATGAGCTTCCCTGCCAATAATGTATCATGAAAATGTCTTTGAGGTTTTGATATTATGGCAAATATGTTGGAAGCAATCTATTACAAGCACAAAAGAAAATGGGGGGGGGGGGTTCACCTTGTTTTAAAAAGAAAGATGCATTAAATATAAAATGGAAAGGTTGACTCTTTTGAGCTGACAGGTCCAGGTGGTATGTGTAATTGAAATCTCGCTGCAAGGATTTGTAATGCAAGCTTCAGTGAACAAAAGCTATTATTATAAAATGATGGTTATATTTGTTTTCTTTCTCCTTTCATTGTAAGATATTTTTTAAGTGAGCAAAAATGTCTGTGTCCAAATTTTAACCATCGGTAGGTACCCTAATACTGTGCATCTTGTGTAGCATTCTTGGGTTACAGGTGCAAGCTTATTAAAGAGAGATCCTACTTGAAACTAAGGAGAAACTTTCCTGACAATAAGAACAATTAAACAATGGAAGAGCTTGCCTTCTGGAGTGTTGGGGGTGTTCCATCCCTAGAGGTTTTCAAGGAAAGATTGGAGATCCATTTGTCTGGGGCGGTATAAGGACTGTTGCCTTAGGCAAGGGGTTGGACTGGAACAGGCCTATCAAACTGGCGGCCCATGGGCTGGATCTATCACACACAGGCCACGCTTACTGCAGCTCTGCAAAGACAAAAACATCATGATATGTCACGTGACATGATCGAGTTTGATGCCTGAGGACTAGAAGAGTTCCAAAGTCATGATTCTAAGATAATTTCTAGGCTTTCCACAGTCTTGATTGGCTATTCCTTAGTTTGGAGCAACACAAAAAAAGTTCTTCTGCTGTATGGCTCAAAAATAGATTATGAAAGCAGGGAACCTCTGTCAATCTTAATGCCCAGATACGATCAGAATGAAAAAGGGAGTCTAGGAAAAGCCTTAAGTACTGCAATGGCGAAAGTTATTCCAAGAAAATAAATGTTGTATGATCAGGTCTCACCATAGATAAATGATTCTTCAACAATTTGCAAGGATAGCCCCGTGGTGCACTAATTCTTCCCAAAGTTTGAATTTCGGCTCCCAGAATTCTCTATGACTATTGTTGTGAATTCTAGGAATTGAAGTTCGCATAATTGACCATTGATTTAAGGCACTTGATCGCATCACACGACACCACGTGACGTATCCCAACAGGTTTTGCCTTTGCAGAGCTGGGTTAGGCGTGGCCTGCGCATGATGCATCCGGCCCGTGGGCTGCCAGTTTGATACCCCTGATTTAAGGGATCTCAGTTAATAGAACCTGAGTCTGAAGCAAATGGGTGAAGAGCAACATCTCATCCCTTGAGTTTTAATTCAATTAAAATAACATAAATCTAGGAGTAAATCAGAAATTACTTAGAAATGAAAATTCAATTTTGCCAATGTATTATATAAAATTATTTATCAAATATTTTCCTATGTATGCTGATAACCTATAAAAATCCTGCAAATTCCTAAAGGCTGCCAGTGCCACTTATGAATATGACTTGCTCCTCACTGAGATTTCAAATTATATCTTGACACTAGTATTTCAGACTGGAGTGGAGAAGATTTCTTGGTTGACAGAATGCTACTGCATATTTGCATGTCATACATTAGGAGAAAGGCTCTTTTCTGTCCTTGGTATAATAGTTTTCTATACTGTATATGGAATTTTAGAGGGGAATTTTAGAGGGAGAGTAATGAGACAAAGGGACGTAGTGGCTCAGCGTCTTAGCCCAGGGGTGTCCAAACTTGGCAACTTGTCGATAAGGAAGGTCGGCAGTTTGGTGGTTCGAATCCCTAGTGCCGTGTAATGGAGTGAGCTCCCATTTCTTGTCCCAGCTTCTGCCAACCTAGCAGTTCGAAAGCATGTAAAAATGCAAGTAGAAAAATAGGGACCACCTTTGGTGGGAAGGTAACAGCGTCCCGTGCCCCTTCAGCATTTAGTCATGCCGATCACATGACCACAGAGATGTCTTCAGACAGCCCTAGCTCTTCAGCTTTGAAACGGAGATGAGCACTGCCCCCTAGCACATATGTGTGAGTGGAACTTTTACCTTTAATAAGAAAAAAATTCATCATGGTGGCATTGTAAAATAATATCCACAAGGCATGTATGAATGAAGGGAAATTTGAAAACTTGATCTTACATTCATCGAAGAAAAGTCTCATATTCTAAAACAAAGCAACTAAAAAACATTGAATATAATAGTATTAATTTCATACTGCAATTACCTGTATTATTGAAGTATCAGTATTTACCAAATCATTTTTTGAAAGATACTAACATTTAAAAATAAAAAAGTTTTAACTTGAAAAGGTGTATCTAATAGACAGGATGTAAAAGGGATGGGAATGAAAATATTCTGTTTTTCTGTAATGTTTGAACCTTGCTTTCCAAACCTGACTTTGTCCAGTACTGTTGGGACTACTAAATCTGAGTTTGCCCAGTATTGTTGGGACTAATAATTGGAATTTGGGATTTTTCAGTCTAAAACCATGAAGGATAACATTGGCAAGACTGATCTATTAATGTTGAATCACTGTCTTGGGAGAAAAGAGCCAAGTTATAACCTCTCCCAGCAAAGACAGAGGAAATGAGTTTTGCCAGTTTTAAGCCCAAAAAATATAGCCCTTTAATATATAAATATACCAATTAAAATCATTTCAAATTGAATGACCCATTATTGAATATAAAACAGGCAAGGAAACTGCTCTATGGGTTCCAATTCAAGACAGATGATGTATTGCATTATTTATTGTAAGCATGGGCAACCTGTAGCCTTAGGGCCTAATTTTAAAAAATCCATTGCTAAGTACAGAAGCCTTTTGCAAGCAAACAATTCAATCCTCTAGCAAAAACAACCTTCCTCTTTCCCAGAAGCTTTTTATGTGAAGAGAAAAGGAAATGAGAACATCAAAAACTTGCTCAGACAGAACCTTGCAACTGAAGAAGAAGAAATGCTAAGAAAAAAATGGATACCTTTCCCTCTCCCTATATGTTTTTATTCTGACTTTGGCCACCATTTGTTTTAGCTGTACCCATCACTGGAAGTTTCCCTAAACAAATCTGTTCCCCTAAACAGAATACCACTGTAGTAGCACTGTAGCTTTTGATGCGAAAAATTTGGCTGTTTCTATTTTACCTCAACAATCTCATAAATTCAGGGAAATATGCATTATTCTGTAGGAGGTGTACTTCAGGTTGGAACTTTAGGTTTGACCTAGCTACATGCGGGATCGCATCCTGCCCCATACATCCCTACGACCAATCCGCTCTCACAGAGATGGACTTCTCCGGGTGCCGTCCACTAAGCAGTGCCAGAGGGTGGCGCCCAGGGGTAGGGCCTTCTCTGTGATGGGCCCAGCCCTCTGGAATGACCTCCCCCCGGATATTAGGATTACCACCGACCTCCGCTCCTTCCGTTCAAAACTCAAGACCCACCTTTTTCAACTAGCAGGCCTGGCTCAACCATAGCTCCATTTTATTCCTCCTGGCAATTTTTAAACTTGTAATTTCTATTGGGGTTTTAATTTAACTTATTTTAATATTTCTGTTATTATAATATTGTATTGTGTTTTATACCTCCTCCGTACAATGTGTAATTTTATAATATGTGTTTTTATTTATTGTACGCCGCCCCGAGTCCCTTTGTGGAGAGGGAGCGGCTAACAAATTTAATAAAATAAATAAATAAATAAACTTTATGTAATGTTAATGTACTAGTGTAGCATTGCAGTATCTTATTTGTATTTTTTCCACAGGTGGCCTAAAACTGTGGCAGGTGTAACCGCTTACCATTCATGTTTTCAGCATTCCTTAAGATCAGCCTCCTTTCTGAATGGGGAAGAAAAGTTAAAAGCATGGCGTAATTGTAACCGCACAGGTTGGTGGGATGAAGAAAACTATTCCAAATGTCCTTATTCACAGGAAGTAACTCAGATCCTTCATGCCTTCAGTCAGGTAAACCATACCATTGTACATAGAATTTAGTGTATTGTAAACATTACACAGTCCTTACCAAGTTTCTTCAGAGAAAGCCTTCATTATCTAGGCTATCTAACAAGACTATATATATCAAGAATAGATTCTAAGCTTTCCAAACGTGTACTATAACTTGTTGTTTTCAACCATTCTATTTTGGAATAAGAAAGCATAAATAGATTGTGACATTTATTCAAACATAGTTCTCATGGCATTATTCCTTATCTTTAATATTCATTTAAATTAAATTATTGATGCTGAATCAGTATTCATGGTGCTGATAAATGGTTCTGTCAGGGGAAAGTTGCTTGACAAAAAATTATTTATGTTAAAAGTATTAGACATTTTAAGTATTTTAAAACACAGTGTTCTTATTAGACAATTTAAATATTTTGCAATATAATGTTGTTTGTAAGTTTGAATTATACATCAATAATGTTCTTCATCTCTAGAAAATAAAACGTTAGTTTTAAATATAGAAAATAGAATTAAACTTTTAACCAAATTTTATCTTTTGGGATTTTTTTTTCAGAGACATCTAAATGCTACCAATGCACTTGAATTTTCCCATCAGCTAGCAGCTTTCACAAGAGATGCTGCCAAATTTGCAGAAAAGGAGGATGTTATCTATTTAGCTCACATGTTGGAAAAACTAATTCTATATATGGAAGAGATCGAAGACGTAAGACTCTATTTGGCTAACATGATGATGATTTAATGTTAGATTTATTTTAATGTCCAGTAATGGGTTTTTTTGGGGGGGGGGGTCTTTTTAAAATAGTAATTCCAACTTTTTATTCAAGAGCTTTTCATAAAGTATTTTTAAATTTGAATTATATAATATACAGATAGTCTTTGGGTTATGACCATTCATTCAACAACCATTCACAATTATAATGGGATTAAATGAGAGGGACTTCTGAGAGGTCCTTCAAGTTCCAGCTTGGTGGGCATTGCAGGGGAAGGATACTGCAAAATCTCCATTCCCTCCTCACTCCAGGGGGAGGTTACTGCAAAATCCCCATTTACACCCCACTCCAGGGGAAGGATACTCCAAAATTTCTATTCCCTCCCCACTCCAGGGAAAGGATACAGCAAAATCTCCATTCCCTCCTCACTCCAGGGGAAGGATACTGCAAAATCTCCATTCCCTCCTCACTCCAGGGGAAGGTTACTGCAAAATCTCCATTTCCACCCCACTCCAGGGGAAGGATACTCCAAAATTTCCATTCCCTCCCCACTCCAGGGGAAGGATACTGCAAAATCCCCATTCCCACCCCACTTCAGGGGAAGGATACTCCAAAATTTTCATTCCCACCCCACTCCAGGGGAAGGATACTTCAAAATCTCCATTCCCTCCCCCTCCAGGGGAAGGATACTGCAAAATTCCCATTGCCACCCCATTCCAGGGGAAGGATACTGCAAAATTCCCATTCCCTCCTCACTCCAGGGGAAGGTTACTGCAAAATCTCCATTTCCACCCCACTCCAGGGGAAGGATACTCCAAAATTCCCATTCCCTCCCCACTCCAGGGGAAGGTTACTGCAAAATCCCCATTCCCTCCCCACTCCAGGGGAAGGATCCTGCAAAATTTCCATTCCCTCCCCACTCCAGGGGAAGGATACTGCAAAATCCCCATTCCCACCCCACTTCAGGGGAAGGATACTCCAAAATTTTCATTCCCACCCCACTCCAGGGGAAGGATACTTCAAAATCTCCATTCCCTCCCCCTCCAGGGGAAGGATACTGCAAAATTCCCATTGCCACCCCATTCCAGGGGAAGGATACTGCAAAATTCCCATTCCCACCCCACTCCAGGGGAAGGATACTGCAAAATCCCCATTCCCTCCCCACTTTAGGGGAAGGATACTACAAAATCTCCATTCCTACCTCACTCAGGGGCCAGATAGAGGTGGTATTTGCCGGTTCTCCAAACTACCCAAAATCTCCGCTAACAGTTCTCCAGAACCTGCTGAATTTCACTCCTGTGTGAGCTCCTCCCTTAACAACCTATGCAGTCTTCATTTAAGAACAGCAACAGGAGCTGCCAGATTTGCCAGATTTCTAAGTAACATCATATAATGTTGCACTTTACAGCTACGAACAGAGTTTCCAGTTCTAATTGCTTTTGTAGCCTAAGGATTACCTGTATTTAAAGAAATTATTACTCATTACAGAGTTTTCTATAACCATATGAGTTTAGGATTAAATTTGTTTTTGCTGAGTATGTTCATTTTAAGATTAGTCTGACATATTTTCATTGCATTTCTAAAACCCCCGAATGTATACCTATTCTTTCCTTCTATCTTTTCCAACATTAGAGCCTATTCCGGAGAACATTAAATGCTTAACAAACCCTAATATTTTATGAATTATTCTCATTCAAAGAGGGCACTAATCTTGGTACCGCAAATAACATTTTTTACTTATTGGCAACAAGGTACCTAATAATATTTTCATCTATTTCTGATGAAATAGTTGAATAAAACTCTCATTGCAGTATTTTGGGATGATGATTCTTGTATGTTGAAATACTTTTTAAAAATTGTTTTAGCTTTCACACTTTCCTTCTACCTTTTCAGTTTGCAAAGTTGATCTTGGAAGGAATAATTCAGCAAATATACCACTGAATGTGAAACCTTAGTGATCCAGAATTAAAACTTATAAACTTTTTGATGCCAATATTTTTTATATTGATTATACTAGCATTTTTGTTTCAAATAGGTGAAGTTTTTATGAGCGTTCGTTCAATTTAACATTTTCCTAGACCCATGCCGTTCACTGCTCTTTTCTGAAGAGCTGAATAAAGCTTCCCGCGGTTCTAACCTTGTCAAACTCATTTGAAACTAGAATTCATGCCAGTAAAATGTCTTAGGCTTTTTAATTCTCTGGGTAGCTTGATGTTAAATGGCTTGGATTTTAAACATTTTCACAATGGTGTTTTAGATGTCAGCTAAACATAAGTAGCTAAATTAATGATCTATCTAAAATGTTTTACTGAGAGAAAAGAGACTGTGATCAGTGTTTTCCCCCCTTAAGGTATATTTCCTGACTAACAATGTGGCCAGTCTCAAGCATCCTGTGGTTGCCAAAACCTCCTTAAGCAGCCTTAGCAGTAGCAACCCCACATTCATATTTATATATTCTGTATATTTTATGTGGCTCTTTTTGGTTGATTCGGGTAGTCCATTTAGTGATTTTTCAAAGTTACAACGGCACCGAAAAAAGTTATGACCATTTTTCACACTTATGAACGTTGCAGCATCCCCATGGTCACAGTTGTTCAATTGCTGGACAACTGGTTCATATTTATGAGGATTGCAGTGTCCCGGGGTGGTGTGAGATCACCTTTTGTGACCTTCTGACAAGCAAAGTCAATGGGGAAGCCGGACTCACTTAACAACGGTGTTACTAACTTAACAACCGCAGTGATTCACTTAACAAATGTGGCAAGAATGGTCAGAAAATGGAGCAAAACCCACTTAACAAATTTCTCCCTTAACAAGATAAAAGTTGGGATCAATTGTGGTCATAAGTCAAGGACTACCTGTGGTTTGCTTTTTGTTGTGTAACTTTGTTCTGTTGGGTGGCCTGATAAACCCAGTAATGGGGAAAATGTATAAAATAAAAGTGGAAAGCCTTTGGAGCACTTGGATTATTCTACTTCCTATTTTGAATTGATTCACAAAGGGACTCTTTATGACTGATATTCTCTCTACTCTTGCATGTTTCTTACACTATCAATCTGTAAGCAGAAATGAACTTAACTGGTACTTCTGGGGGAAAAGGTGTTATCTAGGAAGCAAACGATGATGATGGTCAAGTGTTGCAAAAGGTTGTGTTTCATGTAGAATATGAACTGGGATAATCCATGTGCTCCAATAGTCATGGAGTTTGTAGGATAATTAACTGTGGACCACTTCAAACATGCAGTATATCCCCAGCTCATTCAAGTATAGTAAATCCCATGTGCTCAATTCTAGATAAAGATCTTTCGTATGTACGTTAAATAAAATAAAGAGGTAAAGTGTTAAGAATAATTTAGGCACCAGACTTGACTGTATATTTTTAAAGAACGTGTTTTTAAATTAAGTGAATTTATTATTAGGAAAACTATTGTAATCTGTCATTGAAAAATAACTCTTTTAAAAATCTAGTTTAAATATTCCATTTTCTTTTAATGTGCTAATCGAAAGTATTTTACTACTATTTTTTAAATCGCTATAAAGGTGGTTATATTAGAATGCCATCTGATTTTGAATACCATGTTTGGTGTGTACATACCACATTAAATTACGGTTTATAACTTTGGGTTGCTGGTGTTTGTGTGAATTCAGTCTGTGGTTTATTCACCAATTAGAAACATATGTGATTTGAGAAACTGGCCATTTAATAATGGATGGGTTCATATTACATGCAAATACAAGGACTAACCGTGTTGAAGCTTAAACCAACCATTCATTTGGAAATTAAAGCAAGGATTTGGAATTTGATTTTTGTGAAATGAAAACTATGGTTTGGGTTGATTTCTGATTTGGGCCACTGATGTGTTATTTCTATAAATCAGGTATTGTCTATAATCAAACCAATGCTGTTCCCAATGCATAGCTTAATCAATTATTACCTCACAGTTGTAATTATTAAATTCTATGATGGCTTTGTCTGAATATGAAGATACACAAGCCTTCTTATAAGAGTAGTGTTCCAACAAAACCTCATCTGTTTTCTCCTATTAACAATTAGCATTGCTATTTTATATATCATTTATATATAATTTGACCTTTTCATTACTATGAGCTGCAATTAATGCTTAAAAAAAACTTTATGATCAAATTCTTATAATTGAATTTCTTGTGTTTACTTCAGGGAATTTTTTTTGCATCCATATTGCTAAAACTCTTGCTGAAAAGTCTCTAAGAAGCATCTATTCTCAATAGAACAGTTGCTTGGACTCCTGTAACTCTGAAATAGTTTTGATTTGATAATCACTGAGTTGCAAAGAGGCATATCCATAAATTTAATCTTTTGACTACCAGATTGAAATGTAAGCTGATGTTCCTAGAACAAGTAGTTCCTGAATGCTTTACAGAGTACCCAAATACAGATGTTTTCAATTTTGCCTTATGTTGTATAGAAGTTATATACTTTATACTCTCCCCCCCCCCCTTCCCCTTTCCTTTTGTCTTTTTCTCTTAGCAGCTTGCAGATGCTGTCATAGAGATTGCCAGCAATATAATGCTGGTAGATGACCATGTATTATGGCTGGCACAAAAGGACAAAAAAGCATGTGAAAAAATTGTGCAGTGTGTAGCACGCATTTCAAATCAAACTCTGAGCAGCAATGCACAACTTGTATCAAAGGTATTGTTATATATGGCTTCTTGATTTGTTAAAATATTGCTCTGAAGGAAGAAGCAGACACTCCTTGAAAAATGTGTCTCTGGTTACACTACATACTCATCCAGTTTTATAATCTCTCACATATTTTGTTCATTGCCAGAACTTACAAAAGATTCAAGCAAAGCAAAAGAGTTGGTAAAATACCACTTATTTTCATTTTATGTTATCGAATTATGACTAGATAGCACAATAGTTGGATCCCAATTAATGACTAGTGGGAAAAAATAGCCAAGGAAGAAGCCAGAAAGAGCAAAAGGTGCAATTGGCTGGGAAGGAAGGTTTCCACCTGGGAAAACAGAATAAGATAACAGTATGTGAATAGATATTTTGCCATTCTAATTGATCTAAATGAAGTTATTAGAAGACTATAGCCACCTGGCAAGTCTGCATTGAACAAACAGGTAGAAAGTCAAGCCTTTCCCCACAGTAATCTGAACAGTATAGCTGAAATGTGTATTCATGGTGGGAAATGTCATGCACAGAGGGCAGAATGTCCTTGGTATAAGAAAACAAGTTATTTTGCAACTCTATATAGTCCTTGACAATGAAAAATACAGTGATGACGATCTGTCTGACACCACATGGTTCCGCCATAGAATCGGAAGGGTCTTGCAAATCAGTGCCCATTCAGTAGGGCTTAAAACTGATACAGGAACTGAATAGCCATGATTTCAGAATCTGTGTACAGCATCTCTTATGAACTTGACAGTGAAACGTGTACTTTACAGCTAAAAATGCCGCATAACTGGTACCGCGTGAAGTACTTTACATAGTTTTACAAGAAAATAGGAATCTTCATTATAAAATGTAGGCTTTAAGGAAAAACATGTTCCGAAGTAATCCATTCAGCCAGAATGTTATTAGTCCTGCTACCTAATCTTAGTTCTAGGACATTCACAGATGCAGAATCACATGTGTCACTTGTATCACTGCAAATAAAGGGTCTTCCCGGTATCTTTACATGCAGGCCCCCAAGCCACTAATTTGCCTGCTAAATTGTGAAAACCTAAGAGATCATTCATATGATGAGTATTGGGCAGGAAAAACACTTGTTGTAGGACCGTGATGGCGAACTTATGGCACATGCGCCATCACCATCTGCTCTTCTGGTTTCCGGCGCTCTGGTCTTCATCCGCGCTGGAGCACCAGAAACCTGAAGAGCAGCATGCGCTGGTCAGCTGGTCTTTGCACATGCTGGAGCGCCGGAAACCCAGAGACCAACTGACCAGTGTGGATGTGCGCACCGGAAACCCGAAGGCCGGTGTATGTGCACCAGCCAGCTTGTCTTCGGGTTTCCGGTGCTCCAGCGTGCGCGTGCGTTCCTGTTTAGGCGCTCCATGCCGAAAAGTTTCACCATTACGGTTGTAGGCTTTGTGATCTCAAATGTACAAATAACTTCTGATCTAGATACTTGTAGGAAAAGTACTTGAAACTTACAAAGCAGTATTGTAAAACTTATTTCTGATTAGCTTCTTTATTGTAGAATGATTGTACTGTATTACTGCTTACGGTCAAGAGCTCTAGGCGATACTGAACTTAATGGCTATACAATCAACTCATTTTTTGCAGATAAAATAAGAAATGTAGTATCGTAGGAACTAATTTTGTCAAGAGATTTATTATTTCAGCTGAAATAATAAATCCTAAAAATCTCTGTAAATGGCACTTGGTTGATGCTAAAATGCTGTATAAGATTATTTGTTTGGTGGCCCCAGTTGAGTCAGAGTCTTAAATATTTATAGCATTGTGTGATTTTTGCCTAAAGTATAAACCATCTTAACAAATTCACTCCTAGTTACATCGGTATCAGAGTATTAAACTGGTATTTGATCTGATATTTGTGTATTTGCTGTAAGAGCTAAAGATTTTAAGCTGAAAACCAACTACAGTATTTTTCAGAGTATAAGACACACCTTCTTTCCTCAAAAAAGAGGCTGAAAATCTGGGTGTGTCTTATACATCAAATACAACATTTTTTGCCTCCCTTCACCAAAATGGCCGTGCATACCCTTATGGAGGCTTTCAGAGAACTCCTGGGGGCTGGGGAGGGCAGAAATGAATAAAATATGGGCTGTTTTTTGCCCCCCCCCAGCCCCTAGTAGCACTCTATAAGCCTCCATAAGGCTATGTATTCAATTTGTTTGACAAAAAACGGGGCCGTTTTTGTGAAAAACGGGTCGTGTTTTGCTCATTTTTGGCCCCCCACCCCTCCAGGAGCACTCTGCAAGCTCCTCCATGGCTATTCATGCCTTTTAAAAAAAACGGGCCCATTTTCATGAAAAATGGGCCGTTTTGGGGAGGTTTGTAGAGTGCAAAAACTTTTTTTTTTCCCTTTTGGAAAACTCTTTAACTGATTGATGAGAATTACACTGATCAAGTGCTGTGCAAGCAGAAACAAAGTCTTAGGTGCTGCAGATTGTCAGCTATTTCCTTCTCCAGCATATGGATAAATACACCTGGAAACATCTACCTACCTGCCTACCCATTCCCCCCCTCTCTCTCCCTCCCTCTCTCCCTCCCTCCCTCTATCTATCTACCTACCCTCTCTCTCTCCCTACCTATCTACTGTATTTCTCTCTCTCCCCCTCTATCTACCTACGTACCTACCTACTCTCTCTCTCTCTCTCCCTCCCTAACTACTGCACTTCTCTCTCTCTCTCTATTTCTCTCTCTCTCCCCCTATCTACTGTATTTCTCTCTTTCTCTTTCTCTTTCTCTCTCTCTATCCCTCTACCTACCTACACCCTCTCTCTCTTTCCCTACCTACCTACTGTATATCTCTCTATTTCTCTCTCTCTTTCTCTCTCTCTTTCTCTCTCTCTATCCCTCTATCTACCTACCTACTTTTTAAAAAAAATTCCTCTTCAAAATCTTGGTGCGCCTTATACTTCGGTGCGTCGTATACTCCAAAAAATACAGTACTGTGTAGGAAACCTTTGGCTTTCAATATGTCATTCCTATGTTCTGTAATAGGACATCTTCTGAATATTTCCAACCTTTTGGTAGAACATAACATAACCATGCCTGTGTCAACTCGTAACTAACTGTATTGGATCCTTAGAAAATCTTATATGTTCCCACTGTGATCAGTTTACTGCACAATGAAGTTCTTGCCTGCAATAAGGAAACATAAAACCCTCCATGGCATCAGTCCAGGTTATTTGATGAACTGTGTTTTCCCACTAAATTAATCCCACCCTTACTCGTGCTGGCAAAGGAGGCCTGGTGTGGATCCTGACAAGGAACTCTGGCCTGAAGACCTGTTTGGCCTGGGGCCTCAATAGGGGAGGACCAAATTAGAGGTGGCTACTAGACTAACTCCCTGCACTTCCTGCTGCCCCTCCACCTATCTGGGCATGAAAAGACCAACTTTATACACTTAAAATATAAGATTTTCACATTTGTCTTGACAGGTTTCTCTTAATATTGCTCTGGAAACTTTTTGGATCAAGCCATCCATTTTCATGGGCATGACTTGTATTGCTTTCCAAAAACTACCTGCTAATCCAGACAGGTTGCTGAGTTCTGACACAAAGAGCAGAGAAACAGACCAATCCTTGAATTTTAAGTGCAATCCTGGAAATCAAAATACCTCTTTGGTGAATTTCTCTTCCATGGTGAGTGGTATAACCAATGAATTTATATTTTTGAAAAATCCTTAACGTTTGTACTAAAATCAATATTCAGAGTAAAGATTAAAAAATGAAGATAGATTAAATTTATTTCTGATTTTGCATATTTATTAGCTGAAAAAATTAACTTCTTGTAAAGTCTGCATGTACTTATTCAAAGGCACAAAGCTAGAAATTTTAAATATAGTTCAATCTTATAACATTGATTTTTATTCTCTGATTTCATCACAATTCAATATGTAATAGTACAGATTATCTGTATTTACTTGACTACTGTCCCAGTTTACCTGGGTCCTTGAATGAAAACCACATTCTAGTCAAAGATAAAGCAGTTTGAAACCCATTTATATACATTTGATTGAATTCCACTTCAGTTTTCTCATTGATCTTTTATGATTAAGAAGTTGCTAAGAAGTTTATTACAATTTGTAGCAATGGTGCTCTGGACATTGGGAAAAATAATTTTTTACGGTACGATCACAGTGGTATATAAAAACTATAAAAATGTCTGTTATTAAAAATAACATTTCTAATATAAAGCATTTCCTGCTATTTCTCTAATTAGGCTTACTAATGGTTTTATGCCTTTTTCATTTATTACATGCTCTGGTGTTACTGATGTAGATTATGTTGTGTGAGACACTTAGACAGTTTTGCAATCGAAAGTGTAAATATTTTATTTTCAAATTATAAATATTTTATATTTTAATAAAAGGGCTAGGGTTCAAACTCAGAAACAGCCCACATCCTCAGCATGATACATAAATAAGATTTTTTTATTGCATATTAGGGTAAAAGTACTTAAGCAGTTGATTTCTCTATATCCGAATGAGAATTCAGTTCCTTCTTCTCCCACAGCAATTTATATCCGACATTGATTTTTCTGCTTTCCTCCTGTAATGGATACCAGATTTTACTTTTCTCAAGCTTGGTATAAGGTGGCAGTTAGTAGCTAACAGTATCATCATTTCTGAACAGGGAAACTCTAGTTTTCACTTTAACTCTCACAAAAAGGGGAGGGTGTTACAATTACAATTTTGATTAGTACGAGCAAAACTAAGTATCAGGATTAAATAAAAGAAAAAAAATGCTATGACTGTATTTGCAATTATAGTCTATTCACATTTGTGTGCTTTATAAATGTGTTAAATAAATGAATACTTTTTTTTGTTTGGAAGCCTTTGAAAGAAATAGACTTTCAGAAATTGCTCTTCACGGCAATAAAGTGGCTCTGTCCTTCCAAAAGTTGGGCATGGCAACTTCAAGGAACTTCTAAACAATATGCACAGCACTAGTCATCTTTTCCAACAACTTGTGCTATGATTTGAAGACTGACAAAGGAAGAGGACTGCCTTAGAGAAGAATTTCAGAGGGTGGAGCATCATGAGAAAAGCATACTTCTGAAGTTACCCATAATAGTTGTTATATTTGGAGAAAGATAAGGGTAAAAAAAGCATGTTAATGAAACTGCTCCTAGTTCATCAACATAATTTGGCAAATGGTAATGCTATTTGGAAAATGATGTTTTACTGGGGAACATATAGCAGTTTGAAGGGTTCTACAGTTAGAATCATAATTCTGTTAATTAAGGCATAGGGTCCGATAAATACTTGTTCTTCATTTATCTCAATTCCCCATGAAATTTTCTTTTACTTTGCACATCTTGGATGTATCCCAAGCAACTCATGGAATTATACTGAAGTCCAACGGGGTACGGCTTAGATAAGCATGTTCATGAAAATTCTTTCTCCGTAACTATGGTAAGCAAATCAGTCTTGAAAGAATATTTTGTGGGTGGGGTGTTTTGGTAAGAGCAGCACTACAATATATGGATTATGTGTACTTCCAAATTAAGTCTCAAAATTTGTAATGGAGATAAGGGATGTTGGAACACAGGACTGACCCACTGTAAGATGGCCATAGGATCTCACATCCCATGCTTAAGTCTAGCTTTGAAGTATAGAGAAGAGAAACCCTTCATTCAGCTTAACAGCAGATCGGCTTCTTTATGGCATATACTGTACCTTTATTTAGAATGCAGGCATACTGTATATTAGATAGTCAGCCAAAAATTGTGCTTTACTATAATCTAAGCATTTTTCTGTGTTGAGATAGAATTATTTTGTGGTAGAGTTGGACATATTTTTCAGACAGAGGAACATATGCTTTTCAAAAGTATATTCTTTCATAACATGCCATTTCATAAAATATGGCATTTTTTGCATTGTGTCTTTATAAATTAAAGGAAAACAATTATAGTCTCTCTCCTTTTCTCTTTCCCCATACTTCCCAGGATCAAGCTATGCATCTAGGATTTATCTAGAACTATAACAAAACATTTGGTTTTGAAAGACTATTAAAATACTGCAGTAATCACTGTAAAAGGGCTTTAGTGGTTTAATCTTTTCTTATTCATTATTGTCATGTTTCTTTGGATTATTCAGGTCAGGTTCCTGGCCAGATTTAAACTGTTATGCCTCATTTGAGAGAACAAAATATTTTTATAACTGTAGTTACAATTGTCAAACAACATTTAAAAATTATAATGAAAAGTACCGCTTTATGAAAAACATACCATTAAACTGGAATTCAAGTTGTTCTTACTACTATGGAAGGACATCTTAAAGCGAAATAGTTATACTTGGAATGTAAATGGATTATGGCATTATGTAAACTCACTCCACTGGAAAATGAGACACTTTCCTAAAACATTGTCTCCAAACCACTAAGTAAGAAAAAATAGTTTTTAACCACTTACTGTGTCAGTAGAATTTCATTATTTTCTTATCAAAAAGCAACACTTAAAAGAGTTCTAAAATGTCATGAATAAAACATAGGTTTACGCAAGCTATCTTTCTTAGTTTATCTTTCCATAGCCTAACATCTTCTAGTTATTATGTGACTACAATTCCCAGAGTTCTAATTAAATGTGAGTTAACACGCATACAATTATCTATTTATTCCAGTGGAAGTTGTTTTCCAATGCTAAGTGCATTGTACAGGATCAGAGAAGGATGTTTAAATACCCTTTTCTCATGCTACTGAATCCAGCGGAGGGAATGGAGGTGTACCTGTAAACATATACATACCAGTATGCATAGCTACATAATAGCTCAACATTCTTATTCTAGTCACACTTAACGTGAAACTCTCTTTTCTCCACCACTTGTTTCCTTTTGCTATATTTGTTAAGGTTTTCAAGAATAGGTTGGGCAACTATTTGTCCAGGGTGGAATAAGGACTGCTGCAGTGATGGGATTCATTTTTTTTTACTACCGGTTCTGTGGGTGTGGCTTTGTGGGCATAACATGGTTTTGTGGGCGTGGCTTTGTGGGCATGGCAGGGGAAGGATACCGCAAAATCCCCATTACTTCCCCACTCCTGGGGAAAGGTTACTGCAAAATCTCCATTCCCACCCCATCCCACTAACCTGCTTTCCAGCTCCGTTCTCCTGTTCAGGGCAACAAAAAGAAGATCAGCTGGAAGGCAGCGGGGGCAGGGCCAGACTATTTGCCGGTTCTCCAAACTACTCAAAATTTCCGCTACCGGTTCTCCAGAACCTGTCGGAATTGACTGAATACCACCTCTGGACTACTGCATTGAGCAGGAGGTTGGACTAGAACAGTGATGGCGAACCTATGGCACGCAAGACGCTGCCCTGTCAGCTGGCCAGTGCGCATGCGCGCGCTGGCCAGCTGAGTTCACCTTTTTAAAAGCCATTTTTCGCCCTCCCCAGGCTCCAGAGGCTTTATAAGAGCCTGGGGAGGGCGAAAAGAGCCTCCCCCGCCCCCCCGGAGGCCCTCCGAAGGCTTCAGGGACCATCCGGAGGCTTCCCTGAAGCCTTTGGAGCGCTCAAAAGGATCCTCCGAGCAAACCGGAAGTGACTTCCGGATTGCTCGGAGGGTCGTTTTAAGAGCTGCAAAGGCGTCAGGGAAGCCTCCGGACGGTCCCTGAAGCCTTCGGAATGCTTAAAACAACCCTCCGATCCGAGCAAACCGGAAGTCACTTGCATTATGGGTACGGCACGCCCGCACACAACCCCCCTGCGCTCCCCCCACTTGTGGCACACGAGCCTAAAAAGGTTCGCCATCGCTGGACTAGAAGATCACTTTTGGGCTGAAAAGGAATTTTGTGTGTCTGCCATATGCCAGTGTATATATTGACTAAAACGTTGGACTAGGAGCAGGGGGATCCAGTCTCAGCCCCAGAAGCTGACTGAACAGCTTTGGGTAAGTCAGTCTCCCTAAACCCAACCTACCTCACAGGTTTGTTTGTTGTGGAGAAAAATAGGAGGAGGGAGTGCTGTCTTGAGCTATTGTGCAACAGGGAAATGAATGATGACTTCTGCTATGTATTTTCCATCACTGTGCTAATTTCTACAACTAGATATTCCCTTGATTTATTGTAAGAAAACCTGCTCACTTTATTTCTTCAATATAGAAATAACATATAAATATTAGTGATTAGAAATGTGATATTAAGTTCTTGATGATGATGTGTTTGCCAGTTAGTTCTATTGTATAATAATAATGTGCTATGCATTTCAATATTGCATATGTTATCTACAATAACCCCAAAATGTTTCAGGTTCTGTTCTATTTTTCTAGGATTCCTTTACAAATTTGACATTGCAGACAGTTAAATGAGAATAATGACAATCTCCACTAACTTTGCATTTATTAATGGCTATGCAAGTTATCATACTATTGAAAAAAGAGCTCAAAAGAGAGCAATTTTCACAGCTTGCTATATTTAGCAAAAATCCATAACTCATGAGTAATAATTACAATTGTCTTTTTCACCTAATAGAAAAAAAAACGTGCAGAATGAACAAGTGTCAGCAGAATGTCAACCTGTGCAAGAAAACTCACTTTTCACAACCAAAGAAAGAAAAAAGTTACCTCTTGCTGCCATGGTGGAATTAGCTAGAAGCTGAATTATTTGTTACATTTATACCCTAACCCAGTCCTATAGCTTTACAGATTTTTCTTCCTTCAGTTCAATCCTTCTGTTCAATCGTGCCCAATTCTTGGCGACTATCTGGACAGGTCTTTGCAGTTTTCTTGGCAAGATTTCAGAAATAGTTTGCCATTTTCTCCTTTCTGAGAGAAAACAGGCCCAACTGGCTTTGTGCTTAAGGTGGGACTAGAACTCACAGTTTCCTAGTTTCTAGACTGATGTGTTAACCACTACACCAATCTTCTTTCTTGTATTCTAGAAGTATACAAACCATTAAGACCTCTATGGTCCTCTTTAAAACACAGTGAAAACATGAATATCATACAAGAATAAAAATAATTGTTGCTCAAATGCCTTCTGGAAAAACTCCATTTTATACACTTTTGGAAAGCAGATAAGTTCAGGGGGAAACAGGGAAAGTTCATTCCAGAGAGCTGCAATCTCGGGGTGGAGGGGGAGTGATTTGGCAGCCTGGATATCCTTAAAAGTAGAAACCCCTGGTTCATTTTCCCAGAAAGCTTAAATTGATGGAGCTGATGGGCAGTGCTGAAGATATATTGGTGTAAGGTCACACGAGTATTTTATAAGTTAAAATCAGCATATTAAATTGTTCATGAAAACCTATAAAAGACCAATGTGGGACTTGTAGCACAAGTATGATGTGCTCTCAGAGAGTCCCTTTCTGGGAGAGGGGCGGTCTAAAAATCTAAGAAATAAATAAATAAATAAATAAATAAATAAATAAATGTATCACGCCATCTAAAGCCCTGAGTGATCATTACAGTTGCTCCCACATAGAGCATGCTATAGTAAACTACACAAGTGCTAATAAGAACAAGATCCTCTCACCTCAGGTAGGGCTGCAACTGATGTATCAACTGAAGCTGGGCAAAGGCTTCCCTGCCATTAACTTACTGTTCAAGCAGGAGCCACAGGTCCAGAAAAACCTCCCACGTCATAGATATGCTCCTTCAGAGATAATGCTTTTCCATCTGGAGCCACCTGAGACCAACTTTTTAACCTCTTCAGACTCCTACTGGCTGCAGATATTAGAACAACATCTCAGAAGCTTGACCAGTATGGCCCAGGGTAGAGAGATAAAGCTCACTATTATCAAGTTATCAAATCCCAGCTAAAAGGTGGCCTCCTCCAGTGGCTTCATGTAGCCATTAAGTGGTAGAAGAAAAAGATTGAGCTCTATCGCATCTCAATAGGGACCAACCCTATTTCCACCAACTGGAACTATCCACTGAAGAAGGAATGGAACTGTCAGGGTTCCAAATAGCATCCAAAATTAAATCAGCGTCCAAGGCAAAGTATTGCTCAAAGTTCCACTTTATTAAGAGAGCCATGCTGGCACATCTGGGGAAACCCGAATCTGAAGGTTTTCCCCACCCAGTTCACGATCTTGCCCCCAGACCCACAAGTCCATCACATGGTCCAATCTTCCGCTGCCATGCTGGCAGTTCCACCCATCCAGTTCCGGTCAGGTGCAGAGGTGCAAAGACAAAGGATGACCTTGGCTTTCTAGAAAGAAATTTTCTTTTGGCTACATAGCATTTAACTCCATACAATCCCCCCTCCCATTTTTCCACAATAGAAAAGACATAGTAGAATAATAGAAAGTGTGGCAGGCCAAAGATCTAAAAAGAATATGGCTGCAGGCCTCACAGGAACCACTATAAATACCTACCCTCTTGAAATAATATCCAAAGGAATATTATGATTGATGGATAAATATATTAACTTTCCTCATGACCTGATAAAGGCCAATCACTAGTACAGCCAAGGTTGTATTAATTTCATGCCCAGCCCTCAAGCCTGACTGATAAGGCTCAGATAATTTGATTTTATCTAGAGCTTTCTGTAGTACTACAGTCAGAAAATAAGTCTACAAAAATATAAGAGGAGCTGCCACTTAGAATACTGCCACTTAGAATATGTATTCTGCTATAATATGCAAACACTCGTCCACAGGATTGGCAACGATCTGCTTAATCAACTCACTTCACTGAAGAGATGTAATGCTCTCCAAAATTATTTTGCATTCCAAATAAATGAATAACTTTTATTCCTTTGTATACTAATAGGCTTTGCAACAGGACTTTACTTGCAGTGTGATTACTTTTGAGAAACTTGTTTGAAGCTGAACCTAGGATTTTCTTTTTTAATATTCAGTCATAATTGAAAGTTGCAAAATGATAACTTTGCAATCCTCAATGTGTCACATGTGATCACCCAGTGCACTCACAGACATATTTCTGGGTATCCATCAAAATGTCCTTTCTAAAAATTCAGAAATAATGTGTGCATTTGAATGCTGACATACGACATCAGTTAGCTAGTAGAAAATTATTTTGTTGCAAAACACAGAATCACCTACATTTTCTTTCTCTATAGCTACAATTTATTGGCTTCTTATGTTGACCTGTTACATGCCCAGGGTTGACTTCTCACTCACTCATGAAGCTTGTGAATCTCTCAGCCCCAGTCCCACCCCTGGGTTCTATACCTGGGCTTTCTAGATAGGGATGGCTACAGTATACAAGACCCACAGCCCTGATCAACATCAGGAAATGAATAAGGAATGCACACAAATCACTTTCAGCATGTCAGGTTTGGCAGTAAGACTTTCCCGGTTATTATGTGTTTGTTATCTCTCTGACACACATGCTTATCCCCACTTACCCACATCTTTCTCAGCTAGGTTTCCAAGAATTAACTAGAATGACAGAACAACAGAGTTGGTAGGGACCTTGGAGGTCTTCTACTCTACCCACTGTTCCATTTCAGACAAATGGCTATACATTCTCTTCTTACAAACATCTAGTTATGGGGGACCATAACTTCTGGGGGCAAGCAAGATCCAGGACAACTCAAAGAATGGGCAGACTCCAGGACCCCTTGTATCCTTCAAAGTACTTGCTTTATTGATTCACAAAACTGGTAGCTCTCAGTGGGATTATATAGGGATTATATAGAGGGTTAGCACCCAACTGCCTTTGTCCACCTTCTGATGACATTTGTCCTTTGACTTTGTTCCTTCTTATCTACCTCCTGGAGAAATATTTTTGATGTGATTCCTGACTTTCGTCTTTTCTGTTACACGCCTACTCCATTTTTAAGTATTGCAACTTCAGTCTAATTTCTCATTCATAGAATTGTTTACAATTGTTCTTTTAGCATCTTCTTTGTAAATAACGTTCACCTATTTTGAGCTGTGTATTGCTGTTGATTTCTCCTTTCATGAAGTACTCTTAATCTGAGTCCATTAAATATAATTGTTTAAAATCCAAAATATGTTTTGACTGCATTCTATTTTAGTTTCCCTTGAAATAATAAAAAAGAATCCTTGAATATTAAATAAGCACTTCTCCTAATGTTCCGGTTATTTGCATTTCCACACACCACTCAGATTGAGGCAATGTCAGTACTACTTTAATTGTAAACGTTATGGTAACTGAATGTTGCAAGTCTGAATGCACTTTCTACTCTCTTCCTTTATTATCTTGTGAATTAGGGAGGGGCTTATCTGAAACATTTATTCAAATTATTTTCTTGGCTCAGACTCCCAACTTTTTATCTGACCACTGCCTTTGAAAGATCTTCCTCCGGTCATTCAAATCCATTCCCTCTTCCTTCTGTTTGTGGCAAGGATAACTAATTCTCTTATGTTTTCCTGCACTCTCAGGAGGAGAAAATAAGTCACAAATTTCCTGTAAGGGCCATTCTATCCCAACAGATGTTATTACCATTTCAAACTACCTTGAAAAATCATGGACATAAGTAGCATTTATTCTACTTACTTTAACCCATATGCTCAGAACAATACCAAAAAATTCATTCATGTGAACATATTGCAATTCTTCCATTTCTTTTTATTCAGATCCTGTTGAACAAATCGTGTCTTCATTTTATTTTTTCCAGTCATGGAAATCCAGATTTCTATTATGTCTGTTAAACCACAGTTCCTTTTCTATGCTAAGAAGATTAGCTTATTCTGCCTCTTTTCCATATTTCCAGCAGTAATGCAGGATTCTGACTTTATCGTAAAAAAAGAGCCACCTTATCAAGCTGCTTCAGCCAAAACAATTTTTAACCAGTTCTTTCTGAACTACTCCTAGATCCATGCCAGCAATCCACCATTCAGGTAATTCAGATCAAATCTGCCCCATCACCTTTTCCATAAGTACTCATTTCTTTGCAGCTTGCTTTTCAGACTTTTCCCATAGTCTGAATGGATGGATGAAAACATTCTTTGAGCCTGGAGATTTATTTCTAGATTGTTAGTGATAAGATTCTGTTTCTTTTGTTCTTTGCCCTATAATTTGTCCCCAGATGTAATAGCAAGAAAGTTTAATTGTCACAAGACCTTATAAATCTTGAAAATTGTTCTGTCACATCCCTTATCCTTGCTCATGATAAGCAATACACTTCATGAGCCACATTTGGTTTAATTCCTCATTACCTCTCTCTGTCTTCTAGAAGTCCACAACTGCACCTCCTCCTCTGCCATTCAGAGCCTCACTATCTTTTCTCTTATTCCCTCAAGCACCGTTTCCACTAGATTCACTCTGTTTCTTCTGCAAAGTTCTGAAGGTTTTGAATTCTCAATTCCAATAGTGAAGAAGATAGACAATATTTCTTGCTTCACCCTCATCCTATTCTATTCTATTTACCCTCATCATCATCATCACCACCACCATCTTCTTCATCCTCATCCTCTCCTTTGTTTGATCTGGTGAGTCTTTATCCTCCTATCAATGGAACTGCGGCCAGTCTAATCCATTGATTTTTTTTTCAAATTTGCAACTGCTGCCAGCATAATCAATTAATCTTCCTGATTTTTCATAATGTAAAATTTCAGACTTCGTGGTAATGGAAAAGCTATTCATAAGAGTTTCCCCCATATGGACTATCCAGATGTTGTATATATTATGAGACAAGAGAGCTGACTTGCTAAACTCACGTGCAGTGTGATGGTAAATAATAGCTCAAACACTAATTAACTGCACTGAAGTTGTAACACTTAATAATGCAGTGCATTAGTTTTAAGAACATGCTGTTCAAATAAAATTAATGATATTTGTTGTGACGTTGAACAAGAAACAGCAAAATTATATACATCTGCTTCTTGAAAGTCTTCTCGTAGCTAGGATTAACTTTGTAAAATGGCTGTGCCTGGTCACAATCAAACTGAAGAGCCTATTGTATATTAAGAACTGAGGTCAGCTTTCGAGAACTCATGACAAATTTGGCTGTCCAAAGACTTGTGACTGGAATCTATTCCGTAACAGCAGTAGGAACAAAAAGCATATTTCACTGTCAGCACTGTTATTTGTGAAAATAACTATGGAAAAAGTGTAACCTTTAAAAAAAATCCAAATATCCATTTCATTTTGGTAGGGAACAGCTTGTAGCCTTAGAAATATTGTTTTTTTTCCCCATTCTGTCTTTGGAATAATGGAGGAAAGTGCCCCTTAATGTATTGGGATCCATTCACATTCATGTGACACCTTTTTGCTTTGACAGGGAAATGATACTGAACTTGCTTTTCAATATTCAGAAATTTTGGAGTCACCAAACCTTTGGTTCTATTCCAATCACATTTTAAAGAAAGGTTTCACTGCAGTGGAAACTAATCTATGTAATAATTATTCCTTTGTTATAAATATTTCCTCAAGGTTTAGGAGCTTATAGCTTATAGAAAGAGGGACCTCTGAGGCATGCTCCTGGTGGATGGAGCATGACTCTGCTTTTTGCAGAACTCATGAATGTGGCCTAAATACAGGTAGTCCTCAACTTACAACAGTTCATTTAGTGATTCAAAGTTACGACGACACTGAAAAAAGTGACGTATGACCATTTTTCACACTTAACAACCTTTGCAGCATCCCCATGATGATGTGATCAAAATTCAGATGCTTGGCAACTGGTTCATACTTACGAGCATTGCTGTGTCCCAGGGTCATGTGATCCCCTTTTGCAACCTTTTGACAAACCAAGTCAATGGGAAAGCCAGATTCACTTAACAACCGGGTTACTAAGATAGCAACAGCAGTGATTCACTTAACAAGGGTGGCCAGAAACGTCGTAAAATGGGGCAAAAGCCACTTAACAAATATCTCGCTTAGCAACAGAAATTTGAGCTCAGTTGTGGTTGTAAGTTGAAGATCACTTGTAGGAGCTGGTGAAGGGATCGGTTGCACATCTAGAACCCTTTTCCAGATTAAGGAGAAAATAAGGACTGCCCATGTTTGAATCATTATAGATTCTCCCTGCAAACAGAATGCAAAATAGTGTTTTCCAGTGGGCTTGGTAAGTCTGAGGACAGGCCAGTATTAGCTTTGCCTAAACCACACTGGGCTCCAGGATCTGCCTACTTTCTCTATTAATTACTTTACGATGCTGCTTATTATTGATTTCTTTTGAGTTAAAAACCTTCTGAAAGACAAGCTGCACTGTATTACACCAGGAGATTTCCCTTCTACCCTTGATGAAAGAAACTCTAAGTAAGTTTAAGGATTAAAAAAAGCTCTAAGTTTGAAAAATAGCAAAAGGAGGAAAGTTAAGGGACTAGGTGGACTTGAAAGAATATTTCCTGTGGTATTTAAGAAAATAGTATATGAATCTTTGAAATAAATTGTTAAGAAATCCTGTTGATTGGAAAATAAATAGATGGTAGAAGGGGATCGCAAGGCTGGCTACAGGGAACTAGAAATAATGAAGGATTTCTCTTAAAGGAGAACAGATCAATTATTACAACGGAGCAAAACTATTTGACTGTAGAAGAAATTAAGGATGTTTGGGAACAGTTTCCTCAGAAGTTGCTTACAACGTTGTTTGAAATTATAGAAGAGGATATAGAAGAACAATATATTTTATTTGATAAAACAGAGACTGAGACTGTTTTGAATATCGATTTGGGATTTTTAAAAATGTTTGATTATAAAAGTAATATGGAAAAAGATGTGGTTCCAAAAATGGATTTTAAAATGTCAGAATATAAGAATGATATGGAAAACCATGCCGAAGTGGATTTGCTAATGAAGCCAATTGTTACCTTAATAATCAAAGCAGGCATACAAAAAATAAATTAGAAGAGTATTTTGGAAAGCCACCTTACTCTGGATTTACCAAAGAAATATGTGGGACCAAGAAAAATGTTTCTGAAAAGGTGCAAAGCTCAAGCTGTTTATGGAAGGAGACAGAAAAAAGATAAGAAATCTATTTGTGGGACAATACTTGATGGGATTAAAGGTGAAGCTTTTTAGAAATGTAAAGATTTACAAAGTGAGTCGGAATCGACCTGAAGTTCCCCAGCTGGACAGACCTGGGGGATGTGAGCTCTGAAGAGTCTCACATGAACCCTGTCTGACAAACTGTCTCCGAGATCGGCTTTTGGATCAGAACCCCACGGGGGGGGGGTTGTGAAGGAGGGGCAGCATCTCATCAGACCCAGAGGGAGTGCAACAGGTTCCTCGTAGGTTAGAGATTTGCCCTCTGAATCGGAGCCAGGGTGGCAGCATGGCAGCAGGCTGCACAAGAGCTGGCTCCAGGCCAAAGCAGCTGAACAGGAGTGTGCAGAGGCGAGATGAAAACTTGGTAAGATCTATTAACCCACAGTTATAAATCAGAATTTGGAAAAGGCAAAGAACCTTGAGAGCATAAGTAATATTGATGAACAGATCGGGATTTTTGCAAAAAGAAAGAAGGAGAGAAATGGAGTTGAATCACCAGCCCCAAAGAGCGTTATTTGCTTGAAATAATTTGGACAGAAAGGAGAAAGAAGAGAAATGACAAACCCACTTAAACACAAACTCTAAATTTGGTTTTGGACTTGAAAAGTTTGTGTTTTTAAAGGAGTCTAGGAGTGTGAAGATTTGCTTCGTCCGAGTGTCTTTTAACTAACATATCTTAAGCAACTCCAATTAATGAGAACTGGAATGCAACATGGGAGAAAGATCAAGAAAAAAGCACCATCTCCTTACTGACAACTGATAACCTAATCTTGCCTGTATGGGAAATGTTAATTAACCATCTGCCATAAATCAGAACTTGGAAAAGCAGGAGGGAAATGAAACATACCCGCATTTGGCTGTATGCAGGTTTGTTCCAATTAATATATTTTGAACAATTTTAGCCAACGAGAAGCAGAAAGTACCAAGGAAAAAATAATAACAAAATCAAGAACTGGGGAAATACGAAGTCTTTTTTTTTTCTTTTTTTTCTGCAAAAGATCAAGATGGCTCCAGCTTCTCTTCCGTTTTCACAGTAGTTGGATTAACTAAATTTAAGGTGGACCAGAATTTCAAAATAAAATTGGCATAACTAACTGCAATTTTGGAACTGGACATTATGGAAAGGTGGGAATTTGAAGAACTACGTGAAATTATAAAAAATATGCATAAATCATTAAAATCAAGCCTAAATAGAATTCAGAATTCAGAGAAGCAGGTAGTTAAGGAAGAAGAGAAGGAAGTAGGGGAGAGAGACAATGAAGGGGTAGAAACAGTGAGAAATTAAAAGCAGAGAAAAAACTCCATAGGGCTTGGCAGTAGTATAGGAAAAGTTGTAAAGGGGGGGGGTCTGTCCCAACAAAAGGGAATAAAAAGCAAACAAAAGATGTTTTGGAGGTTGACAGTGGCATAAGGAAAATTGAAATAGGAGGTTATGCCCCAACAAAGGGAAATATAAAAGATCTTTTTGACGGAGGCTTGGGGAAAATTGAAGAGGGTGGACACGTCAAAACAAAGAAAAGGGAGAAGGCAGGAATAGAGAAATGGGATAAAAGACTTACTAGGAAAAAATCGGACAACTAGAAATTGTTATATGGGAAAATATAAAGCTAAGATAAGGGGTTTATTCCTAAATATGACAATAAAATGGAGTTGCTAACTGACTGAATATGATAATGGAAAGATAATTCAATAAAGGTTAAAACATATGGACTATGGACAAATATGAAACTGATATGGGGAGATTGTAAAGCAGAGGTTTGTGATTCACTTTTATACATGATAATTAAACTGAGTTGCTAATTGATTGAATATGACAATAGAAAGACAATTAAGCATAGGTTAAATGTATGAAACATGGACATATATAGAACTTTTAAGATGATGAACAGAGATGTGTACCGCTTGTTATTCTATATAGTAGTTTAAGGGAATTGTAATGAATATTGAACAGTAAGGATTGCCATTTATAGACAATTAAGGATAATCTAAACCAAGATATGGAAAAATGGAGAGGGAACATGAAATATACTTGAGTATAAGCCGAATTTTTCAGCCCACTTTTTGGGCTGAAAAATCCACTTCGGCTTATACTCCAGTGAACAAAAAAAAAAAAAAAAAAAAAAAGAACTTACCGAGGACTTGCGCGCGGCCGAGGCTTCGGTGCTTCCGGGATCGCGAATGAAGAAAGTCCTACCGCACAGGCGCAGTACAGCTTAAACGTGATATGTATACACATACATATTGTCAAATTATATATTTTTTTGGGGGGGGAGGAGCAGATAGAGCTTTATTTTGATTGTACTCTAGTTACAGTATTTTTAGAGTTGGGTTTACAGTATATTTTTATTTTATGGTATGGCATTTTTTTTTAAAGTTTTTTTTTTCCTGTTAAAAATGGAACCCAGTACTTCTAATCCTGCACCAAAACAAAAACGCAGGTCATACGAAGCTGCTTTCAAACTAAAGGTTGTGTCAAGAGCAGAAAAAAGCAATAACAGTATTGCAAGTAGGGAATTTGGTGTTGATGAAAAACAAGTGAGGGAGTGGCGGAAAATGAAAGCTGACTTGGAAAAGATTCCAAAGGCAAAAAAAGCTCGACGTGGTTTAACAACTCCATATGGGGCTCTAGAGACTGAATTGCATAAATGGGTTATGGAGTGTCGTCAAAATGGTTACTGCGTAACACGCATGGGAATTCGCTTATGTGCCCTTCAAATGGCTAAAGATGACAAATTAAAAGCACCAGGCATTGAAAATTTTGTTGCGTCAGCAGGATGGTGTACTGGCTTCATGAATAGGTATGGCCTATGTTTGCGGCAAAGAACAAAGATTTCACAGAAGTTGCCAAAAGACCTTGATGAAAAAGTGATGTCATTCCATTCATTCATCATAAAACAAAGAAAGATCCATAAATATGACCTGGGAGATATTGGGAATATGGATGAAACACCTATGACCTTTGATCTTCCAAGCAACAGAACCGTGGCAAGTTTGGGAGACAAAACTGTTTTACTCAGAACCACAGGTAATGAGAAAAACCATTTTACAGTCGTTCTGTCATGTTTGGCTAATGGAACTAAGCTGCGGCCTGTCATTATTTTTAAAAGAAAGACCTTGCCTAAAAAGGTCAATTTCCCACCACGAATTACAGTGCGCGCACATGTTAAAGGCTGGATGGATGAAGATGGAACAAAAAAGTGGCTGGAAGAAGTTTGGAAAGGACGACCAGGAGCAGCCTTAAAGAAAAAACCATCATTGCTAGTTTGGGATATGTTCAGAGCCCACACATCTGATGACATAAAAACATTGGCAAAGTCTTCTCAAGTTACTTTAGCCGTTATTCCAGGTGGGCTTACATCTGTATTACAGCCCTTAGATGTGTGTTTAAATAAACCTTTCAAAGACCGTGTGCGAAAGATGTGGTGCGAATGGATGTCATCTGGTCAAGCCCGACTGACAAAAGGTGGAAATATGATGAAGCCTGACATAGAACTGATAGCAAAGTGGGTTCGTGATGCATGGGAAGAGATTCCAGAGGACATGGTGAAGCACGCCTTCAAGAAATGTGGCATAAGTAATGCTATGGATGGCAGTGAAGACAGTGCTTTGTATGAGGACGACAGCTGTGATAGTGATGACTGCGAACTCTGTGACAATGTATATGATGATAACCTCACACCAGCTACAGCTGAAGCTCTGTTTGGACATACAGATGAGGAGGAGGAATCCAGTTTTGAAGGATTTTGATGCTTGTGTTTTAGCTTGGTTGCTTATTGAGTTAAGGTTTTTGTACATTTAAAGTTATTGTTAATACTTTAATGTTATATATTGTTTTTGTTGAATATACTGATAATATATTGTTTTTGTTGACCCTCTTTTCCACATGCCTCAATTAAAGCAATTTTATTGTTATCTACCTGTATTTTTATTTTTGAAATTTACCGTGAGCTGCTGCATTTCCCAGCCTCGGCTTATAGTCGAGTCAATAACTTTTTCCAGTTTTTTGGGGTAAAATTAGGGGTCTCGGCTTATACTCGAGTCGGCTTATACTCAAGTATATACGGTACTTACAATGGGAAACTATTGGGATTTAAAGACAGAATTACAAAGTGGGGGCATGTAAGGATGGATAATTATATAAACATAATGATGAGAATAGCTGGGAATTGTAACCAGATCTACATCTCGGCCAAAATTAGGCAGGGAGGGTGGTGGTTTAAAAGTATAATGACTCTCTTTTTTAAAAAAAAGAAAGAGAAAGATATATGTTAAAATTAAATATGTATACTGAAAAGGAATTATAAATACCATCAACATAAAATGGAGCTCGCTCAGAAGCTGAAATACACCAAGTAAATGAGACGAAGAGTGTGAAATAGAGGAGAGAGGTAAGGGAGGAAGAGAGGAATAGGAGAGAGGGCAAGGGGGGAGAGGAGGAGAGAAAGGAGGAGTGGAAAGGGGAGAGAGGAGAAGGAGAGAGGAAGGGGAAGTAGAGAAGAGAAGAATGACAGAGGGAAGAAAGGAGGTAGGGAAGGGGAGGAGAGAGGGAGAATAAAGTGACAAATATGGTATACGGAGAGCAGAAGAGCCAATACTTTTTTTTGGGAGTTGATGGTGAGATGAATTGATGTAAACATTTTATAATACAATACGATGTTGGCTATGTAATAGTATACACGTGGTTATATGTTATGAAAATGAAAAAATAAAAAAAATGTTATATATATATAAAAAAAAGATTTACAAAGTGAGTCTATTGGATAAGGTTAAAATATACATATTATTGTTTCTAGTAGCTGTTATTGAGAGAAATGGCATGAAACTACTGGCATACATCCAGTAAAGAACATATCAAAGTTGTATTTTACTAATACTGTATATCTCTTGGCTGAGGAGCCTTTGCTTTTTCTTAGTGGTTTCTTAGTCGTTTAGTTAATCTTGAAGATTTTCAAGTCACATTAGTATTCAATAACAACTGTCCACTGGCACATCAAGAGTTCAGTGATGCAATCCCATGACCTCATCATTCATAAAGCTTTGCCCCAACTACAGTTTCTTTGGAAAGGTGCAGGCATTTCCTTGCCTTGCAATGAAGCTGTCAACTAGCCTTTTTCTTTCCACCTAGAATCATATAACCATCCGAGACCTTGGAGGTCTTCTAGTCCAACCCCCTGCCCAAGGCAGGAGTCCTTATACCATCCCATATAAATGGATGTCCAATCTTTCCTTGAAAACCTCTAGGGATGGAAAACCCCCACCACTCCAGAAAGCAAGCTCTTCCATTGTTTAATTGCTCTCATTGTAATAATAATAATAATAATATATTTATTTCTTAGCCGCACCCTCTCCCGAAGGACTCGGGGCGGCGTACAACGAAACATTCGAAATAAATATGTAAACAAAACAAACATATAACAAAGGTACACTAAAACATACATACATACATAAGGAGGAGATCGATTGATAAAAACAATTAAAATACTGTATTTAAAACCCCTAGAAATTAAATATAATTAAAATACCCAGTTAAAAACCCGTCAGGAGCGATATGGTTAAATCAAAGTTGAGCCAGGCCAGCTGCTTGGAAAAGGTGGGTCTTAAGCTTAATACGGAAGGAGCGGAGGTCAGAGGTATTCCTAATATCCGGAGGGAGGTCATTCCACAGGGCTGGGCCCGCCACAGAGAAGGCTCTACTCCTAGGCGCCGCCCCACGACATTGTCTAGCGGACGGCACCTGGAGGAGCCCCTCTCTGTGCGAGCGAATTGGTCGCAGGGATGTATGGGGCAGAATACAATCCCGCAAGTAACTAGGTCCTAAGCCATGGAGCGCTTTAAAGATAGTTATCAAAACCTTGAAACGCACCCGATAGACCACAGGAAGCCAGTGCAGCTCGCGCAGGAGCGGTGTCACGTGGGAGTACCTAGTACTCCCCATAATTACCCGCGCGGCTGCATTCTGGACCAACTGCAGCCTCCGGGTGCATTTCAAGGGAAGCCCCATGTAGAGAGCGTTACAGTAGTCCAAGCGAGACGTCACCAGCGCATGAGTGACTGTGCGCAAGGCATCCCGGTCCAGTAGGGGGCGCAATTGGCGCACCAGGCGAACCTGGTGGAACGCCCCCCTTGCCACGGCTGTCACATGGTCATCCATGGACAGCCGGGCATCTAGGAGGACGCCCAAATTGCGCGCCCGCTCCACGGGGGCAAGATGGATGCCCCCAATGGCCAATGATGGAATTAATTGGCTGAACCGGGGGGCTGGTACCCACAGCCACTCCGTCTTGGAAGGGTTGAGCTTGAGTCGGTTGTCATCCATCCAGATCCGTACGGCTTCCACACACCGGGACATCACTTCGATGGCCTCGTTGGGGTGGTTCGGGGTGGAAAAGTACAGCTGAGTATCATTAGCGTACAGATGGTATCCCACCCCGAAACCACGGATGATCTCACCCATTGTCAGGAAAGTTCTACTTAGTTCCAGGTAAGATCGCTGTTTAACAAGCTTCTACACGTTGCTTCTTCTCCTGCCCTCAGGTTCTTTGGAGAATAAGTTAACTCCCTCTTTTCTTTTCAGTACTCTCCCAGTACTGCCCTTCAAGTACTAGGAAACAGCTATCATGTCACCTCTGGTCCTTCTCTTAGGCTGGACATACTAGTTCCTTTAACCCAGTGGTGAAATTCAGAATTTTTTACTACCGTTTCTGTGGGCGTGGCTTGGTGGGCGTGGCGCAGGAAGGATACTGCAAAATCCCCATTCCCTCCCCTCTCGGGGGGGAAGGATATTGCAAAATCTTCATTTCCACCCCACTCTGGGGCAAGCCAGAGGTGATATTTGCTAGTTCTCCGAACTACTCAAAGTTTCCACTACCGGTTCTCCAGAACCTGCTGAATTTCACTCCTGCATTAACCATTCATCATACCATTTCGTTTCCAGTCTTTGTATGCCTCTACTGCCAGTGATGCAGACAACAGGCTTCTATGAACCCACTAACTTCTATTCTTTCTCATTTCACATAGTCTCTGTTCCATGACAAAATGCAGTATAAAAAGAAATTCTGTAGGAAGCTCAGAAAAGGGAAAATAGCAGTCTAATACAAGGACTTGGTAGTTCTGCAAACAATGTTTTTACAAATTAATTCAGTTTGGGTTATCAAATGAGTAGTTCGGGTTTTTTTTGCTAGGAGGACTAAAAACATAGTTTAATATTTCCATTTAATGCTTGCAGAGTGCTACACAGTCAGTTCCTTAAATCAAGCTGAATGTAAAGCCCTCTATATGACCTTCTCGGAGACACCTATTATCTCTGTCACCTCTGTCTTGGCATAATTAATGGCATTCTGTTAGTGGCATGGGCTGAATATTAATCTATCTTCTAATAGTTGATGGAAAGCTTGGTACGCTTATGATAATAGTGCTGTGTTCATATAATTATTCATACGTATTAAACATATGTTAACATTAAACAGAAACAGCTGCATTTGGATTCATGTCATAGTGAAATTTGTAGCATTCAATGCAAGCATAGAAATAATAATTTAAAAAATCATATCTTCAGAGCTATTATGAAGTCAATTTCTCAGCAGCAATTTATATAGTCACCTCCAACAATAAGAGATAAAAATAACAATGTCTGAAGCATTCTTGGGTGTTCCTCACACACAAACATTAGTTTTATAGAGTGGATCAGTATTCCTTAAAATAAAGAGATAGGTACAGAGTGAATTCTTGTCAAAGTTAGTATTTAAGCCAGTACTTTATGATTTATTATTCGGTATCTTAGCCAGAACACTATATTAACTCTCAAAAACCTAATGATATATTTAATATAGTTCATAAATATGCAAATATTCAGTTGAGGAAAGTATTTTATGGGAAAAAAATTGAACTAACCTTTTGTATTAGAAACATTTATATAAATATGAAGTATATAAATATTTGTTTGCTGTCTCCTTTCTGCCAGTTCAGTGTAGAATTACATACAATGTTTTATTACAAGAGAAAGCCAACTATAATTTTTACTATGATTGATGTATTTTGCCATTATTGTTGACATTGTAAGTAACACCATTTTATTTACTTTTCCAGAATAATATAATTACATTTAATATAGCAGCTTTTTGTGGGAATTTAGATTGAGCTATTCTTTCTGTCATATATTTCATCCCAAGTATTCATAGTGATCATGATGCATTTTAAAAATTATTTACAACTGAGCCTGGAAGGAAGAGTCCATAATGAACACTTATTCAGGACTTGAGAGATTGTAATAAAAGTACTGAGCTTAGATAATAAAATAATCCCTCTCTTTTCACCACAAACACTAGAGGGACAACACTCCTGACAGGTTTGTATACCATAATGTTGAATTGAGAGAGACATAGAAATGTCTCATATTGTTTCATAACAATTGACTATTTATATACAAAATATGTCACGGCAGTAATAAGTGTCAGAGTTAACCTGATGCCCCCAAGACTTATTAAACACTTCATTACAGTAGAGCAAACCTAATTAGATGGGATTTTAGTTGTATCATTTCATTGATGGGTGTAATTAATGTGAACTGTAGTGAGTCTAATAAACATGACTTTGACTCGCCTTGAATGAAGAGTTTGGATCATTAATTGGGAACCAAAAAGTCTTAAAGAAAATATTTGTGTGCATGTCTACATATAATGTAGTACCTGCACGATGTCTAGTCACTTAGTTAAACTAGATGCATGGAATAACACAGATTCACCACCCACATAGGGAACAGAGCCCTCTTCAATTTATCTTAATATTGATCTTGCCTTGCTGGGTTTTGGTGAGACATAATGGCTCTTATCAAATTAATTATGAGAAAAATGTTTGTAAACACTTGGGGAAAATCAGTGATTAAATGAAATTTGCATTAAGAGTCCATAAAGTAAAAAGAAAAAGAAACCTAGTCTTGAATAACTTTTGCTTAGTTGGTTATATGCCATTGAATGAAGGCAAATATATGTGTCTCAGGATAATGTTGCAGGATCCAAATTGGGACAGTCATCAGGATCAGAGGTTTAGTCTTCTGAGCTTTCAGACTCGTGCTGAAGCTCATCTTCAGGGAGCATCTCTCTACCGGAATGTGTGCCATTGAACTTGGCTGTGCCCTGATCACTACATGGACAGATGCTGAGTTCTTCTAAATCTGCTTTCCATTTGGCTAAAACAGGTTCCTCATATACAAATCCCAAAATTATAATGTACAATTTTGATTGTAACTGTCATCTTACTCACTCCTGCCACTGTTTAAATATCATATGGCTCACACGTTATATTCTGGCCACCTTCTCACATTCTGTAATACAATTGAATGTGTCACTGATATAAACAAGAAGTTCCTATAGTACCACTGACGCCATCAGACTTCCTTATGGGATTGGCCCAGCCATACTTTCAACATATACTTATGGAAACTTAACATTCTTATCCAGGACATTTGTTAAATGCTTCAGTCTATATCCATACATCTCATTTCCAAAGCCTTCTTCCAGGTTTGATATCCTACCGAGGAGGTCATGAGAAAATTGATAGTTTTTATAATAGCTTAACTAAGGATTGCCAACATGATCACCAACATCCAATGTGGATATGGCACAAGAAGAAGAATGCTTTAACTGCGGATACATGAAAGAACAGATATATACAATCTACATAGGAACAGAACCCATTTCAATTTACACTTCTCTTAATGCCTATTAAGTATTCTACATTGATGCCTGGAAGCAATTGCTCACATGACTATTTTACCACTGTCATGAAAACAGGAGAGAAAAAAGGAATTTGATTCATATCTTCTAGGCTTTTGAAATATGATTGCTCATCTCAAAACTGTCATTCGGGGTCCAAAAGTCCTTAGCCCTCAGGCCAATCCCAATTGGATAGTTGTAAAATAATCAGGTATTGACAACTGATGGGAAAAAAGCCTATTTCAAAAGTACAGATAAAATTACTACTATATAACAAGAGAACAAATACAGATTAGGAACACAAGTTGAAATAGGGAAGAAAATAGTAAGTGAGCACCTGTCTACCCTAGACGAGTTCAAATCACCAGGACCGGATGGATTACACCCCAGGGTTCTGAAGAAATTGGCAGACGAGATCTCAGAACCACTGAACTATATCTTTCAGAGATCCTGGAGCACCAGGGAACTGCCAGAGGACTGGAAAAGAGCTGATGTGGTTCCCATCTTCAAAAAAGGGAAAAAAACAGATCCAGGAAACTACAGACCTATCAGCCTGACCTCAATGCCAGGAAAGATTCTGAAAAAGATAATCAAGCAACAAATTAGCGAACATCTAGAAGCAAACAAAATAATAGCCAAAAGCCAACATGGGTTTGTCAAAAACAGATCATGCCAGACTAATCTTATTGCATTCTTTGATAATGTGACAAAATTAGTGGACCAGAGGAATGCCGTTGATATAGTTTACTTGGACTTCAGTAAGGCTTTTGATAAGGTAGACCATAACCTACTACTAGATAAAGTAGAAGAATGTGGGTTGGACAGCATCACCACCAGATGGATTTGTAACTGCTTGACCAACCGCACTCACCATGTAGTCCTCAATGGAATTGCATCCTCATGGAAGTATGCAGTGGAGTACCTCAAGGCTCTGTTTTGGGCCCAGTACTCTTCAACATCTTCATCAATGATTTGGATGAGGGAATAAATGGGAAACTCATCAAATTTGCAGGTGACGCCAAGCTGGCAGGAATAGCCAACACTCCAGAAGATAGGCTTAAGATACAGAAGGATCTTGACAAACTTGAACATTGGGCACTATCTAATAAAATGAAATTCAATGATGAAAAGAGTAAGGTTCTACATTTAGGCAACAAAAATGAAATACACAGGTACAGTATAGGTGGTACCTTGCTCAGTAGTAGTAACTGTGAAAGGGATCTTGAAATCCTAGTGGACAACCATTTAAATATGAGCCAGCAGTGTGCAGCAACTGCCAAAAAAGCCAACACAGTTCTAGGCTGCATCAACAGAGCGATAGAATCAAGATCACGTGAAGTGTTAATACCACTTTATAATGCCTTGGTAAGGCCACACTTGGAATACTGCATTCAGTTTTGGTCACCACGATGTAGAAAAGATGTGGAGACTCTAGAAAGAGTGTAGAGAAGAGCAATAAAGATAATTAGGGGACTGGAGACTAAAACATATGAAGAACGGTTGCAGGAACTGGATATGTCTAGTTTAATGAAAAGAAGGACTAGGGGTTGCCACAAAGAAGAGGGAGTCAAACTATTTTCCAAGGCACCTGAGGGTAGAACAAGAAGCAATGGGTGGAAACTAATCAAGGTAAGAAGCAACTTAGAACTGAGGAGAAATTTCCTGACAGTTAGAACAGTTAATCAGTGGAACAGCTTGCCTCCAGAAGTTGTGAAAGCTCCAACACTGGAAGTCTTTAAGAAGATATTAGATAGCCATTTGTCTGAAACGGTATAGGGTTTCCTGCCCTTCCAACTCTACTATTGTATTGTATTGTAAGATATTAATAAAGGTTAAAACGTGACTGAAAAAGTAATTGTTTAATTCCTCTTGGTGCAAAAAGTCAAGGTTTTAGCTCAGCAGGCTCTTGGCATCTTGGAAATACATTTCTAGAATGGTTGAGTTGCAGAAAATGCAAACATGCAGAAAGATTTATAAATCCTCTAGTTTTGTTCAAGACTAAGCTTCCCTGATAAACTTACTGTTTTGATACTTGATGATAAATGTCCAAAAATTCGTGTTTTGTATGGTAGTAAAAGGAGGAATAATTCCTCTGCCGAATGCTCTGTTTCATCTCTAACAAATTTCCATCTCTTATTTTCTCAACCTCTTGGCAAAGTCTGCTGCTAAACCTTGCGCTGGCAAAAGGCTTCTAAAGTCCCCTCTTTGGGAAATATAAGTGTGAACTTTTATTTATATCATTAAGAAATTGCATAAAAATACATGAATAGTAAAGTAATGGCACACTAATTCAGTTGCTTGATACCTTTATATATATATATATATATGATACCTTTAAATATCATTTGTGGCCACGGACCATGGCCACGGATCACCAAGACTTAACTCAAGATTTAAATCATAACATTTCTTCAAGCCTTCGCGGATCCCCTGTGATGACATTGCGGCCCTCCAGAGGTCCACGGACCACAGGTTGAGAAGCATTGGTGTAATTGATGCAGTCCACTTGAACTCAGTGGAAATAAAAGCCTCCCATGTTCCATAAGAAACATGGGCAGTTGAGGTGCCCAGAGATTTGGATGGTGCAGTGGAGTAGCAGCAACTGCATTATCGACTATTTGGTACTCAGTGGTGCTTGAGTTGATATGCTCTTGGCTGCTTCTATTAAATTGTCATTTGATGGGACCCAGGAAGAATGCCTCTTCTATTGTGGCATCTGACCTTTGGAACAGCTTATTTCCTAAAATTTGGATGGCCCAACTGTATTGGGCTGTTGAAAGGCAGACCTAGTTGTTCTCCTGGGCATAAGGCCAGGAACTTGAGTGAATCTAACTCTGAGAGACATTGGACAGTTTTAAAGGAATAAATGACTGTCCTTGGTTGCTATAAGCATGGGTTTTGATGCTTGATGCTTTTATCTTGGTTTTTAAATTTGTTATAAGGTACACAGTTGTTTAGAATTCGGTGAACCAAAGAACAAACAAATGAATAGCAGTTTCCTTTAAAGGTGCAGTATATTTCTGATCTCAGTACATGTTAAACAAAACCAGATTTCCTTATTCCCTTGCAAATATCACTCCCAGCCAAAGCCACCGAACAATTCCCTCATAAATGAAGCTTTTTTTCTTCTCATTTTCCACACTGAACAAGCTGCCAATCATTGCTCCATTATTCTTTGCATCTTATCGCTTCTTTCTTTACCTCTTATTAACTCATGAGGATATATTTAGAGCTCTCCGTCCTCCTGATTTCAAATGTCTATCCTTCCCTTCTATACGTTTTTGATCTAGTTCTTTACCTTCTCTCCAAACTGGATTCTGTTTTCTCTCTTCTTCCATTATTTTAGGTATTTAAGGGTTGGTTAAACTATAATCTCAATTCCAGTGGGTTTCATAAGAAGGGCAATCTTATGCCCTTAATTCTTATGTCTTCTGCAGTCCTAGATTTATCTATTTTAAACATGTTAATTTTCTCCTGATATGCAAACGTTTACTACGACCATGGGGGTTGTATGTGTAATAAATTTCTGCTATGGAGTAGATCTCTTGATTCCACCAGCTACAGCTCTCTGGCTTTTTCTATGATGATTGTCTAATATCTACTTTAGCTGTTCTATTCTCCCTCACTAGCTCCTGAGAACAACCTGAAAATCATTATAAATACCACATATTTGTTTTGTTGATTGATTGTTTCAAAGTATTGTTGTTTCAACAATAAGTGATTTAGCCTCTTTAAAAGTATATGTTTGATCTGGGAAGAGATTGTTGAACCAAATATAAATTCCAGATATATTGCATTTATAATTATTTGCCAGTTGCAAATAGCATTATAATAGTATCCTTTATTTCCTAGGATTGTAGTGATTTGTCCAGGAATGGAAGTATTAACTGGGACAATATTGCAGAAGTGCAAAGTGCAGTGACCTTATCTTAAATGGTACATTCATGTTAATATTAATGATGTATTCAGTCACACAGATTCCATCTCAAATAGCAAATATTTACCCTTTTTTAAAGGATGAAATGGAAGATCATAGTTGCCTTTCTTGTATATCCTTCCAACATATTAATTCCTATCAACTACCTCTACAGAAAATAATATAATAATACAGTAATAGTAATCTGATAATAATTATACCATGTTGTCTATGATACATATCTGTATACTTCTCACAAAATCCACATCTGTTCTCTGGAAGAAGTACACAATAGAAAGGATGGAACTTTTCCAAGCTGTCATATATTTCAGAAATGTTATACTATAAGTCTGAGATTGGGTCAGTTGGGAATAATTCAAGCATTCAGACTTTCCTACCATTTTCATTTTAGTTACCATTGTTTTGATTCTTTTCAGTGCAATGAAATGTTGAATAGGAATTATAGGGCCTCCAGATTGTTCCCCAGAAGGGTAAAAATCTGAAAACAAAACTAAACTATTCCAAATTTGGTGTGGGAGGAGAAGGTGACAAAAGAACTGAGTTGAAAAAATGGACTGAATTAATCCAGTTTGAGGACTGCAAAGAAAAAATACCCATTAAAAAAATCTCCATTTGTCCTATAGGAAATGTAGTTCTATAGTTGTACAGTGACTCAAAATACTACCAAATTTCCCTTCTAAACTGCTTTCCCAAACATGACCTGGAGCAAACCCCATCCTTTGCTTCCCAGTGCACACATTCATACTAACATAGACACAATGCAAGAGGAAGCGCAAACACATAGAGGTACAATACATTATTCCATTATCCAGAAGAAAATAGAGATAGCTCCTTGGGCCACTGTTTGTAAAGAGGTTAGAAACAGTTCTAAAACTATACTCAGCATGCCTTCCTTACTTTGTTTACATAGAGTATAAAGGCTGCTATATTTTCCTTACATAAGCCTTTAACAAACAATTGTTTATGACTTATCCGTGTAATTTTGCCAACTTGCTAGAGTTGCTCAGTTTGACACACACACACACACACAAAACGGTATAGCTGATATGTTAGTTTATCAAAATTTCTGCTGAGTACAGAAGATGCTGGATATTGTCTTGAAATTTTCAAACATTATTTTTAATAAGAAAAAAGCTGACATTTTGAAATGGGTTTCATAGCCTCCTGGCGTTATCTTGGTATTTCTACTGTCTTTATACACACAGGAAGAAAGGTTATATATTACTTAATCTAATTCATAATACATCATTTTATTTCTTTAAATTAAAGCATAACAAGTGGTGATTTTACATATAAACTTGAATTTATACCTTTTCTAAAAGGAATATTAGGAGGGGAAAAAAGGAAGCAGCCTATATTATCAATGAAAGTAACACAGCTGACATTTGGCAAATATAGCATTCAGGTTATTTATTAAGTTCTCTTCATTTCTACTTGAAGCCAGTTTTTATTTAGATATATTATTTGATTAAAGCATTATTGTTCGACTTAGGTGAGTGAGTTAATTTCTCAATCAATTAAGGCAATCCTAAAATGATGGGTACATTCCTTTGAGTAGAAAATATTACTTCCTAAAAATTCCTCCTGGGTTTGTATATTTTCTGGTTCTCTTTGGTGGCATAGCTCAGGTACTATGAATCATTGATGGGTGAAGGGTGTTCCAGTCACCCATTTTCCTTCTCCATCATTCATGGAACGTTGATGGTAGACAGCCACAATGCTTAAAAACATCCTTCTTCTATAGGCAAGAAAGGATGCATAAGGTCATCTGTATTTCCCATTTCCCAAATTTTCAATCAAACATTGAAGTGTTTTTTCTACCTCAGGCAAGGTAACTGTTTAATTTTACACTACAGGATGCCTAAAATAGTCTGTCCAGATCTGGGCATCATATTTGAGGAAGGGCATGATGATAAACTGAGCAACAAAGATGATAAAAGACCTAGTGGAGATTAGAAATGTTGCATATATTTAGAAAGAAAAAAATGTGGGAAATATGATTGCTGGTCTCAAGTATATACAGTAAGGCTTTGTGTAAAAGGTGGAATAGAATTGTTATCCTGATCGAGGATAAGAAATAATAGTTTAAATTACAAAAAAAGTTTATTTCAGCTGGAATCTTAACAATAAGAGCTTTTCATTGAGATATGTAAACACAGTTTCAACATGTTGGCGCTATTATAATAGCAAAATCCTGTACAAGAGAGGAATCTTAGAAGTACTATTCTACCTTTTCTTCTATCATATATGCTTTCTGGTTGAGCATAATTTTTTAGTTAACATGTTCTGTAATGAGTGACAAATTTTTGATCAATTAATCAAAAAGTTGGCTTTAGCTGATAAAAATGTTTTTATTGAACACCATAACAGATTAAACACACTTAGCTGATTGTTTAATCAGCTAAGAATGATAAATAAAATAAATTAATAGAGTTCAGTTTTTAAATTCACAATATGTTTGCCATTGCCAAAAAACATTCTTAACATCCTTAACTCTTAACAAAGGCCCAAGAGTTGCTATTCCTATTTTGCATATAACAAGTACAATGCAAAATTCATTCAAGAGCCTATTTGCCTAAATCCAGTGAATTTGATCAGTATTAATGTAATCAGTGCTAACTTAGACCTCCTTAATTTAGAAAAAAAAACTAGTTTAAGCATGGCTTAATTTGAATCTGGTTATTTGTGTCTCATTCCCTACAAAAATTATATATACTTCTTAGATATTTACCTCAGAGGGGAAAAAATTGAATCCAATAAAGCTCAATGCTAGCAAATGTCTAATTTTAAACTATTAGTTCTTAAACCAAATAAAAATGAATTAATACTTAAGAATTTTCATTTTTGTAGGAGAAAAAGTGTGTATCTATTGTTCCCTGCATTTAAAATGTAACATTTGGGAAGAGAATACATATACAAATACAGTTTCTGGAATATTTCCACTTAGAATAAATGTTTGTTCTTTTGTAGAAAATGGACCAAATAAATTTTGTGCTTTGACATGTATATTATGAGCCACTACAAAATACAACCTCTTTTCAATGATAAACATTTTATCCTGAGTTACAGTGGGGTAGAGAGAGCTTCCAGTGACACAAAAATAATTGCCCAAGTTAACAATATATAAAAATGCTGCTCTAAAACGGCAGATTCTAAATGTTAAGAATCTGTACCAGACGTGGGTACATATATGCATGGGTATATATTATACATAATGATAGATAGATAAAATATAGATTATGTATGCATATAGTATATACGTTATAATGTTAACAGATATTAATCAATAACTCTCTTTTGACCAATCAGAACCAACAAAATATGTTCAACTATAGTTCATGGTACTAGGATTGAGTCTAAAACTGGGGACAATTATCATTTATATCATCATAGCAAATATACTAAAGATTTTCTTCACCTTATATTTCATGTAAAATATAAATTGTAACAGACCTATACACCTAAAGAAATCCCTTTGATTTTAGTGACATTTACAGTCATTTAGCTCTTGCCACATATAATTTCAAAATGTCATGTTTAATACTTTTAGCTGCATCATTTGATGGAAAAAAAGCAAACTCTGCACTTGTAGTAGTTTCAATTAGTTTTTTTAATTAGATCAAAGTAGCTATCTTGTATGCATAAGCATCAAGATGTGTGAGAGAGATGTATTCCACCCCATCTAGTATGACTAATTTATCGGTTCTTTCAAATGTTTGTTCTCCTTCTTTCAGAAGCCTAACGTATATGATAAACCAAAGGATTCCTGATACTAATTTTGTACTTAATTATCTTCATTTTTTTCAGAGTTTTTTTTTCATTTTTTCAGAGTCCCAGAGTTACTTTTTTAAAATACACAGAGAAACACAGAGAGAGATACACAGACCATATTTTTTCCCTTTTGGAGAGTGCTTGGGCAAGTTCCTGCAGTTTTTTTGTCAAGGTTTTTCCAAAGTGATTTGCCTCCTTCCTAAGGCTGAGAAAAAGTGAATGGTCCAAGGTCACCCAGCTGACTTTGTGCCTAAGACATAACTAGAATTCATGGTCTGCCAGTTTCTAGCCTGATTCCTTAACCACTAGACCAAATTAGTTCTCATGGAGACTATCTATATCTATGTCTGTCTGTCTGTCTGTCTGTCTGTCTGTCTGTCTATCATCTATCTATCTATCTATCTATCTATCTATCTATCTATCTATCTATCTATCTATCATCTATCTATCTATCTATCTATCTATCTATCTATCTATGGCATCAGTTCTCTTAGATTGTATTTGAATATATTTCCACTGTCTGTAAGTTGTGTTAATTGGAGATACCATTGTTGACATGAAAATATTTTCATCCTTTAAAAAATATATTGCATTTATATGTAAGGTAGGTGACCCTGGATGCCACACGAAGAAATCAAACTGGTAATAAATAAATACACCAAACAAAAACCCTCCCTGGAATCCCCGCTTCCCATTTTACCAACCAAAATGTCTAGATGACATCAATCCTGGAGATTTGTGTTGCCCTCCAGATTTCAGGCTAGTCATTCAGTTTCAATTGTAAAGTAAGTAATTAAAAATATACCTGGCAACTTGGCCTGGACCAGTGTAGTAGATTCCAGTTTATAATCAGAAATATTCCCATTATCTAATCCAATCCAAGAGCAATCTATATTTACCTTTTGCAGTTTGAGACCACTGTTTATAGATAACGCCATGTGTAACAGATGGTCAGTAGTCCAGATGGAATATAACCATCAAAGATATGGCTGATCTTTCTCTGCTCAGGAGACATTGCAGCATAATGAGACCGAGTTGAAAGTAGATTTTTTTTAAAAAAAAAAAGACAGACTGCAGGAATGACATAGGGAAGAAAATGTATCACAGGACTTGTAAAAGGAAGCTGCTGATGTCTTAATGATTTAAAAGGAAATACAAACAATGAGATGGTTACTTGGTTTTACAAAAGAAGCTTGTTAAAGTCTTGAAGGATTTTGTGAGAAAGAATAAAGAAAAATGAAAAAAAATCAATAATTCCATGATACCATTTCAAGGAATTAAAGATGAAGAGTGTGAGAAGTGGAAGGAAGAACTGTAAAACTGGTTTACTTGATCAAGATTAAAATAGATATTTTGTTATGTCTAGTAACGCTAAATGGACATCAGTACTGAAATGACAAGGTTTTGTGGATGTGTTTATCAGTAAGGTGGAATAAGAAAGGAGAAGAAGAGGTGATGATTTATTAAAATTGTTTATACTTGTGACGAAGGTGGAAAGTAACTTTTTAATGTTTCTTTTCTTTTTTCTTTACTATTTTTTTTCTTATCTATTTTTCTGTAATGGAATTCATGGGTGAGCTTGAGAAAAGGGGAAAGAGTTACTGCCTAGGAAACGAACATACAAGAGAGTTGGGAGCCTGCAATCACTTAACAGTCACAGAAAGAAACTGAGGAAGGACCTGCCCTAATGGATCAAGCAATTAAAAGTGTAGCTGGACATTTGTCCCATCAAGACTTACATCAGCTGATTGTTGTGTTCATTATGTGGTTATGATACAGTACTTCAATCAATCTTAGTTGATTCTGAATGCCTGGGGCATAAAAATTTAAGAATAAATTCAGGCATTATTTTGTTCTTTCTTCAGTTGGGGCCCACAGCATCATATTTATTTCTCCTTAGACAAATTCAGTAGGATGTCTAGATGACAGTAATGTTTCTACCAGGATATATATTACAATGTACATGAGAAACTGCCCTGTATTTTCAACAACTTGATCAGGATGTTGCAAGTTCTTTTGTGCACCTGAAAGGAAAATAATGTTCTGCTTCTTTCTCACCTTCATCCTTCTCAATACATAAAACCATGTTTCATTTGAAGTCTTCGCTGATGCTGTTGCGTTTATATATTTATAGATACAGATATATAAGTTCTGTCACTTGTTCTGTGTGTCATTGTGTTCTGTCACAATGTTTCCTTTTCTTCTCCCAAATTTTCACCTTAAGAACTACAGAACTTTTCTTACCCTTCTTTGAAACTATATGCTTGAATGCCTTGCTTTATTTCAAAAATCTTTTCAGGGCTTTGGGGAAATAGGGAGAATGCCGTAGACATTTTATCTCTTTTATATTATTTCAGTAACTTAAAAGACCAGCCAGTTACTAATGTATTTGTCAGAGTCTTTGTTCTTTAGGTTTACAGTGCTGATGTTAAGTTTACCAAACTGATATCAAGCTAACTGAAAACAAAGTTGATACCTTTTAACAAGGAATACTGCTGTGTGCAGTTTCAGCTGAAAGAGCAAAGAACATCTGGTGGTTTATCTCATGTACACGTACCTAGAAGAAGTCTTTAATGTTTCATTTTGACACATGCCCTCTCCATCGTTTTTCATAAAGATGTTTTTTCAGCCAGGTTTCTCAAACGACTTTTATTCTGCTTTGCTCAATGTAAAGATGAGTAACTTTACTTTTCCAAGATCCTTAGTGTCAAACTTCTGATTATCCAGAGTAACTACTGTGAATAGTATTAACAAGATTATGAAAGAATCAAACTTCCCTCAGTAACAATCTGTATATTTTAATGTAAGCCTCTATATACTTACATCTATATATCTACATGTTTCATTTTATGTCAAATGTACATTTACTTTTTGGAATATTTGGAATATTTATCTTTTCTAGGAATCCAACGTATTTTCACTTGGCAATACTTACCTTTCCTTATAGCTGCCCACCACCAAGACAGAGATGTGAAATATGAATTTTGAGGGCACTTACTATAATGCAATTTTCACTTAGGTTATCCAGTTATTTGTTTTCTGTCAAACACCCCTTTTAGTTGGTGAATTAATTAAGCCATTACAAAATATAGAAGGCATTTTGAGATAAGCAAATACCAGGATTACGGACTGACTTAACACAAATGTGTAAACTTGATGTTCCTGGAGTGGAATCAACAGTAACAGGTACCACTTAACTCTAATAAGTTGGCTTTGCTACATAATACACTTAGGAAGTGCAGAAGAAATGTGAAGCAGCCAGTTGCTAAAAGGCTTGGCACAACTATTTTGACCATGTCTGGAGATTAGAACATATCCAGATACTGGCTTGGCAGCTTTGCTGAAGCAGATTCTTGTGTTACTCTGAGCAAAGTGCTTCATGAAATAATTTCCATAGCCGTACTATAGAATGGAGAAAAACAATAATAATCTGCACTGTGCTGATGACACTATTCTGATACCTGAAAATGCAAATGATTTATTGGCTGTAGTAATGAAAGTCAAGGAATGCAATGAAAAATGTCACTAAAATTGAATATGAAGATCAAAGTATTTTCAACAGGACCAATAATTGACAATGAAGATACTGAAGTGATGGATAGCTTTTCCCTTTTAAGATTAGTTATGAAAAATGAATGAACTAGAAATCAAAAAAAAAATATTGCAGATTTGCCTTGATAGAGTAGCAATTAAGGCCTTGGAAATGATACTCAGATGCTGGGATTTGTTGATGCTATGAAGATCAAAATCGTGGAAGCAGTAGTTTTCCCCATGACGATATACGGAAGCAAAAGTTAGACTTTGAAGAAGCAGGATAAAAAGAGCATTTCCCCCTTTTCTCAGGGTGTGTGTGTGTGTGTGTCTTGAGAATACTAAGGATAACTAGAAAGCAACAAATGGATCATACAAATCCACCCAATATTATAGGCAGAGTCAGATGCTGACCAACTAATGACCTACGCAAAGACTTAAAACAATGCCCCTTGGCCCTTCCATTGCTTAACTGACAAGACAACTCAACAAGTAGTGAGGTAAAAAGAAGATTAACGAGACCTCATAACTATATTCAGCTTTTTTTTAAAGCGTATTAATTTAACATTAGCTGAAGTAAGCAATTTAATCAAATTATTTATTTGTAACAAGAACAAAGAAAAATACATCTTTAATACATTTTAAGTAAAATTGTTGCAAAGGAAATATACAAATACAAAAAAAAATATCAAATACAATTTTGAATCACCCTCTCAAAGATTATAATGAAAAAGGAAAAGAAAAGAGGACTATCATCTACCAAATAGACAGACTCAATGACAGCAGTTATGGGTGCACTGTTGGAAGACGTAAAGGACCAGGTTAGGGATAGATTGTCCTGGAGAAAATTTGTCTGTGTGGTTGCTAAGATTCAGTATACTGACTTTTTGACACTAATCAATCAACTACATAATGGATCAGAAAATAGAATCTTAAGTCTCAGATCCATTTATAAAAAGCAGGATAAATAGGAGATATACCATCGGACACAGTATTAATCACAGTTTGAAATCTGAATTCATTTATGCATAATTTATGGATTCCCTTTACCGAGGAATCAATAAAAGATTTCCTAGTAATAGTAGATTATAGCATTTTGTGCCTGTTATTTTTTTTTCTTTTCTCCCATTTTATAGGAATAGAAAAGCAAAGGACTATAACTCAGTATGTTTTGCTGTCTGTTCTCTTGTATCTTAGTGAAGAATAAAAAGTCTGTGGTTCACTCCAATGCATGCATGAGTCTTTAAATTGTACTAGATTTCTGATTTTAAAAATGTGACCTAAAAGTTGTACAAGCAAGATAGATGCACTATGTGATAAAGTAAACTGCATCCTGATTTGTCAGGAATAGAAAGGTAATTTAAAATACAAGGTGTTTAATCAAAGCTTTTTACAGTGGAAGAAAAGATGATTGAGGATCAGGTTGCTGCTGAACAGAAATCTGCAAGCTTGGCCAGTATTTTCATTTTCCAGGTTTGTGTTGTTTGTAGACACAAACATAAAATCTGTTCCCATAGCAGGCTAAAGAGACCAGAAAAATGCACATTCTGCATTTTTTGCTTCCAGGTGAAACTGAAGAAACATATACATATAAGATCTATGATATCTGGATGGTGGATAGGCTTTCATAGCAAAGTCCCTTTCTTTTTATCCATATTTAGTTCATATGTATGTTGGCTCCTATATTCATTTTAATGTTTTTTTTGTGGGAATAATCTTGTGAGCAAGATTATTTGAAAATGCTAGAAAAGGAAGCTGACTATTATCAGAAGCCTCCAATGCATGAAAGTTTGAAGAATGATCCAGGAAGATTAATTCATTAATTTATGTTTTAATGTCTGTGCATAGATATATTTTATGACTATAAAAATGGTGGCCAATAGATTTTATAAATAAATAAATAAATCATATTGTGCAAGAATGTAACTGAGAAGCTCTGTAACCTTATATTTATTTATTAAATTTATATGTCACCATCTCACTCTCAAAGCGACTCTGTGAGGCTTACAGTTAAAATCATAAGTATAAAATATATTCATCTGTAGATTTATATTGCTCCACATATTTGTCAGCATTGTTTTTTGACAAACAATAGGAGTGTTTTTAGTAGCCTCTTCATGTTGGGCACTCAGCAAGGCTCATGTCCATGACAGCTATAACAAGCTTGATACCTACTTAAAAGTATCTATTAATCTTAGCATTACTTCATGGATAATTTTTTAATTTTTTAAATAATGACATATATTTTAATGATTATTTTTACGTATTTATTTTATTGATTGTTGTATGCCGCCCAGAGTCACTTCTTATGAGAGGGGTGACCATATAAATATGATTGATGTATACATAAACAAACAAATAAGTCCCCTAATATTTGCACTAGTTAATGAAACTACTCTGCAGTTAATCATTTTTTTCTGCAAAATTAGCTATGCTACAGTATCTTTTTTATACACTTTTTTATTTTATTTTTAATTTTCAAAACAAACACAACCCATAAAATCTTCCTTTACATACTGTAGAAAGTGTATCAGTTAGTTACAAAAAGTCTTTCGTGCATATCTTCCACAGTCAACAAACATAATTCATATTAACTCAAGTATTTTAAATCAGATATTTATACATGTTACCGTCATCATACCTCCATTTTCATTTGACTATATAACGTCCTTCATCATAAAATATACCAAGATTTAATGCATAACCACATACTGGCATTTCATTTACTATTTCTAAAATCCTCCAATAACACTGAATCCTTATGTCCTATTCTAGCTAAACATCCATAATATCTAATAACAAAGTTTTCTATCCTTCTTTCCAAATCACTGTTTATAATTTTCATCCCATTTCCTTATGGTGTACACATACATACATACATACATACATACATACATACATACATACATACATACATACCAGTGGTGGGTTTCAAAAATTTTTGGAACCTACTCTGTGGGTGTGGCCTGCTTTGTGGGAGTGGCTTGCCGGCCATGTGACCGGGTGGGAGTGGCTTGCCGGCCATGTGACCGGGTGGGAGTGGCTTGCCAGCAATGTGACCGGGTGGGAGTGGCTCGCTGGCCATGTGACCGGGTGGGAGTGGGATGTTAGAAGATCCCAAATGAAGTTAGAAAGGCTGGGTCCCAAACCCAGCTGGCTTAACTGGGATAGGGGGAATAGGGGGTAGAGGTTCACCAAGGACCCTCCTCTCCTTTCCCCCCAAAAGCAGAGGGCGTCAGTATTTAGAGGGAGGTCTCCCAACTTCCCCCCTTTGTGTGTCACTCTTTCTCTCTCTCTCTTCCTCCCCCACCCCCATTTCTCTCCCCCCTTTCCTTCCTCCTTTTCCTCTGCACGGTTCCCCCCAGTTTTTCACGCTGAGACATTGGGGGAGGTCAGAGGGAGAGAGAGAGATGGATTGAAGGGTGCAAAGAGATGGGGGCGTCCCATTTTGAGAAGCCTTCCTTAGCAAAAGATCGCTGAGAGGAGGAACGGGGGGGATTCCCCACCCCACTCAGCGCTGTTTTCAATGGGAGGCTTTCCCCCCTCTCAGCTCTTTCCCTTCCCAAAAGATCGCTGAGAGGAGGAACAGGAGGATTCCCCACCCCACTCAGCACTGTTTTCAATGGGAGGCTTTTCCCCCTCTCAGCTCTTTCCCTTCCCAAAAGATCGCTGAGAGGAGGAACAGGAGGATTCCCCACCCCACTCAGCGCTGTTTTCAATGGGAGGCTTTCCCCCTCTCCGCTCTTTCCCTTCCCAAAAGATCGCTGAGAGGAGAAAAGGGAGGATTCCCCACCCCACTCAGCTCTGTTTTCAATGGGAGGCTTTTCCACCTCTCAGCTCTTTCCCTTCCCAAAAGATCGCTGAGAGGAGGAAAGGTGGGGGGGAGCGAGCAATGGAGTGGCTTCTGGACGGGCAGGGGCGAGCGAGTGAGTGATAGGGGTGGGGCAGGAACTTACTTCCGGGTTCATTGACCAACAGGTTCGCCCGAACCGGTGCGAACCGGCAGGAACCCACCACTGATACATACATACATACATACATATGTGTGTGTTATTATCATTATCCCTTCTTTATTTGACTATCTCCTGCATCATATCATTTCCCCCCCTAATCAAAACATAACTGAATCTAACTTAATTCTTTTTTTTAATTAACCTTTATATATAATCCAAAAGGGTTTCTAATCTTCCTTTTATGGGTACCATTCAATATTCATATCCAGTTATTACTTATCATAACACTACACATTGTATACATTATTATCATTATCAATTATTTATTTATCTATATCTATTATCACTAAATTTCACTAAGTTTAGCTAGTTTTCAATTATACTCTTCCATCTGTCAACCTGTATTTTTCCAGTAGCAAAACAGTCTCATATCTTTTGCCATTTGTGGTGTCAGTCCTCTAATTATCTCCTTAATCAACTTTGTATGGACTCCTCTTAGCAACTCCTTGCTTATAAAATCTCTCATGTAATTTCGATGCCCTTTTTCTGTTTCCTTAATCAGCTTATCTTTGATTGTCGGTAGTGTTATCAATGATATTGCTAATAAAATTTCTCTCTTTAAATCCATAAATTCTTTTTTTCTTCTTCTTCTGTATCTTGCCATCTGGGGTAGATTTCTCCTCCATTTAATTCCTCTTTCAGTATTCCACTCTTTCTTTCTTTTCAGAGACAAACCAATCACCTTAAATATCAGCATTTTTAATTTCTTTATATTCATTTTCCTCTTCAATTTTTAGGATTTTAACCACCACTTTTTCCATTTGATTAGCATCTTCAACTTCTTCATCATATTTTGCTGTTAGGTGCACTAAAACTTCCAACTTCTTCTCTATCCTCTCACGTGTATCTGATAATTTCTGTATTTTTGAGAGTATCTTTTGTAGACTTAAAAGTTCTTTCTGCTGTTGAAATTGTGCCATTATCTCCAGCTAACAAACACTGCTGCTCTAGCTTAGAAGGTTTTAACAGGATTAAGCATCACAATAACATTTCACCTTTCTCTGGTTAAAAATATACTTCAAAGGAACATCTGTGTGTTTTTCTTCTTATCACTCTCTATAAACAAGCTGTGAGACCTTGAAGTGCCAAGCCAGGATAATCAGTGAAAAAAGTGTTTCGTTTCCAATACACAAACCTCCAGCCTCCGAGTAGCAGTGTTACAATGTTAATTTCTTTGATTCTTTTTGTATCTTTTTTGTATTTCTAGTTTTTTAAAAATCTGATTCTTAAATGAGTTAGAAAAACACCCACAGTAATGAAAGAGGAGAATTTTAGTCCATAGATTACAGAGAATAGTAAAAGAAAAAAAATAAAAGAAGGAAACTTAATCCATTCGTTTTAAAACTTGCATAAATTCCATCCGTGAAGATAGCATTTAAAAAGTAAGATAACCCACTGTCCAAAACCAGTCTAAATTTAATTCCACTGCTTATTTCTTCTGTTCTCCAATTTAAATTAATTTTAAGGTTTTTTATAGGCAGTCACTTTTAAAATGGTAAAAATTCCTCACCAGCTGGAAACACTTTCTCTTTCCATATCCTTCCGTTTTGGAGCCGTCCCGACTTCATCAGCCAAATGGCTGGATTTTTTTGACACCAGCTTGAAGAACTTCTCTTGGATCAATCAAGGACTTTGCGATGTCCCTGAGATCAGCAAGATGTATTCTTCCTGTTCACTGTCTCTGCGGGACGGTTTAGGTCCGTTTGGACCACTCAGTGGCAAAAGTATCGACTGCGATCTCAGAGCATTGAGATCGCACGTCGTGTCATCACGACTTCAGCTCCTCCCTCTGCTACAGTATCTTATTCTAATGATCATGGCAGTTGAAAAGGTTTTTTTTTTAACCTTGCTTGAGTTTTTCAGGGAGGGCGGCAGAGAGGGGCCAGAGGTAAAAATAATTTTTTATCATTGGAGGAAAGAATAAGCCAAATCCTATGTATTGTGATTGTAGCATAGCTTTGTACTAAACAAGCTAAAGTTTCTTCAAGGTGAAATAATTTTAATCTTTTAACCTTTAAATCATCCAATTATTTTAAAGGAAGTGTTGGTGATTAGGGACATCCACAGTTCTCTCGTTAAAAATTATCTCACTAATTTAATACTCTGTTTCACAATGAAATACGGTAGGATAGAGTCACATCTCTTAATGCCTTTAATACAAATTCCTCATTAACTTTTTTGAGAACTAATCACTCTTTGTTAGTAACAAGCATGCCAACTTGCTTCTAACTCTACCTGATCTACTTATTTGGTGGCATTTCGCTATTAGCAAAGTATACCAGGGAAACTGATAAAGGTAAAGATAAGTAAAGCGGCTTGCGTAGTTTCACTACCGTCTTCTGTCTTCCGCAATTCAGAAGTAAGGGCTACTCATTTTCATTCCTATTTTGTAATAGAATTAAGCCCCTCTACACACACACACACACACACAAAATCTGGTGTAACTGGGGGGAGGGGGTTTACTTAAGAGAGAAAATAAATTACATCCTAAATAGAATAGGCTTTTTGAGGAAGCCGATAACTATCCTTTGGGAGGAAATCCTAGATTGAGAGGTTAAAAGATTTGTCCATAGTCAAAGTTAATAACATGACTGCGACAAGATTTCCTTTGTATTTTGTGGTCATTTTCTTGCAATCTGATAGAAAACAAATTAGGTTCTCTTTTATTTATAAATGTAGGAAATTTCAATAACATTCAAGAAGAGTCATAGTTCTTTTCTAATGTTATAACAACATGACCAAGAAATATGTATATGTGACAGAATTTTTTTTTATAACTCTGCCTTCATTGGTCCCCAGCCTACTAATTTCTAATTAAATCCCAAAGGGAGAAATTATGACAAGGCTTTGTTCAAATTATGCAACCAATGTAGCCAAAGTGATAGAGATACATGCAGTTCCAAAACATACACAGAGAAGCCTCATTTCAGTAAGGTTAAAAGCAAACAAACATCCAACATTTTTAGAACCTTTTGGAACACAATATAAAAACAGCAACAACAGATTTCTCTTTTACTGAGTAAGAAATCTTTGGGGAAATCTGAATTTCTACAGTTGTACCAAATAGTGTAGCTGGATTTTTGAATACATCGGCTTCAGCCTCGGTTGGGTAAGTAGTGTTATATTTACCCTTGCAATCCTTACTGGCAGCTCATTAGTATTCTGCATGAGACCTAAATGTAGAATAAGGGGAACAACCAAGAGGTTAGTTACTGGTACCCTTCCTTTGGAAGGCTTTTTGTTTCAAATATTTCCAGAGTATTGTACTATGCATCTACAAAAAAGCAACAACTAAACAACTTTTCTCTGGTGTAGATTCTTTGAATGTTTCTCTGCTGAGCAGTTGCTTAGCAACTAGAGGCGTGTCCTGGATGAGAGGACACTTTCCCTCTTGTTTTATATACAATATCTCATATTCTTCCCCCCATTTTGGCTAAATAAATGTGCTGTTATTGTATAATAACTTTTTAAAGTCAAATAACATTTCAAGCCTATTACAGATTTGAGGCTATAATTCTACCCTGCTTACTCAGGACGAAGTTCCAATGAACTTAGTATACATTTCTTCTGAATGGAAATTGATAGGATAACATTAATTAAATAATTCATCTCTCAGTTTTCTTATAAAATATGAATTTTCCTAATTAATTGGTTTTAGAAATAGAACCCCCATTGGAAAACCATCCTTTAGTCCAATATTTTATGTACAAACCTCTCTTGATTTTAATCCTACATTCACTTCACTAAAGCCTGACAGAACAATTCTATATAGGACTTGGAATTCATTCCTATTATTTTTGTATATCTTACTCTCAAATATGCATTTAGGATATTGTATCCTATGTCCCACTCAGTTTACAGGGATTTTATTTTGGTTGAAATTCATGTTATCCTCCCCCCTGGGAAGATGAGTTCTGTAGTTATAAGTTCCCCAAATGATATCTCTATATCCTCTTTTTATTATTTCCAAGCATTAAGATACTAGTCAATGATAATTTGTATATGTATTATGAATCAAGCTTGTTTTTCATCAATAGATGGGACTCTCCAGCAAATATATCTAACACTTGCCAGAAGGCTAGCTCATTGATGATTTTTAATTAGTGAACTATATATTGACATTCCATCTATTTAAAACTAACATCAGTGTAAACGTCTCTATCTTTTATAAATGATGGATGCACCTATAGCCTTTCAACTCGCCTTATTCCTTACGAATATCAATGTCATAGACTTACACTATCAACGGAGGTACTCAGTTTTATACTATATGTTTTATGCTGATTCAGGTGTGCTTTTCAATGGCCCAAACTTTTTTTCATGGATCATTACCTTTTAGAGCTCACTGTAACAGGCAAATCATAGATGTAGAACCAGATTAAATGCTATCCACTGGAAAAGGAATAGCAACCTACTCCAGTTTTCTGCCAAAAAAATCAAATGGGAATTCATAACAAGGACAGTGTCTGTGTAACACTGGAAGATGACTCTCTTAAAGGAAATGGTATTCATAGAGTTACTGGGGAAGAGCAGAGGGCATGAATTATTAACACGGCTGTTTATTATGTGGCCGGACTGAAGCCAAAAGGATGTCTAATGACCGACATTAGGATTACTACCGACCTCCGCTCCTTCCGTTCAAAACTCAAGACCCACCTTTTTCAACTAGCCGGCCTGGCTCAATTATAGTTCCATCTTTATCCTCCTGGCAATCTTTTAAATTTGTAATTTTATATTGGGGTATTTTAATTTTAATTTTATTATGACTATTCTTATGTATTGTACTATGCGATTTTGACACCTCCTCCGTGAAATGTTTTAATTGTATAATATGTGTTTTTATTTATTGTACGCCGCCCCAAGTCCCTTTGTGGAGAGGGAGCGGCTAACAAATCTAATAAATTCAAATTCAAATATGCCCAAAGATAAAACATAGTTTGATACTGTAAAAATATGTGTACCATTGGTACATGGAATGTCAGAACTATGAACCAAGTCAAACATGATGTTGTCACAGCAGAAATTTCAAGACTGAACTGGAAATCAGTGAACTGAAATGGTCTGGCATGGGTCACTTCACATCAAAGGAGCCTCAGCTCTTCTTCTCCAGGCAATCAAAAAAGTAGAAAAAACAAAGTAGTCATCATTACTAACAAAAGGGTATCAAAGTTAGTATCCCTCAAAAGATAGAATTATCTCTATTTGAGTCCGAGGCAAGCCAATCATTTTTATAGTGATCCCAAGCCAATGCTCCAATCACAGATTCGGAGGAAAAAGAAGTTGAATAATTTACATTTCAATGTTCTCAACTCAACCCACAATAAAAAGTGACATGTTAATTCTAAGAGACTGGAATGCTGAAGTTGAAAATAAATTAGCGCTTAGAATAATAGAGGAAAGTAACAGCTCCAGTTTATGAAATAAATCAAGAGACAGATTAATAGATTTCTGCCAGTAAATTTGATTTTTCAAAATATGCAATTTTTATGTAGAGTCGATTGCAATTGGGGCAGAGGCAATGTAAGAAGCTTATAAACTAGGCAAAAAGAGTTTTACGGTCTGGGGCTACAGAAATAATAAAAACTGCAATCTATGAGCTTCACACTATGAAATTTGTGTTCTACAAAGTTTTCCATCATGCAAGGAATGTTTCTCTTTTAAAAAGGTAATCTGTAGGAAAGATGAAGGAAAAGAGATGCTTGAGCCTCAGATACTCAATGGTAGAAAAAGGGAAAACAAAAGATTTATAGCTCATATCTGGCAGGTATGTAAGATGTGTTCCTGAATAACACACTGTGGCTCCTAGAAAACCTATGAACTGAAAATTAGAAACAATGCCAATTCTGTGCTATTTTCTCTCAGAAATATACTGTAAAACAACTGAGCAGTGTTGTTTTGTTTATGTAAGTACCTCCAAGGTTGGTCCCAATCTTGCTATAGATGCAGTAAACATCTGCAATGGAGAATCATGAATCAGATAAATGCCATAAACTCTAGGATCATGGGCTTAAGCATCACTGCTAGCTTTGGGAACCAAGCCACATAATTTACTTCACCCAGAAAATATTCTCAATAAACATTAACATTTTATAATGGGACAAGGCCCTATAAAATTTGGAACCATGCAACATAATGTAACATTTGAATTAGCCTGTGATTTTTTTAAGGGCATAATCATATGATTCTTGTGGTTTTCCAGATAGTTCTGATCTGCAGTACTAGAAATCTAGTAAATAATAATCAGGGAAACAGTAGTTCATTCTCTATCTCTCTGGAATGGGGAGAGGACTAGTAACCTGTTATTAGGATTTTTTATGATTATCCATGATAAAATGAAATACTGAAGCATTTAGTAATAGCCCTAGCTATTAATGAGAGATTTGAAGATGCTCTTGCCCAAAATTAGGACATCAAATGTCTTATTGGTGGATCAACTATTGCTTCAATGCCATATTAAATTTTCAGCCACTCATTCTAAAAAAAAAATCCAGCTTTTTATTTCAGCCTCTGGTTTTAACTTCCTCAACTGGCAAACAACTTTTATCACTGATAAATTTTTCCAAATGCTTCAGAGAAGCTAAAATTTGATTTATTGGCATTTCCACCCATTTATTCAAACTCTGGAATGAAAGAATACAAAGCATTTTTCACTTCTTTTTTTGCATGACAACTACTCAGATATTTTCTTTCACACAAACTAATTTCAGTCTATGATTTATATTTGCATTGCTGATACTTAAAGGAAGATCTTTATATTCATTTCAGTTGTTCCCATGGTTTTGACTAGGAAATAACCGGGCTCTTAAATAATGAGAAAAATAATTCTGGGGCCTGTTGTGATATGTTCTTTGGACATGTTTAATTTCTTATAAAGGATGAATAGCATGGTTTTATTCTAAGTAGTCCTCAGTAGAATCCAAGATTCTGGATAATTGCTGACCAAATTAAAATTTGCTGCTTTTTGAAGAAGTCCTGAAAGGGGTTGGAGGTCTCATTCAAGCTCTCTTGAATATAATTCCTAGGCAGGAAACCCTATACCGTTTCAGACAAATGGCTATCCAACATCTTCTTAAAGACTTCTAGTGTTGGGAGATTCACAACTTTTGGAGGCAAGTTGTTCCACTGATTAATTGTTTTAACTGTCAGGAAATTTCTCCTCAGTTCTAAGTTGCTTCTCTCCTTGATTAGTTTCCACCCATTGCTTCTTGTTCTACCCTCAGGTGCCTTGGAAAATAGTTTGACTCCCTCTTCTTGGCAACCCTGAGATATTGGAAAACTGCTATCATGTCTCCCCTAGTCCTTCTTTTCATTAAACTAGACATACCCAGTTCCTGCAACCATTCTTCATATGTTTTAGTCTCCAGTCCCCTAATCATCTATGTTGCTCTTCTCTGCATTCTTTCTAGAGTCTCCACATCTTTTCTACATCGTGGTGACCAAATCTGAATGCAGTATTCCAAATGTGGCCTTACCAAGGCATTATAAAGTGGTATTAACACTTCATGTGATCTTGATTCTATCCCTCTGTTTATGCAGCCTTTCACAGTTACTACTGTTGAGCAAGGTATCACCTATACTGTACCTGTACATTTCGTTTTTGTTGCCTAAATGTAGAACCTTACTCTTTTCACCATTGAATTTCATTTTATTAGATAGTGCCCAATGTTCACGTTTGTCAAGATCCTTCTGTATCTTTAGCCTACCTTCTGGAGTGTTGGCTATTCTTGCCAGCTTCATGTCACCTGCAAATTTGATGAGTTCCCCATTTATTCCCTCATCCAAATCTTTGATGAAGATGTTGAAGAGTACTGGGCCCAAAACAAAGCCTTGGGGTACTCCACTGCATACTTCCCTCCATGAAGATGCAGTTCCATTGAGGACTACACGTTGAGTGCGGTTGGTCAGCCAGTTACGAATCCATCTGGTGGTGATGCTGTCCAATCCACATTCTTCTACTTTATCTAGTAGTAGGTTATGGTCTACCTTATCAAATGCCTTATTGAAGTCCAAGTAAACTATATTGACGGCATTCCTCTGGTCCACTAATTTTGTCACATTATCAAATAATGCAATAAGATTAGTCTGGCATGATCTGTTTTTGACAAACCCATGTTGGCTTTTGGCTATTACTTTGTTTGCTTCTAGGTGTTTGCTAATTTGTTGCTTGATTATCTTTTCCAGAATCTTTCCTGGTATTGAGGTCAGGCTGACAGGTCTGTAGTTTTCTGGATCTGTTTTTTTCCCTTTTTTGAAGATGGGAACCACATCAGCTCTTTTCCAGTCCTCTGGTAGTTCCCCGGTGCTCCAGGATCTCTGAAAGATATTGATGAAATGAGAGTCATTTGCTTGATTGGGGACTTTACAGGCTAGAATCTCCTTTACTTTCCATCACATGAATGGCAGGCAGTTTAATTCATGACCATGAAGAAAAGAAGAGGGAGAGAAAGTTATCATTGCTGGATCTCAAAGGAGCTAGAGGCTCTGCTGGATGTTTTCCATTTCACAAATCATTGGATGTTTCACAAAGAGAGCCACGCATAAAGCAGTTGTCAGGCATTCCAAACAAATGACATGGTCAAAGAGAATCCCTATTTGAAGAAACATCTCAGGACTGCTTCCACGGTGCAAGAGAGCCCTCTGGTTTCCTGGAGAATGTATAAATATACTGTATATGTACAGTATATTTACAATATACTGTAAATATACTGTATATAAAGTGTTGCTGTGTAAAGAATGAAATATCCTACGAATTTAAAGGCAGACCAAGGAAGGAAGTGCCCTAATTCAGTTGATCATTGATAAGGGACAATGATAGGTTGGGAGAAGGTGACTTTCAGGGGCAGATGAGCAAGATGGCCCTCTGGATGTTTCCCCTCATGTCCTGTATCTGGTATCATTGCTTCTGATCCTTTCTCCTTAGTAATGCGATTTCTGAATGCCAAGTTCCCCATAATAACTACATCTCAATTATGATGATTGCAGGTTCCTATGATCATGTGATCAACATTTTCAACGTTCCCTGCTGATTTCTAAGGAGCAAAGTCAATAGGGAAGCCAGCAGGAAGTTACAAATGGTGATCGCATGAGACTGCACTTAATCAAGTAGAATTCGCTTGATCAGTATTGCCACAAGTGCCACTTTTGGTCTCTGTGGTCACATGACATTGTGCTTAATGACTGGGTCGCTTAGTTGGCAGTCTTAATTATCATAGTTAAGCAAGGACTACCTGTAGGCAGGTCTTCATTGTAGTATAAGTATAATCTTTATTGTCATTGTACTTAAATATAACGAAATTGGTTAGTGATAACTGTATTCCACAATACTCTGAAATCCATTAGTATCTATTAACCTAAGAATTGTAGAATAGGCTACAGAAATTCAGAAGTAAGTAGTGCATCCTTCAAAAAAAAATCAAGTATGCCCCATCCTTCATAGGGCAAGAATGCCTTTGCTCAACTTTGTCTTGTATACCAACTCTATCTTTTATAATGGAAAGAAAATTGGCTTATGTGGCTAATGATAAATTGCTTCCATTTCAAACTAATGCTCTGATTTATATTCTGTTATGATTTATTCTTTTTAAAAGATCTCAGTGAATACAGAGGTGAAAATATAGAAAAAGTTGGTGAGAAATGTGCTTTGTACATGATATTTAATTGGTCTGGGAACAAATATGCTGGCTTTGATTAATAATTTAGTTCATTGTTACTGCATTAACTTAGAAAAGTGTAAATGGTTTGGGCCAGAGCTAAACGAAGGATTGCTTCTTCCGAACAAATCTGCCAATAAGTAGCATTTATTATCAAAACTTTAGAATCCAGGCTGGTGGGTACATAAGCTTTTCAATTCTGAAACTTCTTTCTAAGGAAACATACTCTCACTGGTCTGTTTTTAATGGCAATAGAGAACATTTGATACTGCATGCTGATTTAGTGTTCATTTTTTCCCCAGAGGCGGGCATATTTATTACCCCTGTGATCCTCTTTATTTTTATTAGTTTCAATTTTATTGTAAATAGGGAAGGATTCTTACTAGCATAGTGTTGGATATACATTCCTTTCTATGTAAATTGTGTATGCTTCCTTGAAGGTTGTTATTTTTATTACAACATAAACATGTACTGAGGTAAGGTTATTTTTATTTGAATTAACAAAAGAGGCAAGGTTGAATACTTTATTCTATTTATGATTTGCATTTGGGCAACTAGAAGTGATAATTAAGGTCAACAATAGTCAATAGAATCACTGCACTCCCCTTTCACACCTGCCAAGCGGGCTGAAATTCTCTGCAAGGTAATCTGTAAGAGTTATTAGATGTGTTTGAAAGTGAACCCTGAAGAAACTTTTGGATGTACAATTCAACTCTAACTTCTGATGAATGTTTAAAACCCAGTTTCAAAGTGGAGATCTGGGTCATAACCTGTAGCCATGGAACAAATTTCCCCCTATCCCCCTTGGCTCTTTAAAATGAAATGCCTAATCAGTAATAAGGTTCTTTACATTAGTATTTGTGGAAGACTGAACTGTGGAAAAGTATTTTCTGACTGTGCTATGATTAATTTTCTTTTGATTAACAAGCACAGCACACTGAGTTATATCGCTTTACATAGCTTGATTTTAATTTTAATTTCCTAAATATACTTTTGTATAATTAATTTATAATAGCAAGTTATTCAGCAAATGATGAGGATTAGCACAAAAATGTGATCATAACTAACGAGTGCAAGCTGTAACCTCCTTTTAAAGCCTCCTTCATTTCCTTTGAACCATGTTCTCCCTCTTCCCTTTTATGCTGGGCTGTCTCAAGTGAACTACTGTATGTATCAGATTGGAACCCAAGACATTTAACTAAGTTTAAAGAAAGAACTTATTTGATCACAAAAATTGTTGGAGAACTAAAGTTGTTAGTTTTCATCTTCAACTACCTGGAACCTTTAGTATATATTTTACATATTAAGATTTTGACAAAGATGGGGAGGCACTGAAATTATTATATATCAGTTATTTTACCATTTTACTGTTTTTATTATCATATTTAATTCATTTTTGAAATTAACAAAAGAGCAGGATGTAGCTGTCCTGAAAGTTTGGGGAACCTGAAACCAAACTGATAGTCATCTATGTAGTAAACGACACAAAATGTGATTTTAAAACTTGTTAATATAGATCTTGGCAAACGTCCTGGAGAGTTAAAGGGAGATTAAGGAGAGTATAATGACATAATTATGGCAAAACAAAATTTTACATGTAATTATGAAAATATTACTAAGTAGCTATGGCAACATATTATATTTATTGGTCCACCAACTATGAAAAATAAGCAAATATAGTTAACATAGCAACTCGCATCCAGCCCCATACATCCCTGCGACCAATTCGCTCTCACAGAGAGGGACTCCTCCAGGTGCCGTCCACTAAGCAGTGCCAGAGGGCGGCGCCCAGGAGTAGGGCCTTCTCTGTGATGGGCCCAGCCCTCTGGAATGACCTCCCCCACGACATTAGGACAACTACTGATCTCCGCTCCTTCCGCAAGAAACTCAAGACCCACCTGTTCCAACTAGCCGGCCTGGCTTAAATTAGAACTATATTCTCTAATCCCCCTGGCAATTTTAAATGGTAAATTTCGGGTATTTTAATTGTTTTATTTTATTGTACTGTTTTTAACTTTATGGCTATTTTATCTATGAATTGTAAAAATGTTTTATGTATATACCTCCTCCATGCCATATGTTTATATGTTTAATTATAGAGGGGGCGGTCTAGAAGCATGAATAATAAATAAATAAATAAATAAATAAATAAATAAATAAATAAATAAATAAATAAATAAATAAATAAATAATTGTACGCCACCCTGAGTCCCTTCGTGGAGAGGGAGCGACTTATAAATTGAATAAATAAATAAAATAAATAAATAACTCAAAGCCACTACCAATGATCCAGTACAAAAGATAATATTTAGAATTTGCAACTTTCATAATAATGCCTAAATTACATCAGTATAGGTATTTGCAATTATTAAATGAGGTTTGTTCCATTTTATGACCTTTGTTGCCAAAGTTGTTAAGTGAATCATTTCATTTGTTAACTTAGTAACACGGTTGTAAAGTGAATCTGGCTTCCCCATTAACTTTCCTTGTTAGAAAGTCGCAAAAAGTGATCTCATGGCCCCAGGACACTGCAATTGTCATAAATATAAATCAATTGCCAAGTGTCTGAATTTTGATCACATGGCCATGGGAATGCTACAATGGTCATAAGTGTGGGAAAGTCATAAGTCACTTTTTTAGTGCCATTGTAATTTTGAATGGTCACTAAACAAACTGTTGTACATCAGATTTGACTTCACCTGATTTACTCTGACAATATCTTTTAGTTTAGAGCATATCTTTATAGCAACCTTCCAGATCATGGCATCAAAGCTTGTCAGGGAAAAAATTGGTCTACATTTTAGCAGCATCAAAAAGCTAAGATAAGCCCCAATTCTAAAATTTGGAAATATCAAGCTGAAAAGTGACAGTGAAAGAGAATTAAAGGAATACCTGAACAAGTTCTATCTCTATGATGGGACCTTTGTGCGACCATGGATTCTCTATGGTTAGTATTGAATTGCAGAAAAAATGTGGAAAGAAAATCCAAGAGTAATCTTTGTAAATTAAAGCTTCGCAAGGATAAATATACGATTAAAATTTCCACAGGCAAATTAAAATAAAATATAGAATGTAAAATATATGACAAAGTCAATCTATAATTCAACCAAGTTGTAGCCCAGACACCCTTTGGAAGAACTCTCTTTTCAGATGTTCCCTAAAAATCAAAGAGCCATTTGGGATCAGTGTCCTTCTTCAAGGAACCAGGTCAATTCACATGGCCATGGCCAACAATGAACTCTACCTCAATGAATCTGCATGCCATATTGTTGACACATTTCTGAATTGCCTGCCAAAACTATCCAGTTGAATCTCCTGAAATATCTCATTCAGCCCCACCCACTATATTTCCCTTAACCTGAATTACCAGAATGCCATAGTTAAGGACTCTGCCATCTCCCAAACTCTATGCTCCCCCAACATAAACATTAGTCACATCACACAATCCAATCATTCCCTACAAGCCACCAGGCAATCTATTCATGTCAACCTCCATCCTTTTACAGCCACATATCACATCGGCCTCATCAGCCCCTCACATCCTCTGTTACTAGCAGCAATCACTACCTCCTTCCACTAGTCTTAACATATGCCAGTCGTTCATAAGTTGGGAACTCCTCACTAGTAGTCCCAATAGCAGCTTGGTCAGCTTCAGTGGCACTTATATATCTAGTAACTCTGATGGATCAATAAATAGTTTCAGTGGATAATGGAAAATCTTTAGGCCAAGTCCTTTCATCTTTCTCTTATCACCAACTTCACAATTCTCATCATCCAATCCACTGTATAAACATTGCACACATCAGTCACCTAGCTGTTCCAGTTGGTTTCACCTCCAAATTCCAACATTAGCCTAAGTCCAGCTGATATATAATGATACATTCTAGTTATATTTAACTATGAATGTGATTTAGCATCTTTTTACTTAATTTAACTCCAAAATATAGTATGTGAGGTACTTGGTGCTCTGTGAACTTGGTTGTTTACGCATTTCATTACTTGCCTAGTGTTAGTGGGGACATTGTTTTCTCCATAGGAGTTCCTTTATTAGGATGCTTGATTGTCTGGTGCTAATCCCTGCTTGTCTGAGTGTTGATTGCTGGTGAGGATGTGTTCTAGATTTTTTATTTCCTTTTTAGATTGACAAGGCAAGTCAGTGTATATAAACAGACAGCAAAACCCACTCTCTTCTGACACTGAAGATGCTACCTAGTCAGGTAATAAAATGTCTGCAAGAGTCTGTTCAGAGACCACTACAATTCAACTCTACATATATTATCTTCTATTAGTAAACACAGTATAGCACCAAACTAGACGTGAAAGAATTTTACCCAGATTCCCAGGTAACAATCGTGAAACAACTCTAAAATACGGTTTATGAAATGTTATCCTATGTAAAGGAGAAACATCTGAAGAGTTGTGCTTGGTTTTATTCATTTCCTTTGGAGTATTCAATCTGTAATAATAATAATTAATAATTTATTAGATTTCTAGACCGCCCCCTCTCCCCAAAGGGACTTCATAGTAGAACTATGAAAGCTCAGAAATGTAATTTAGGGAACTTGGCTGTTAACTGTTCATGTGGAACATAACACACTATTTTGAACAGGTAAAAACTTTGGGTGTCTTGTAATGTGGGTTTAATCAGCTGTTCATCCAATAGTTGGCAAATCCACTTAGAAGCTAACATAAAAAGAAAATTACTACTTTCCTATAACTGTTATTTAAGATTATAACATGTAAAAAAATTTCAAGTAGTAAGGTATCACATTTTCTTATTAAATATCATAAACCTCCAGTCAGGCTATAATCAGTTTAATTAATTACAATTGCCATTTAGGAGATTGCTTACTATTTCAATAATACTTTTTTTAAATGCTGCATTTCACTTCATGAACTATCCTATTAAAAGAGGACATCTTTTAATCTGTTTGCAACTGCTAATTCTCAGAGACAATTGACAAAGGTAGATATTTTTATTGTAAAATCTTTCTTTAATCATAAAAACATCCAGTACAAATTTTCACTGTTATTTTGTTTGTTTCCAAAATATTATTTCAAAACTGAACATAAACAATTACTAGTAATCCTGATGGCTAATCTTAATGCATCTCTGCACTGAGGAGAAAATATTTTGCTTAGCTGCCTCTAGTGTAGTGTTTCTCAACCTTGACAACTTTAAGATGTGTGGACTTCAATTCCCAGAGTTCCCAGCCAGCATGTTCTCCCAGCAATTCTGGGAGATGAAGTTTACACCTTAAAGTTGCCAAGGTTGAGAAACACTGTTCTTAGTGTTTGCCTTTCCTAGGTTCCCTACCATACCGTTCTCTCCAGAAAACGACAACTGGTTTTTAGTCCATTGGGTGGCAGGATTAGTATATTAATTGTTGTGTAACAGAGGAGAGCATCCACATTCTCCTTATGGAATTCCTACTGGCACTATGGAAACAAAAATGGTGGGCTAGATAGAGTTTTTATTCTGATGTAGCACAGATGTGATATAATCAGTAAAGAGAAAGGTTTCCTTTCCAAAAAAACATGTTACTTGCAGTTGAGAAAGATGTTTGATCCACTCAATTACCATCAAAAATGCCTCTGAAGTGGGAGATGCATTCCTTCCTGTAGGAACAATAAGTAATGGAGATAGAACAAAAGCTACTTCTCCCTCATTTTGTTCCTCACGATGTGAGCCTAGTGGAATTTGTAGCTCCTCTGCTACATATTATTGTCCTCATATTTTTACGAGGACAATAGTATTTTTATGATTATTTTAAAACAATAATCTCATAAGATTATTGTTTTATGTATGTTAAGGCTTAGATTTAGAAGGAGTACAAGGAAATTGGGCAATTTTCTCTATCTCAAGAGTCCCACAATTTTTCAGAGTGATTTCATAGGGAGTATAAAACTTCCAAGGTCTCTTCCAACACTGTTACTCTGTTAGAAATAAGTATATAAATTGAAATCCAATCTGGAACTGATAGTAATGGAAATTGCAAGCACGTGTAATTCTTTTTTTAAATTATTGTATAACCCCTCTTCACCAATTATTTAGGAGGGATGAAAGGCAAATATAGGGTAAAAATTGAGTACCATCTTCTAGATCAGTGTTTCTCAAACTTGGCGACTTTAAGTCCTGTGGACTTCAACTCCCAGAATCCCCCAGCCAGCATAGCTGGCTGGGGAATTCTGGGAGTTGAAGTCCACAGGACTTAAAGTCACCAAGTTTGAGAAACACTGTTCTAGATAATAGCAAAAACCATTTATGCATTTCTGTATTTGAGAAAAGCTAGAAAGCCAAATTGGATTTTGAATACTTTTTCATTGATCAAAATACAATTCAGAAGCAATTGGGCATATGAGTTAAAGTTGAAGAATCTACCTTTATTCGGTGTCCTCCTAGGACCTCAACCACAATCTTCTTTATAGAACAAACACAAATAATACGTAATCACGTACTTATTTCTCTACCAGAGAAATGTTTAATAGTACATTATTGAACACTTCATTTCTGGTGCTTTCCAGTCTATCTTCATTCCTGGTGACTGCTTGGATTAGTCCCTGTAATTTTTAGGACAAGATTTTTCATAAAGGGTTTGTTCTTGCTGCCTTCCTAGGTTTGAGAGTGATGCACGGGCCCAAAGTCATCCAGCTGGCTTTGTGCCTAAAATGGGACTAGAACTCCTGGTTTCTATCCTGGTGTCTTAAGCACCATACCAAACTTACTCTCTCTTAATAAAGATGATCTTTGAAATTCTATTTTGAAGGACTGTTTATAAAAATATTTTCCATTTCTTTATAGTACCTTACCTTGGCATATTGCCTTTGGAAGAAACATTTCCTCCTCCCCCACTTAATTTTGTCATCTTTTAATATAGAACAAATTATGAATATTACCCACATAGAATTGAGAAACAATCATAGCAGCAGAATGTATATTCCCCACTCCTGGTGTTGCAATTGCTTATTGGTCTTTTGTGTCCATACAAAGTACATTGTCATTAGGTTAAATTGATTAGCCACATTAATTCAGAGTATAGTGTTCTGACCCCCCCCTCTTGTATACCAAGTCACTCCGACACAAAGTCTCTTCAAGATGTTTATTTACATACAGGTTCAACCTTGGCAGCAAGCCAGCATGCCAAGGTCCAGATAGCACTGGGCAGCAATCCAGCTACAGCGAACCCTTTGGCAGCAATCCAGCTAACAAGATCCAGATAACCACCTTGGCAGCACTCCAGTCTGCCGAGGTCCAGGCAACAGATTGGCAGCAATCCAGGTAAACACTTTGGCAGCAATCCAGTCTGCCAAGCTACGACACAGATCTGAGAGTGACTCTAACTCTAATGATCAGTTGATTCCTGCAAAGGGCATGTCCACAAGCAGCCCCTTTATAGTTCTGGATAGGAGTCTAATTATCAGCAGCTGAGAGCAATTACCTCCTGTAACTGCTCAATTGCTCCTTATGCCGGGTAGCACGCCGGTAACGAGCATCTAATAACTCACTGCTGATGTCTGACTCACTGTCCCATGACTCCTCCCCACTGCTCCAAGGCATGACATCAGGAGCCCCCTTCCTTTGGCTTTCACCACTGCTCCATGCCTCAGGCGCCTCCTGGTGGCCAACCAGCCTCTCTGCGCCCTGCTCAGAGTCGGAACCCTGTCCAGGGTCCTCCACATCCTCCTGAGCGACTCATAGGGACCCTCCCTGTCTGAGTCTGGTGGCAACTCCAACGGCTCCTGCTGGGCCACAACAGTATAGTAACATTCTGAATGATTTTGAATAACACGAAAAAGCCACACAGATCAAATCTGGGGCAGACAGTCCCACCTCTGCTTTCACTTAATTAGAAAATACTTTTTAGAATATCAGGCAATACATTCTTTTCTTCGTAGGGCACTAATTACTACTTCCTTCTTCCTCATAACTTGATGCCTTAAGAAAGATGGTTTCGTATTGAACAGATGGATCAGTACATTTTATGCCTGGCAGCAATTAAAAAATTATTTCAGTATTTTAAGAAACTATTTCCCTACCTATGATCATCTGGTAGTTAAACAATTTGTCACTGCCGTACCAAATTTTAAATCAGTTATCTCAATGTGCTCTGATTCCTGCAAATCCTACATTAACTTTTTAATGTTTAGAATTAAATATGAAATAAAATGTTATTACATGTCGGATTCATGTGGTTAATAAAATAAGCATATTATATGTCTAGTCTGATGATATTACACAACAATCACCCATCTTTATTCAATTTATCAGTGAGACATTAGATACCGTGTTTCCCCAAAAATAAGACAGGGTGTTATTTTCTTTTGACTCCTGAAATAAGCACTTGGCCTTATTTTCAGGGAGGTTTTATTATTTTTAAGGTGCTGGAGGCGGCAACCATGGTCACCTAATGGCTGCTGTTGTGTTGCCATATTTTCGGGGAGGGCTTATTTTCAGGGGAGGGCTTATTTTAGCACATGCGCTCAAAAGCCCCGATTGGGCTTATTATCTGGGGAGTCTTATTTTCAGGGAAACAGAGTAGAATCCTAGAACTGGAAGAACCGGAAAATACTTTGGATGTCATCTAATCCAAATCCTGCTAATTGCAGCTATCTGTATTCAATTTGTTGTTGGGATTTTAAATACTGGCTTAAATCTGCATTTAAATGAGTAATTTGTACACCAAATTAACTTAAGTACAAAGAAGAAACTTGTTCTCCTTTTCTTTTACATACTGCTTTCCTTGATTTTGTGAACTTCTGCATATCCACAGGATTCACCTTAAATGTGAAGTGATATTAGTTGCCTATGGTAGTAGCAATGAAGCTCTTGGGCATGTGGAAATGCATCACACAAAGCTAGAGGAATATGTAGCAACTGACCTAGATTGTCTTTATTAAGTAGTCAGTCAGCTGTGACTGAAAGAGAGCCAGTTCAGTACTATCAAGGTGAAGTGCTTTGTGAAAAATGCTGTAGCTTTTCCAGAGGTTCTGGGATTTGGGATTATATTTTGTCCATTAATTATTGAATATCACTCTTGTGTCAAATGCTGTGTTTACAAAGAAACAAAATGAAGGGTTTTCCTCTTCTCTAAGGATATTACATTCATATAGATATATTTCTTCATATATTTTTAATTTAACTCTTGATTTCTGTGACGCATTAACATAAGAACTAATGTCAACCATCACTTTGATTTACAGTATGGTCATAAGCATGCCTGCAAGTTCATGGTGGTATTAGATATTTTATACAATTTTTTAATGAGGTTAAAACTTTGGTAATTATCAGAGTATAGAGGAGTTAGAAGGCAGAGGGAGTGAACTTAATTTTATTTTCAAGCAACACCTTGTTCAGCTTCTCTTCCTCAACAAATTAAGAAAAAAATGTATAGCATTTTATTCTGTACTGGGTTTTCATTGCATTCAATACTGCTTCACATATTGCTTGTGAAATTTATTTTATATATACTTTTTAAAATTGTGCACACCTTGTCTTTCATAGTCTGTATGTTTTGAATAAATTCTATTTTTAGATGCTTGTTTTTTTTAAAATGTGCTTAATTTCTCCCTTCCTCTTTCTCTCTCTCTCTCTCTCTCTCTCCCCCTCTCTCATACTCTCTCTCTCTCTCTCTCATACTCTGTCTCTCCCTCTCTCTTGCTCCCTCTCATACTCTCCCTCTCTCATTCTCTCTCTCTCTCTCTCTCTCTCTCTCTCTCTCTCTCTCTCTCTCTCTCTCTCTCTCTCGTTCATAATCAATAAACAATGGATTTTTATTTAGTGTTGATTTTAGGTCAGGCTTCACAGGTCATATTTCTGATGATCATCTGTGTCCAATTAATTAATTTAGTGAAGTTTCAGAGGACTGAAGTCATTAATACTAATTAAGAACAGTAGAAGATAGAATTTGGGTAGAAAGATGCTTACAAAGCTGATCTTGTTACTTATGTGTTGGTTCTGGGTAAGTATACTTTTACATTATAGTATGGGTATGATCATAAAATAGGCAGGAAAAACATCTGTTTTTCAGGGTTATTTCTGGATTAGCTATCTAGCCTAAAAATTGCACACCCTGGTTGCAGTCTCTGTCAGATGGAGAGCTGTATGTTGGATTTCAATTATTTTTCTTGTCCCATATGGTAATCAAGTTTTTATAAATTTAATTTGTGACCAGGGAAAATAGTGTGTGAAGGTTTATGTAAACATGAGCAGAATGGCACAGCTCACTACGATCAACTTGCCAAGGCCAATTTGCTGCAGCCAACTCACCACAGCCAACTCAACATGGGACAAGTCAACATGGCCAACTCTCCACGGGACAACTACCTTGGGAGACACGTCAACAATTCAATTTAATTATTTGAACTAATTTAAGCAATATTTTAATTTTTGCCATTTACATTTCATTTTGCCCCTCCTTTGGCATCCTTTCTTTAATAATTCTATTCCACTATTTCTTCAATATTAGTGTAATTCTTGTCTCGTGGCAAGTTGTCCTGTGGTGAATTGGCCATGGCAAGTTGTCGTAAACTCTATTGTGAGAGCTATTTCAAAAATAGGGTGAGAATATGGCTGGTGTATGTTTATGCAGATCTCCAAGAAAGTACATTCCCAATTACCGTATATATTAATTTGAGACAGTGATCCTGCCCCTTCTTAATCTCTGTCACCCTATGTGTTTATCTATAGCCCTGCTACATGGTGATGTGGATACTGATGTTGTAAGATACACTAGAGGACAATGGTTCTAAATAACTTTTTAAAAACAGTTTTTTTTTACTATTTGTATAGCTTGAATATTGAGATGTCATTGGCTTGCATCCTTCGGGGGTCATTCTATTACTGTAAGCTTTTTTCCACTAGGACTAATCTTGTTCCTACTCATCCACAACAGTGAAATCCAAGGGTTTCTGCTTGGGGCCTAGTTGCAGTATGTGTTCAAGGGAGTCTGCTAGTACTTGTCAACTTTGCTAGTGCAACCTGCTAGAAGAATATTCATTCATTCTGAAAAAAATCTGAATGCAGCCTAATGTTTCCTAGTATCAGTTCTCATTTCTCTTATTACCTTAACCAAGGATACTTCCCTAATTACAACCCAGTTTCAAATAGCTTCTACTTCTACTTCCATCCAGATTATTTCTCCTAGAATGACCCAAACAATAGGAACTGACATTCTTCCTCCAGTCAGAGATCTCTGGGAGGCTATGTTTTTTTTCCTTCTTAAAGTTTTTCCTGCTGCTTCTTTCAGTTCAGCTCCCAGCATTTTGAGATTTTTAACTTGACAGACCTGATTTCTTCTCCTGGATGGGAATTTGTGACCAGAATAAGCAATAAGAAAGTCATTCGGTTGTCTCCTTTTGTCTTCTTATTTGTTAAGGCCAAGTGCCTTTCCCTGTCATTTCTGAGAAATGTCTTTCTCCTTGTCTTCCGTTATGCCAATAATTTTTCATCCTAGGCTTTGTTCTCTTATCTTCTCCTTCCTCAGAATGTTCTTTGACAGAACTGATGGATGTCTTCCTCCTGCTTATGATAGGGCTGTAATTGGCCCTTTTATGATCTCATGGTTAGAACTTTGGTGTGCACCTACCCACAGGCCTACATTTATGGGTCTTGAGAGCTGGTAAAGTGTTGACTACCATCTTCAAGTTTTGTGTTGTTTTATCTAGTATATCAGCTCATAGGATACATTGTGAACCATTAAGACTCATAATAACCTGCTTAGGAATCTAAATGCTTGCCAGGTTACCTATAGTAAATCTTCTGTACTAAAACTACTCTTAGTATACAGGTAATCCCCAACTTACAACAGTTCATTTAGTGACCTTTCAAAGTTACAACAGCACTGAAAAAGCAACATGATTGTTTTTCATAGTTACAGCTTTTGCAGCATCCCCATGGTCATATGATCAAAATTCAGATGCTTGGCAATTGGTTCATATTTATGATGGTTGTATTTTCCTGGGATCATGTGATCACTTTTTGTGACAAGCAAAGTCAATGGGGACAGCAGATTCACTTAACAATTCTGGCAAGAAATGTCGTAAAATGGTGTAAAACTCACTTCACAAATGTCTCACTTGTTGTTATTGATTCTATATCAACACACAAGCACACCATTTCTATAGTTAATCTGAATATTAGAATCAATTTTATTAATGCCATAAGGTCATGAGTTAAATTATATCTGTACAATATATGCACATGTACAATATATACACAGATGCATTACATTAAAATACCATCTGGCAATCCTTCCGTCACATAGAAAGACAGATGCATACACGGAAGCACAAATCTGAGCAACCTGGGAGCAACCTAGATTAGATCATGGTCAGATAAAAGAAGCAGCGGAATCAAATAGAAGTCATGCTCTCTACCAGGGAATTTCTTCAGGATAGGAGAGATTAATGTCATCTGGGATTCTTTGTAAAGAGTGTACAAAAAGAGCACATAGCTCAGGGACATGGTTGAACTGTCCCCACATAGACATACACGCTGAGCATTGTTGTAATATCCTAGTAAAGTGGCAGAGGGTAATGCTTCCAACCTGGCCAAAGAAAGGCAGCATGAGATTCAAAAAAACGATGAAAGAGAATTAAGAAGGCTGGATGTATATCTTTTGGGGAAAATCCCATAAGCTGTGAGGCTGGGAAGCAGCCTTAGATTGATATGAAGATCAATGTCCAGATACACCGCTTACGAACACTGAGGCTCTTTTCAAAGCCTATTGGGCAGAGGTTCAGCACTCAGCAAGGAGTCTTAGGGAGAGCCAATAGAATGTTTTGTAGCCAGATTGACTTAAAGTTGTCCCTAAGAACCAGTGGGGCCAAATCCCCTGGCTAGAAACTTTAGCCAAAGGTTAAGAGATAGTCCTTGACTTACAACCTCAATTGAGCCCAAAATTTCTGTTGCTAAGTGGGGGGGGAAATTACGTGAGTTTTGCTTCATTTTATGACCTTTCTTGTCACAGTTGTTAACTGAATCCCTAGAGTTGTTAAGCTAGTAATATGGTCTTAAGTGAATCTGGCTTCCCCATTGACTTCGCTTGTCAGATCGCAAAAGGCAATCCCATGACTCCAGGACACTGCAATGGTCATAAATATGAGTCACTTGCCAAGCATCTGAATTTTGACCATGTGACCCTGGGGCTGCTGCAGTGTTGTAAGTTTGAAAAACGGTCATAAGTCCCTTTTTTCACTACCATTGGAATGTCGAATGGTCACTGAAGAAACTGTTGTAAGTCAAGGACTGCCTATATCAACTTCTAGCATACGCAGAGACCAGATTCGTCTCTAAATGAAATCAGTGCTCTAAATACATTTTAGAACTTTTAAGAATAGCTTAAATCAAGTTAGACTGAACAGCTTCAAGAATGTAAGTGGGGGACAATACAGAGGCTGAGAAAATGCAGATGTTGAGAAAAAGCTACAGGTGGAAAAGGTGCTCTGTTTCGATTGTAGAATCTTAGGATAGCCAAGGAGGAACTCTGCTATTCTCTCCAGGACAATGAGATCTGGGATAACACTCCAAGATGTAATACGTACGTACCAGTTCAGTAGAATTCCAATTAATTTAACAACTATGGATTTTACGATCGATCTGTGCAAATATTAAAACATTAGCTTTCTGATGATTTAGTACAAGTTTTTCTTTGAAATAAAAAGTGGTCAGTGCCCTTTTCATTCCCACCTAACAGACAGACAGACATGATTTCAATATTGTCTGCATATAAAAACCACTCAGTCTGCTAATAGAGGATGGTATGCGTGCAATCTGAGAAAGCCTCAAATTAATATACAAATTAAAAAATGTATAATATACTCCTTTCTAATCCCTTTCTGAGTAGGTGATTGACCCATGGAGGGACATCTGACACCCAAGCAGATGTTGGAGTAGAAAGGCTGAATGAGAAAATCAACCTTTCGTTTATGGATGATTTCCTGGTTTTTCTCATAGTATCTCCCTTGAGATTGATGTGGATATTTTACAGTTGATTTTTATACGATAGATAATTTAGCACCCAATTTAACCTTCATTTTATTTCAGTGTATTTTTATTTCAGTTGGCAAAGTCTTTCTGATATGCCTTTTAAAACTTTATTAGTGTTTTAAGTATCAATTGTGAAAAATATAGGCAACAAAAATTTATTATAGGTTTATATATTGCCTAGGAGTCCTGGTTAGAATACAGTATTGCAGGCTAATTCTGTCCACAGCCACAAGTTCAATCCTGATGGGGCTCAAGGTTGACTCAGCTATCCATCCTTCCATGGTCAGTTAAATGAGGATCTAGATGTTGCAGGCAAGGTACATATAATGCTTGCATTGTAAACAGCCCAGAGATTACTGTAAAGCACTACAGAGTATCATATAAGCCTAAATGCTATTTCTATTTCTATTCATAATCCAATGTAATTGTATTCCAATTTTTCATGATATATTACTCCAGATGACCCTCCAGTTTCAGAGTCTTCGTGGGAAATTTGGAATGCTGCTTTAGGAACAGAGAAGATAAAATGACTAGTACCTAGAATTTAGTGACCAGTTGCCTGATTAGTTAAATATTAAATGTGTGAATTGCTTTTCCAACCATTCAGAGTTCAAGATGATGTACAAGTTTGGGGAGCTGGCTCATCAAGGCATGTTTTTTTTTTTATGTGGGTCACTGGATTAGATCTTTTTTCAGGTTTATTGGGTGGGGGGGTCAATAATAATAATAATAATAATAATAATAATAATAATAATAATAATAATAATAATAATAATAATAATAATAATAATAATAAATATTTATTTCTTAGCCGCACCCTCTCCCGAAGGACTCGGGGCGGCGTACAATAAAACATATGAAATAAATATATAGACAAGACATACATATTACAAAAACATATACCAAGACATGTACAAGGAGGAGGTCGGCTAATGAATAAAAACAATAAAATACAATGTTTAGAAACCCCTAAATAATTGAATACAATTAAAATACCCAAATAAAAACCCGTCAGGAGCGATATAGTTAGATCAAAGTTGAGCCAGGCCAGCTACTTGGAATAGGTGGGTCTTGAGCTTTATACGAAAGGAGCGGAGGTCAGAGGTATTCCTAATATCCGGAGGGAGGTCATTCCACAGGGCTGGGCCCGCCACAGAGAAGGCTCTACTCCTAGGCGCCGCCCCTCGACACTGTCTGGTGGACGGCACCTGGAGGAGGCCCTCTCTGTGCGAGCGGATTGGTCGCAGGGATGTATGGGGCAGAATACGATCCCGCAAGTAACTAGGTCCTGAGCCATGGAGCGCTTTAAAGATTGTTATCAAAACCTTGAAACGCACCCGATAGACCACAGGAAGCCAGTGCAGCTCGCGCAGGAACGGTGTCACATGGGAGTACCTAGTACTCCCCATAATTACCCGCGCGGCTGCGTTCTGGACCAACTGTAGCCTCCGGGTGCATTTCAAGGGAAGCCCCATGTAGAGAGCGTTACAGTAGTCCAAGCGAGACGTCACCAGCGCATGAGTGACTGTGCGTAAGGCGTCCCGGTCCAGTAGGGGGCGCAATTGGCGCACCAGGCGAACCTGGTGGAACGCCCCCCTTGCCACGGCTGTCACATGGTCATCCATGGACAGCCGGGCATCCAGGAGGACGCCCAAATTGCGCGCCCGCTCCACGGGGGCAAGTTGAATGCCCCCGATGGCCAATGATGGAATTAATTGGCTGAACCGGGGAGCCGGTACCCACAGCCACTCCGTCTTGGAGGGGTTGAGTTTGAGTCGGTTGTCATCCATCCAGATCCGTACGGCTTCCACACACCGGGACATCACTTCGATGGCCTCGTTGGGGTGGTTCGGGGTGGAAAAGTACAGCTGAGTATCATCAGCGTACAGATGGTATCCCACCCCGAAACCACGGATGATCTCACCCAGCGGCTTCATATATGTGTTGAACAGGAGTGGCGAGAGGACCGACCCCTGTGGTACCCCACAAGTAAGGGGGCGTAGGGTCGACCTCTCCTCCCCTGCCAACACACGCTGCGTTTGGCCAGAAAGGTAGGAGCCGAACCACCGCAAAACGGTGCCCCAGACCCCCAATCCCTCCAGCCGGCGCAGCAGGATACCATGGTCGATGGTATCAAAAGCCGCCGAGAGGTCTAATAGGACCAGGATAGAGGAACAACCTCTATCTCTGGCCCTCCAGAGATCATCCACCAACACGACCAAGGCCGTCTCCGTGCTGTGACCGGGGCGGAAGCCGGACTGGCGCGGGTCTAGATAATCATTTTCCTCCAGATGCCGTGGAAACTGGTAGGCCACCACACTCTCTACAACCTTCGCCAAAAAGGGAAGGTTGGAGACAGGACGATAATTGGCCAGCTCCAAAGGATCCAGGGAAGGCTTCTTGAGCAAGGGTCTCACCACCGCCTCTTTCAAGGCGGCCGGGAGAGACCCCTCGCTCAGCGAAGCGTTCACTAGGTCCAGGAGCCAGTCTCGTGTAACCTCCCAGGATGCCAGTACAAGCCATGAGGGGCAGGGGTCCAATAAACATGTGGTGGGTCGCAGTCGTCCATGCATTCTGTCCAAATCCTCGATGGCAACCAAGTCAAACTCCTCCCAGGTCGATTCCTCAAGACTCGCCACGGACGTCTCCATTGGACCACTAACAGGGACCCAATCCTTCCGGATTTGAGCGATTTTATCCTGCAGATATTTCCCAAATTCCTCTGCTCTGCCCTGTAGAGGGGCCTCCCGCGGTCTCTGAAACGAGGGAGCGGGACACCCGAAACAGGGCGACAGGCCGGTTCTCTGCGGATGCAATGAGAGTGGCACAATATTGGCGTTTGGCCACTCTCAATGCCACAAGGTACGTCCTTAAATGGGCTCGTCCCTGTGTTCGATCAAGTTCGGAACGAGAGGATCTCCAACGACTCTCTAGACGTCTCTAGACGTCTGTTGCGGCATTTCATCACCCTCAGCTCCTCGGTAAACCAAGGGGCCAGGGTGGATCGTTGCCGCCGGAGAGGCCGCAAAGGTGCCACCCGGTTCAAGGCCCCGGTAGTCGCATTATTCCACGCGACCACCAGGTCCTCTACCCGGGGGCGGGTCAAGGTTACAGGAGGTGGCCCAAGCTCTGTCTGGAACCTATCTGGTTCCATCAGGCGCCTGGGGCGGAACCATCTAGTGCTTTCCGGTTCCGCCTCCCCGCAGCGGGAGGTAGCACCTGGGAAGTCAAGACGAAGGAGTGAGTGATCTGACCATGACAGGGGAGTGATGGTTAAGTCCCCTCCTCCCAGATCACTCAACCACTGGCCAGAGACAAAAACGAGGTCCAGAGTGTGTCCTCCCTCGTGTGTCGGGCCCTGAATCATTTGAGTCAGGTCCATGGCTGTCATGGAAGCCATGAACTCCCGAACCCCCTCTGATGCTTCTCCCATCGATGGCAGGTTAAAATCCCCCATCACTAAAAGTTTGGGGGTCTCGACCGCCACCGATGAGATCAGCTCGAGGAGTTCTGGCAGGGCCGCTGATGTATAGCGAGGAGCCAGGTATACTATCAGCAGGCCCAACTGTCTCCCAGGGCCCCATTTCACAACAAGGGATTCACATCCAGACGTCTGTGGCACAGTAGACTCCCTCGGCTCTAAGTCCTCCCGAATAATTGCTGCCACCCCACCGGCCCTTCCCTGGGCCCGGGGCTGGTGAAATGCTCGGTAGCCTGGTGGGCACATTTCCACGAGGGGAAGACCTCCCTCGTGGCCCAACCAGGTCTCCGTTATTCCCGCGAGGTCCGGCTCCCCCTCTAAAATTAGATCGTGAATGAGGGGGGCCTTGTTAACAACGGACCTCGCATTGCATAACAACAGCCTCAGGCCCTGGGTCTGTAACTCTTGACCACCTAGACCGCGGGGGTTGGTACAAGCGACCGGGTGTAACCAGCAACCACGGTCTCCCAACCGACTGTAAGTTCTTAATCTGTCCTCGTATCTGCCCCTCCCTGCGGCCGTTGGAATTAAAGAGCCCTGTATAGGAATGATATCCTCCCCCTCCTCCTCCCTTCCGCTCCTTCTGCTCGCGACCACACCTGGAGGCCCGGCTCTCACATCGCTCCTGATCTGACCCACCCGCCCCCGCCCCCCCACCCTGGAGCCCCCTAAAAAAGATAAAAAACATTTCAATAAAAAACCCCTAAGTTTGCGCTTCCTCCACCTCTCTGGGTTCACAAACCCGTCATCAAGGTGGGCCCCGGAGGGGGCAAAGGGCCATTCCTGCGAGAGGGAGGACTCCTGCAGCTGGAGCAAGTCCGACCTCGAATACGTAATGGTAAAAAGCTATGACAAAGTCAGGGTGCTGTTGATGTTAAAATCAATAAGCCAGGATCTAATGGGAGGAAAGAAATGTCCACGATCACAACTAGGTGGGAAGATCTTATGTTGGCCAGGTGATCGGTTGGAAGATGGATGGTAAATAAATAGATGGAGGCCTGGGTGCGGTCCATTGTGGGCGGAAGAGGGCAGATAGTTTGTAGTAGCTAGTTGTTATAAAATAGCAGATGGCGAGGGGGAGAGGGGGAGAGGTAGTAGGAGTAGCCCGGCAGGTGAAATGCCATAAGTCATAAATAGCAGGAAAGTCAGCAGGATACCAGATGTTAAACGGGCAGATTATAGTCATCAGGGGCACCTGGGCACAAGCCATGGCAGGTAGTTTGCAAAAGGACAATAGATCTTAGTCTGTCAGGTGGGGGGGGCAATAGATCTTAGTCTGCCAGGTGGGAGGGGCTCCTGCCTGTCTCCAGGACAGGCCCTGTTCTGCCCCTAATGCAGAAGCCCTGTTCTGCCCCTCTTCCCCTTTCTGCCTGGTTCCAGCACACAGCACAGCTTCCAGCAGCTAGTCCTGGCTTCAACCTGCCTCCCCTCCTCGTCCGGGCGCCGTTCCAGCCGACTTACGGCCCTCTCGAAGGCCTTCTGTTGGCATCCTGCGTCACGGGCCTCTCTCCGTCCTCGCGCTGCCCTCCGGTGGCCGCCGCCATAATCGGTCTCCAATTCCAACTGCAATCCCCATGTCAGCCAGTGCTTTCTTAATCTCCCTCTGGCTATTCGCCATCCTGACGGACCAAATTAGGTCTCAAAGAAAACCAGGGTGGTCATTGAGGCTCAATCCCGGCCCAAAAGGTGGAAAAAGGGCCGGCAGCAACCCCTCCTTTGTCAAAGAGCTCCGGAGCATTTTCGGAGCTCAGAAGTCAGCTGCCATTCCCCGGAAGCTCCTCCTCCTTCAAGACAGAAGCAGTAAACAGAAAAGCTTCTGGATATTTAAAAGCACTATTTCCAAATCATTTTTCAAGCATGCTCAATCCTGTATTTGCAAAACTTATACATGAGGAAGTCATCAGCATTCAGATTCCTTGCATGTGAGCTTGTCTTGTATCCATTCCACTGTTTCAGCAATAAAGATGGGGAAATTTATCTGTTGTACCTCTGAAAATTATCACATACAGGCAGTTAGAAGTTAACAGAGTAATAAAAATGAATTTACCATCTATGATATTGGTACTTTTTGGAATGATCTCCCAAGAAAGGAATTTCGCATACTTGTTTTAAACGTCTATTCCAACATGTAGAGGAAATATATATGGTTGCTCATGAGTCTTGTCCAATTTGAATTACATATTCCCACATACATATAAATAAAATTAGGATTCCAGATTAAATATGTAAAATATGTATCCTGTTTATTCTTTTGGAATTTCCCCCCCAAGATAATTACTTATGAGTTGAAAGAGGTCCTACATTTGTTGAGAACAAGAGTTTGTTAAAATAAAGAATTGAGCAAGAAGTTCTTCAAACCAAACTTATTTTTAAAGGCCTTTTTTCTCTTTCCTTTCATTTCCTGTTCAGAAGTCCCTTCTCTTCCTCTAATCTCTGTTTTAATTTCATTCTCACCCTATCATTTCCTCTTAAGCCATCTGTATTCTGCTCTTTTTTTTTTTTTTGCTTTTTGCTGAAAAGAGAGAAGACTATGCATGTCTACATACATTTGTATGCTGTATGCTTCTCTTTATGAGGTACTTTCATTTGATTAGTATAAATAAATGTGAATTGTTTGAAGTTGCAATTCAAAAAATAACTGGCTTCTGGCAATTATGTATACACACTTGCATATTTGCACACATTTATGCAAAGTCTCACCTTTGCACATTTGTTAGGTATTAGGTGGAAGCCAAGTTGATAAGCTAACTGAGCATTGCACAAAATTATTTCTCTCTCTCTCCCTCTCTCTCTCTCTCTCTCCTCTCCCCTCCCTCCCTCCTCTATTTCATATATATATTGCAATCAATATGAAACACAATTAATCAGTGAAATTTAATTTACAATTATAGACCCAAATTCTGGGAAACGTCAACAACAGACATGTTCTAAACTAAAATATTAAAAGAGAAAAACATAGCTAATTGGCTTTTGACATGAAACAATCTTTGAGAATTTAATTATGTCCAGAATTGGCTTACACAGTGGTGACTGAAAAATATTTTGCTACCTTTTTTGAAATTTCTAAGGAATTATCAGCCAATAGAAATAATGCTTTGTATGGAACACTTGGGGTAATTTACTAGGAGGGTGAATGTTAATTCAACACCCAGTGTATAAGTATCTTCACTTAACAACATTCATTAACTGATTGTTCAAAATTACAACAGAGCTGAACAAATGGTAGTTACAGGCCCTTGACGCTACAGCTTTTTCGGTATCAGTAGATAGGACATGGGGAGAGTTGAAGCGGAGGCAACCATGGTAGGAAAAGTATGAGGTATTGGCCTAATGATGGCGTGGTCCTGGCCTAACAACTGCAACCAGGACTATCCAAACTGCCATTGCTAAGGAGTGCGGTAATATGATGTTTCACCAAATAACTGCATTGTTTAGTTACAGAAATTCCAGTGCCAATTGGGGTTATTAAATGAAGACTACCTGTGTGATACAGTAGACACCTTAGCAGAAGATCTGATTTTAATTCCATAACAACCTCTACACAGAGAGGCTAAGGTTGCTACCTCTTATTTCCTTTCCAGAATCCCTGATGACACAGAATTCAGGCTGATGAGAGTAAAACTCTTTTGTGAAAGAAATAAAGGATTTTGTATATACCGGTACTTTGAGATAGATAAAGGCCTGTTCCAACAGGCCTTTATCAACAGTCAGAGGTTTTGCCAATGCCCTTCTATATATCTAGATTGAGGATGTGTTGTTTAACCTTTTAGCATTAAACACTCTCTGACGCAATTGTTACCCATGAGTGAGCGGAGAATTCATTATAGGATAATTCCAAGATGATACGTATTTTTCCATTTGAATAGAATAGAATAGAATTCGTTATTGGCCAAGTGTGATTGGACACACAAAGTATTTGTCCCCAGTGCACAAGCTCTCAGTGTACACAAGCAACAAGTGATAAATCATTATCATAATTATAAAATACAATCATCATAAATCATAAGATATAACTCTCAGTGATAGTCATAGGATATTAAATAAGCATAACAACATAAATCATAATAGGATACTAAATATTTGGAGTCAAATATCAGGTGGGGTCAGGGTCTCTCACCACAAAATTAGTTTTTGCCAGTATTTTATTCAGCAGATCCTCATACAAACCTCGATTGACATGCAGCCTGGCTATAGCCTCAAGCTTGCAAAGGAAATGCAGTAATGGACATGAAACATTGCTCTTAAGAACCTGGACTGGATTCCCTTCAGAATTTTTGCATCTTTCTATGCACACTTTGTGTGCCATAAAGTGTTCAGTTCAGCACTTTGGCTTTGAAAAATGTAATTGGAGTGGGAACATACTGTAATTATTTTCATGGTGCTTGGCACATCTGATTTTGTGCAAGTCTTTTTGGCAAGTCTTTTTGTGCAAGTTTCCAATGAAATATTTTTTTTCTTTGTTATTTCCATGTATTGTAGGATTGGAACATGATTCATAATTTTTAAGTCTGATTGCTTTGTTTTTCCATTATGGAGGCTATTAACATGTCATTTTTAATATGATCCCTTTTATTTTACTATAAATACATTTTAGTTTTTCTAAAGTTCATAAATTCTATTAGAGACCACCCTTCATTAGGGAGAGGATAAACACATTATCTTTGTAAAGCAAAATAGACTTTGGTTTATTTGTTAAATTGATTTCACTTTTTATTAGGGCTTGACTTACAGAGTTGATGTAATGATTAAAAGGGATTAACATACAAGCTTATTTAACTAATTGTAAAATGGCAATGTAGACTGAAAGAAGCCCACTTGCGTCTCATTTGATTTCTTTCTTAATTATTATTGCATTATGATTAATATAAGAAAGTAACACATATATTTATTTAAAGTTTTTCAATACAGTCTCTTTTGAGATCAAATCAAAACAGAAAAAAACTCAACATTGAGAGAAACATATTTCCACCAAATGATTTGGAATAATATATTTATCTATAGTTCATTGTCCTGCTCTGAAGTCTGTTTACTCATCAGCCAACATTAGTTATCATTCTAATCAGTCAATAAGCACCTGATTATAAGAGAAGAAGTGGCAGAATCTGGGGGGTGGAGTAAAAAGAGGGATCAGCCGAGAATTCCTACATACATGTGGTCGAAGTCCAACCTCCCTTGAATTCTGTTGACCCTTATTAATTCCAAGCAAGTATTAACTATTAATTGAGAAGATTCCTCTGCATAGGCATAAGCAATCAAATAGTTTAATTGGATCTTCACATATGGCTCTGATTTTTTGCACCTGGCACTTATGATGATATTTGCTATATAATTTATTAAAATTACTTAAGGGATTTATTGGACAGAAGTCAGCAGAATTATGTTGATCACTGAAAGATTAGGATTATGATAGAACAGATCACTGCTGTGTATTAGGTTTTATTAGTTCTGCTAGAATCATATATCCACTGGCTGTCTTTCCATTTCTTAATAGGACTATCATTTGGAAGTTTTCAATCAGAGGTCACTCAAGAAAGAGAGTTTACTGTTAACTTGAGGATGGGGGTGATAAGACTCATTTAACACTAAAAAGACTGTTAAAACATTCAACCAATTTAGCAGGAGGAATTGTATTTTGTGCTTTGGCAATGACTTGTGATGTTGACTTCGGAATCAACAGAGGCAAAGGGATTTTTCTATTTAACGGATTGTACCAAACTTCGCCCAGATTTCAATTTGTAATTATTAAAACATTCAATAAAGTTAATTTTCAAAAGTCATAGTGAAGATGGTGGCCACAATTCCGTTAAGACCTATAGCAGTGATGGCGAACCTTTTAGAGACTGAGTGCCCAAATTGCAACCCAAAGCCCACTTATTTATCGCAAAGTGCCAACACGGCAATTTAACCTGAATAATGAAATTTTACTGCCTATAGCAATGATAAACAATGCAGAGTTCAGCTGATTGTTCTAAGAAAAATATGATAAATGTACTTTTATGCCCCTTCATTTTTTTTCTGCTAAAAGAAAAAAAATGTAGTATCAATTATCTCCCCCCCTTTCTCTCCCCCCCAAGCATGGGGGGGAAAGGAACCCCTGAATTGCTGCTGGGTGGTGGGAATGATGTCTGAAGGTCGACGAACCCAGGAGCAGAGCGCCCACACTCAGCTGGTGGGGGAGGTGGGGCATCCCAACACAGGCAGCTCTGCAGGAAAAGCAACTGCTTTTTTTTTTTGCCAAGCTAACACATTGTGGCTCCACGTCGTAATGGGCTTCAGGAGGAGGACGGCACCCCATCTCCCCACTGTGAAGCATGTGAGTGAAAAAGTTCATTCAATTCCTGAAAATAAGATCTCCCCAGATAATAAGCCCAATCGGGCTTTTGCGCGCATGCGCTAAAATAAGCCCACCCCCCAAAAAAAATTAGCCCTCCCCAAAAATATTGCAAGACAGCAGCAGCCATGAGGTGACCACACTCGCCACCTGCTGCACCTCAAAAATAATAAGACCTCCCCAAAAATAAGGCCAAGCACTTATTTTGAGGATCAAAAGAAAATAAGACCCTGTCTCATTTTGGGGGAAACATGGTGTGTGTGTGTGTGTGTGTGTGTGTGTGTGTGTGTGTGTTTGTTACACATTTCCTTTCAAGGTAAAAATTGTATTTTAGGTTGTGTTATGCAAATCTATTAAACTGAGATTTTGTTGTTTTTTTCTTTAAAGAAAAAACTTTTAAACTCGAAAAAAAGGCAAGAAAGTAGAGAACAGATGTTGATATTTGCACTAAACAAACTGTGGTAGCAATAATCTTTGTCTGAAAAGAAATCTTATTTTTTAAATCAAGTCTCTGTTTGTCTATCTCCCATTTTTCCTTTAGGAGCTCAAGGTGGTACACAGTGTCTCCCAAAGTACCTTTTTTGAGTAATTTTCAAAGCATAGAACCATGTATTGTAGGTTGTAGGAAATTGGCACATGAAGTTAGCCCTTTTATTCCTTTTATCGTTTTCTCTTTTGAAAAAAAATAAAGAAAGTAATAGTAGCGGATTTTCTTCTAGTGCATAATAATATTCTGATTTTGTGAAATAAAATCTATACAGTATTTTACAACGTAATTAGATGATAAATATTACTATGTGCTTTATTGGAGTTGTTGACTTCCTAACAAGTTTGCTCTAAATTATTCAGTTAGTTGTACAATGCTTTAATCTTAAATTTTGCAGTTAATTTGCAAATGTCTAAAAAGAAAAAGCAGAATAAATAGCACCTTCTCTTCACAATTATACTTCCTTTTTAATCACATGGACATAAAACAAAGTTGTAAATATTGATGTTACACATCTATTTCCATTTAATATATAGCTTTTATAATAATGTGATTTGTGGGTTAAGGATTCAAGTTTGTGAAACGCCTTTATTATAGTTGGCAATGATTGGCTCCCGAACTGGTTTTTCACTCAACCTGGATTATTTGTTTAATTGGTTGTCTTGTTCGTTTTGCCCATAGGTTTATGATCAAAGTCATTATCCAGTGCAAGAGAAACCCATAATCACAATAAACAAAAGGAAAATATGTGGAATTGAAATCAGCTAAGTTCTATCATTTTATTTGTTTGTTCCTAAACCAGGTTTTACCTCAGGGTGAGACTGAATTTGTTGACTTTAATCTTTGTTAGAAATGGTTTGCACAAATCCAAACTGATGCTGTATGTTGCAGACAGCTGGTTGTCATGGTAACTGTAGTGCAGTTTTTAATTCCACTTGGTGAGTAATACAGACACCGCATTGGTGAATAAAGCATGGCTTTCTGCTTTACAAATATATAGCATTATCCATATCAGTGTTGCTAAATAAAATGATGTTGTGTTCATGCACTTTTAGATACATCAATTTGGTTTATTGATATGACTTTTTTTTTCGTCATTTAAAAACCAGGCAGATTATTTGGCATCAGTCAATCAGGGAAATGGAAGTCAAATAAAATTATTCACAGTTGCATAAATTAGATTATAAATAGACAAATTACTTAACTTTTTAATACATTAAATTTCTGTCTATCTAAATAAGTGATACAAAGTAATGGCCTTATGAAGCAGGCTAATAAGCATAGCATAGTTAAGAATCAAAGTGTAAGAGTAACATGTTTTATGTAGCAGAATAGGCTTTGTTCCATTTCATATACATCATTTGTGATTTTTTTTAAAATGCTTGAGCTCTTTTTCGTTGAATTTCAAGATTTGCTGCGAATGCTGTAAAAGAATATTCGTCATTTCCAACCTAGCGCTACGCTTTCTTAAAAGAATAAATATTACATTTATTTATCAATTTGGGGGGGGGGGTTGTTGTTAAAATTCACAGGTACCATAACTAAAGCATCCTGTTCCAGATTTATTTATTTTTTTAAAGTAGACATTATAAATGTTTCTCGTGAGGTAATATTACAGATGTTGAGGAAAGAAAGTGAGAGTTTTATGGTAATTAATAATCAGTATGTCCATTTCTGTTTTCCTAATCTTGTTTCATAAATATAGAGGCCATGAAATGCAGACAAAGCCAGACAGGAATTTGGGGGGGCAGAGCCTGATATAAATGGTTTGACACACATAGCTTAATATTTCCTAAACTACTTTCTTCAGGATACTAAATCTAGTTATTCATCTTAGTTAGCCTTTCAGCTGACATCAAGGGACACATTTGTAGGGTTTTTGTTTTCATTATTGATTCCACTACCCCCCACACAAACACACTCCCTTGTTCACTCTCTGAAGAGTCTCTTCTAGCTCTTGACTCTTAAATAATTGATTTTTCCACTCAGGTGCACAGAACAACATTTTGAAACGATTGCAAAACTGCATGCACTTTGCTCACTGATGCATTAGTTTTATTAAGTGGCTCCAAAACAAGATCTAGGTACAGAATGCAGAAGAATTATTTGGCAAAATTAATTTTGTTTTATTTAAAAATATGTTTGAAAGCTAGAGATCTTCCAGTTTGTATATGCTTTTTTCCAACTAAACAAACATGGTTAACATTGTAGATTAGTAAAATTCATAAAATATATCAGAAAAAGCCATGGAGGAATTACACTTCTTGATAAGGCAAGCCTCAGACATTTAGGTTTGTGAACATTTTAAATATTGCTTTATTAGAAAAAAGAAAGCAAATTGTTGTCAGAAACAGACTATTAGTGAAAATCATTACAAAATCGTTAAAGGAATATGAGTATACAGAATACATTCTGATTTCTATTATGATTTGTCTGGAAAATTATGTGTATTCTTTCTAGTTCTATTTACTCTGGTTTCCTTTCTGAAATGGGAATTGTTTAAGTACATGTGGTCACTATATGTTAATCTGTTTGAATCATAAATTGTGCTAAGACAAATATAGTGTTATTTGCAATAGTGGCGAATATCTGTAGCTAGGGTGTAGAACGAGGGTGAACGTTCATTCTCCAAACTTATGGTTTGGTTTCTGAATATTTCATTACCTGGCTAGGTAACATCTTCAGCAGAATTTATGGAATGTCAGAGTCAGTGTTCTGTTTATAAGGGTTTCATGTGGTCAGTAGATCTTGTGATGGGTCAAGTGAGGGTCTTGCAATGAGTCTTGTGATGGGTCAGGTGGGAGTCATCAGTGAGAGTCTTGTGATGGGTCTTATGATGGGGAGGTTACATCAGGTGAGGATCACTGGGAGGTAAAGTGCTGGTTGGGAGGGCTTGCATGGTTTGGCTGAGGGTCAGTGCTGTCTCTGGTTGGCTGTGCAAGTTAATTTGGATTCTGAAGGGTTCATAGTATGTTTATAGGTCAATGTGTATATTGATGGAATTTCTTGTGGAGTGCCAGACTTTAATGAACTCATACGTGTGTTGGGCATGGCCAATGATTTTTGCATTGCTCCAAGAGAACTGGTGCTGTTTGGTGTAGCTTCTGCTATTAGGCTTGATATGGGTGATCCCATCAGAGTACCTTGTACTTGCTTATAGATTTTCCCATTGAACTTGAAGTATGTGTTGAGGCATAGATGCAGGAACTTCATGATGGTTTCTGTGGACATGGATTGTTTTGTGGTGGCATCTTTGTGGCTATGCTGTTTAGTGAGTAGGTGGTATGTGGTTTGTTTAGCCAGGTCGATATCAGTCGAGGTGAAGATAGTGATGACATTGAAGGGAGACCATGATTTTTTCCTTGTTGATCTTGGTGTGCTTGTTGCATTGGAGAAATTGGTCTGGGGAGTTTATTGAATGGGTTTCGTTCTTGACCAGGTGTCTGCTTCCTCTACAGGCTTTTTGCTAGTTTGAACATCAGTGTTCCAGATAGAGACACAATTGTGCATAAGGGTATCCCATTCTTGTGAATTTTGGGGAGTCCCTAGAACCTGGATGTGGAGGAATCTTGTGGTTGCATGTGCTTTCTCTCTAGTGGCATTAGTCTGTTTTGTCCATTATTACCATCAGTCTGCCTTTGACTGCCGGAAGGATGATGATGCTTTCGTCTTGTTTTAGTGACTTTAGTGCTCTCTTCTTTGTCTGAGTATTTTGTTTTGTCTGTTGCATTGCACTTTGAGGATGATTCTTTGTCTGATGTCTTCTTGAGTTTCTTAGTCCAGTAGTGCGCTTTTAGAATGGATTTGAGATTGTCAAGGAATTCAATGGGGTCAGCATCTTTGTAGTTGAAATTGAGGACGGTCTTTTCATCATCGGATAGAAGTCTGCTGGATAGATTTTTGATAATTCTGAATTGTCTTGTGATTTTGGGGTGATGGTATTGTGTTTCTCTTGTACCTGTGGAAGGTGTTTGTCAGGTCTTATCTGATGGAGTTGAGGCATGTGGTTTTTTGTTCATTGATGATGCATTAGTATTTTTTCCAGGCAGCTGTGGGCATTGGTGATCATGCATCCATTTTGGAAGGCCGATTTCCATGCTTGTGGGTGGCAAATAGTGTTATTTTTTTTAGTGTCCATAACGAAAAGTTACCCATCCCTTTTCTCTTTAAGAAATCTGGGTTTTATTATTTTTAATAGTCATCTATACTGTATTAGATTAATTGTTAGAATATAGTCAAGAGGCTATCATTTTCTGGTCTAACTAATTACTACTTAATCAAGGAAAAGTTTCAAATTCGGTATCATGCTTTTCATGCTTGATTCATACCTTTATTTCCTGTTGGAGTACATTTTAATTTTTCCCCCTATTCTATGAAGATGTCAATTGGTTTTTCTTCTGCCATTTTCAGATAATATGGATGCTTAGGGGTACTGGGATTACATTGTTTGAGATGCTCACATTCTTCCCCTCGCCATTCTCCCATAGTTTTGACCAAGTCTTATATTCTTATATTATTCCCTTTAAGAATAGTCCTGAAGGAATTCTATTTACATTTGCATAAGATCAAGTTATCAAAATTATTCACCAACAAGAGCTACCGGTCCATTTGGTAGTTTTCTTATGAGATCTAACTAATTACGAGGTGGGTGTTAGTCCTGTAAAAGACCCTCCTTTCTCTTTTTCTTATGTACTGAAAAGTGGAAACAGAACTAGAAAGCCTTGGAAATACCCAATGATCCTCTAGACTCAACACAGAGCTTAGAGCTGTAGGGTCAATCAGTTCCCCCTGCTGTTAAGTTACACCCCTTCAATAATAGGCTTTCTGCCCATCTCTGATATGAGAGGAAACTTTGTCTTTTTACCCGCCGCCACCCCCCTCCATCCCAACAACAGTCCTTTTAATGTGCTTCCACAGCAAGGCTAGTTAAACTGCTTCCCACACGGAAAGTGAAGTATATTCGTTTCTGTACAACAATCAGAATGGGAAAAGAGGTTGTGTGCTGCTTTTTCCACCCTGGAAGAAACAATCTCCCTTTAAAGCTCTCGAGCAGGAGAGGTTAACTGAGATTCTAATTACAGTAAATCCACTGAGGTGAAGGGATGGGATTTGCACCAGAAGAGAAGTTTACCCAATTTGTTCTTGGTATGTATTCCTGACTTTTGCAGAAGGCTACTCTAGGAATTTACCTGAATACAAAAAATTAGACTGCTAGCTCAGGTTTAACTACATTCACTGGCTTTTATCTTCTGCTGTCAATTGATGTATCTTGTTTTGCTCTTCTTCAAACTCTCCAACTGAGTTTGGTTTTTTTTAACTGAGATGTATGGAGAGCAAAAGTAAATAAGTGACAACTAGTACCAAACCAATATGCTCTAGCTACCCTCTCCTTCTTTCTCCCATGTATGCATGTGAGTGAATGCATGCATGCTAATATGCTTGTAGATGATCTTGACCAGGAGTGGGCTTCAAAAATGTTAGGAACGGGTTCTCTGCTCGGTTGCTTGTTTTGGGCGTGGCCTAATCAGCTTCCTGCATCATGGCGGGGGGGGGGGTTCACTTTCCCCAGGCTCTGGAGGCTTTCCTCGAGCCTCTAGGAGGGCGAAAACTGCCCCCCAGGCTCCAGAGGCTTTCCGGGAGACCTGTTTTTCTCCCTCCCCAAACTCCGCGCAAATCCTGCACTTAACTGTCATCCAAAACGGGCCACATGGAGACTCCTGGGAGGGGCATGATGGGGTGGCAGAGGCGTTGTGAGGTGGACAGAGCCAGCCAGGGGTAGGATTTTGAGGTTTTCTGAACCAGCCATAATGTTAACTATGGGTTCTCCCGAACCCGGACGAAACTGTAGCAGATCACCCTGATCTTCACAGATGTCCAAGCTCCATTGTCAAGGTGATTATGAAGTTAATCATTTCCTAAATTCAGAATGTCTCTATAACATTTGGAAGCAGCTAAGACAGATACCATCCCCACTTCCCACCCCATTCACTAAAGTATAAGAAGGGAGTACAGTGAAATCAGACTTACTGAATTCTTTTATTAAAGCCAAACTTAAGAGAAGTAGTTTTAGCCTTCCTGTGGAGTTGATTTCTTGGTTCTGGTTTACCAAACATGGCTGACAATACTCAACATATGGTAAGCAGGTCACCTCAGAGTCAAGGCTGGAGGGTGAAAAATGGACCTAAGCCAGCACACTGTATTATAAAACCACCCACATGTGCAAGCAATGAAAGGAAAAAGTAACATAGCAGCTATTAATAGTCACTTTGCAAAATGGAGACTGGCAAATACATGGGGAAGAAACCAAGGTAGTGGCAGATTTTATTTTCCTGGGCTCCAAGATCACCGGAGATGGGGACTACAGCCAAGAAATTAAAAGACGCTTGCTCCTGGGGAGAAAAGCTATGGCAACTCTAGACAGCATACTAAAAAGCAGAGGAATCACCTGCCAACAAAAGTGCGTATAGCCAAGGCTATGGTTTTCACGTTGCAATGTATGGCTGTGAAAGTTGGACCATAAGGAAAGCTGAGCACCAACGAATTAAGGCTTTTGAACTATGGTGCTGGAGAAGACTCCTGTGAATCCCTTGGACTGCCAGACGATCAAACCGGTCAGTCCTAGAGGAGATCAACCCTGATTGCTCTTTAGAAGGCCAGATCCTGAAGATGAAACTCAAGTACTTTGGCCACCTAATGAGAAGGAAGGACTCACTGGAGAAGAGCCTAATACTGGGAAAAATTCAGGGTAAAAGAAGAAGGGGATGACAGAGAATGAGATGGCTGGATAAAGTCACCAGAGCAGTAGGCGTGAACTTAATAGGACTCCAGAGGATGGTAGAGGGCAGGAAGGCCTGGAGGAACATTGTCCATGGGGTTGTGATGGTTCGGACACAACTTCGCAACTAACAACAAAGTTAGCAGAAATAAGAATAACAGTTCTAGTTACCAGAAATCCCAAAAACTCAGAACCGTTTAAGCCACCTTGTTATGTCTTGCAATCTTTCTACCACGTTTCTCTTTACAAAGCAAAATGCATTTTGCACACAAAACTCTTTGGGAAAGAGAAGTCAGAGAATATGAACCCCTGAAAACGTCTGGTATGGGGAAAATGCGACCATCAAAAAAAAGAGCCACACATTCTTCTCCGGATGGTTTTTAAACAGCCTGGGGAAAAATTGGCTTTGATGCTTATTTGTTCCTTGAAGAAAAGTTAAAAATTTTAATTAGATTTTGTGGCCATTTTTTCCAAAATGTATTGAAAAATAACAGCACTATTATTCCAATGCTTTCCATTGCCAGGTTCCCCCCCACCCCATTTGCTATTCCTCCCCTTTCTTAACAGAAGGCAAATTACATTATAAATACAATAAACGCAAAAGCTATTTATAAGCAATTATTAGGGCAGTTGGCAAAAAGTTGGATCAAGGGAAGAATCAAGCAAAGACTTTTAAAAAATATTATGATGCACGCAAGACACTAATTTTCATACAGAGTTGTTCATTTGATAACCCATTACAGAACTCGCTTGTTTCAAATATTCCAGCAAACTAGTGACAATTTTTGGAAATGCTTATTATTTACAAACACATCAGTAGCATTCTAATTTCTTATTAAGCACAAATTAGGTTTTTCTCATGTAGCTCTCCTGAATTGATAAACACCTTCCTAGGACTGATGAGCTGATACTGATATTTAGAGGGACCAGACCAAGTAATCAAGTTTTGCCATTTTCTATGTGTCAAGTGATACGTAACTGTTTTTCAAGAGAGACACTTCAAGGTCTCACTGTATGAAATAAAGCAGGATTGCATTCAGTTTTCTACAGCCAATATAAGTAACATAAAAATTGGCTAATGAGGAATAAGATGTTGACCACCACTGGAGACAGATAGCCATTAATAAGCAGTTATTTAATGTAATTGCTTTGAAACTCAGGAAAAATATGTAATTTTCAATCTGATTGCTAACTGTGATGGAATGAGGAAGGGATGAATGAAACAATAAGGAAGGAGCTTCGAAGAAGATCAATCTTGGGGGCGGGGGGGACTGTGAAAAAGGAATGTGGGGTTGCTTGTCCTTGATGTTGTTTGTTACAATGTGTGGTAGAAAAATAGAGTGATAGGCTTTCGATAGATGATAGATAGATGATAGATGATAGATAGATAGATAGATAGATAGATAGATAGATAGATGATGATAGATAGATAGATAGATAGATAGATAGATAGATAGATAGATAATAGATAGATAGATAGATAGATAGATAGATAGATAGATAGATAGATAGATCTGAAACTACAAAGAGCATTCCTGAAACTCTTGCTGTTCCTATTTCTTGATGGTTCTTGCATTGAAAGACTAAGATCAATCTTCAAAGCCTCCTCCTCTTTTCAGAGAGGCATCAGACACAGAATCCTGAAACCAAAGCATGATGATTGATTCTGGGTATTGCATGCAGAGCAAGTAGCAAGATTCTCCTGTAGTTATCAAGAGCAGACACCTACACAGATAATGAACCTGCACAATGCCATGAAGTACTAAGCACAGCACCTAGGACTAGCACCTCAAATTGCTTCACAACCATTGTTACTTTGATTTCCTGGAAGCCTATCATTTGAATTGTTCCTGGTTGGCAGATCAATGGAAGGTATGATTAAACCAAAATAACGTTCATTCTCAGCCCGCTGAAGGAGGGAGCAGTTCTATGGGCAATTTCATTCATTGAAAACCATCATGCGATCTTTAGACAACTATTGTAATTTCACACAACGTTTTAGAACTGCCTTTGATGATTCAGCCAGAGGAAAGACTGAAAAATGGGAGAATCACAACGGCAACAAAGAAATTCCCAAGTTAGTGAGTAGATAGCTCATTTCAAATTGTATGCTGGGTCTGTGCACTAAAATGATTTGGCCCTGATAGAACAGTTTGTGGGTGGGATCTCTGATAAACTGAGGGATGAATTAGTAAGACAAGGCAAACTAGACAATTTAGAAGAACTATTGTCAGTCTTGTTGCTAACCAGTGTGTTTGGAGGAGTGGATGTATGGGAGGTGAAGGAATGCTACTGTACAGTATATGGTTTCATATTGACATCTCTGTTTCCCCTCCTGGTTGCCTTCTTGGAGCAGGTGCAAATGAAAGTAGTAAAGAGAGCCTTGTCTGCAGGGGGGGGGGGGGAATAATAAAGCTGAGACCTCAGTTTTATTATGGAGCGCTTGGAAACCTAACCATGGCTGGTCCTGCTGAAGTCCCTTGCTCTGATTTGACTTGGAAGTTCCCCTCCCATGAGCTTAGCAGGGGCAGCTTCATACAATTAATAAGAACTCCAATGGTTGGCAGAAGCAAACGCATGTTATGATCTCTGTTATTCTGCACAGAAGAATTCTACAGGCACAGAAATGCAGATCTCTGCTCATTTAGACTCTGGCACAAGAGCTACTTTTGTAGATAAAAGTGTAATGTATCATTTTGTTTTACCCCACACCGTCATTGGAAAGGCTAATTTTAGTGGAAATAATTGACAGCCAAATGCTTTGAGCTGGCCCAGTTTTGCAACATATACTTCTGCTGTTGGAAATAAATGTTCATTCAGAATTCTTGTGCCTATGCATTTCACAGCTTCTTTACTTATCCCCACAGTATTGGGAATAGACTGCTGCAAACTCAGTGTGGAAATCCACTAGAAGCAAGGGGCAGTTTATTTTCCTGGTCAAAGAAGTGAATAGCACCATTTCCAGGCACTTAGTTCTTCTTTTCCCTTCTCCCCCCCCCCATCCCCGGTAGGGGAACCTCTTGCATTAATTCCAAAATTCACAGATTTTGCTAATCTTTTGGAAAAACAGAAGATATCTTGATCCAGCTCAGTTCCCCCACCAGGCATATGACTGCCTGATCAGCTAGACATTTGGAACCCAACTCTCTGCTAAATGGCAATATTCCATGTTATTCAAAAATTCAAAAACCTTAAAGAGTTTCTAAATGACAGAAATTATTTGTCTTACATCATCATTTCCTGCCTCAGCATCCCTTTTTATCATACAAAATAGCATTCTTCTTTTACATCCAGTGCATGGCTGTAGATTGTATCTCTTAGGAATCACTACCCACAACAGCTTTAGTTCAGATCTTCTAGAGTCTGCGTTCAAAAAGGCACCCATTTTTACTAACCTGAATTGAAGAGCTACAATTCAATTTGAATAGAAGAGGGTCATGAACTCTTTACAGCTTTTAATGTGTGGCATGACAAATGTAAATGCATTATAACTGTCCCGCTGCCTCCTCCACATTCATTCATGAATGAAATGTTTTCCAATAGTTTGGACAAATATAGTGGTGCCCTAAATACCTGAAACAGTTCTGATTTTTTTTTCACAAGACCCTATTTGAATGATATTCACCTTACTTTACTTGTCTTGATGAAGAGGAAAGTCTTTATATTTCTTTCTTTTTCTTGTATTTTTCTTTGCACTTTTTATTTATCTTTACTCTTTATATTTTTCTTGGTTTGTATTTATCTTTGTATCTATAAACTTCAATAAAAACTATTTAAAAAACAACAACTGCCTGACCATCCACTGTGGCACATCATTCCAATGCGTACAGTATTGTGCTTATGTAAAAATGCTGTAATTCTAACTTTTGGATCTGGCTGGCAAACCTGACTTGGTTCTCTGAACTTCAGACTGGAATTTGACTTCTCTTCTGCTTATCCCTGCTAAAAGCAAAATTAAACCAGCAAGCTTTCTTTCCAAGAAAATCAGTTTTGATTTACATGCCTTTCTTCATTTGTCATTATCTATTCAGGCTTGATTGAATTACTATTATCACCTAGAAAGTGTATGAGAGAGAGAGAGAGGGAGAGAGAGGGAGAGAGAGAGAGAGAGAGAGAGGGAGAGAGAGAGAGAGAGAGAGAGAGCAATCCAGGTAGAGTCAGATCACAAGAATTTGGAAACCTACAGAAAGAAAGGCTCACTCAGTGTTGGATGAAGCTATGCAATTTTTTTCCCTGCTTCAATTTTTATAACCTGGGATGCTAATATATAGAAAGGCTGCTAGATAAGCACCCATGCATCCAACCCACCCAAGCCCCCCACCCCACCCCAGCACCTTCCAATGACCCTCACCTGGTATAACCTCCCCATCACAAGACCCTCACTTGACACACCCACAGCTGAGTGGTGGGTTTCAATTTATTTTACTACCGGTTCGCTCACGCATGCACAGAAGCAGGTAGGTGGAGCCTCCCACCGCAACCACCAGTGGTTCATCTGATCTGGGGGAAACCAGCAGAAACCCACCTCTGCCACACCTGACCCATTATAAGACCTACTGACCACACGAAATCCTTATAAACAGAAGAATGCTGACACTGTGATCCTATAAACTCCACTGAAGATGTTACCTAGCCTGGTAACAAAATGTTCGAAAATCCACCCACAAGCTCAGAGAATGAATATTCACCCTCACATCTATGCATGCCTGAATATGTGATTTCTTGACCATCCTCCCCTCAGGACCTTGGGGTCAGACAATTTTACCCTTGCCCTCAAAAATGAGTCTCCGGAGACAATAGGAGGGAGACAGCCAATGTTAGATCAGATTTGCTTACAACATAGCCCAAATGTCAGGGCATGAGTGGATGGCCTGTTTGGAGTCCCCCCACACACACACTGATTGTTTTCATTTCTCTGTGAATAAAGTATAGATATTGCACAACAGTTAATACTTTGTACATGGAGTAACACATTTGTACACACCACTTTATTTGAGGGAAGAAATACTGCAATTCTTCCAAAACATTATAACTGCCAGACATGGGACAATGTTCAAAGAGTTGCATCTCCTGCACAGGAGGACTAAGATGAGAACAGCTGTCAAAGACTATGTTTGTGTTAGATCTTCTCTGCCAGATTTGCTCATTGACCTTGACAAGCTGCCAAGTGCATCTTCACACATGGCAGTAATTCTATCAGCCAGGTGATGCAATTGAATGTAAGACTTGGCCCTGGGAAGGAGAAAGGGATGAATGAACTAATTCACTGTTACGCAGTTCTGGGAAAGAAGAAAGTGTGAAAAAGAAACTCAAAAATATCCCTGCCTTGATTTTATTTGCATATAATGTGGTGGAGAGAAAGGTTGGCAGGCTTCAAAAATGCTGTTATAATACCCAGGAACAATAAAGAGCATTCCAGAAATTCCTGCTTCTTGACCTTGCCTGCTTCAAAGAGCTGATGCTAACTCACATAGTATTACTATTTTGAATCATTGATCTGTGTTGATTTTCAAATGACATGTAAATTGTCAGGGGTCCTTGGTGTTCTCTGAGCTTGCTTGTTTTCTTGCAAGCAGTTCATTGCCCTAACTAGGTAACATTATCAGTGTTAGTAGAGAGTGCAGAGTGCTGTTTGCACTCATTATTACAGGGGTGTCCAAACTTGGCAACTTTAAGACTTGTGGACTTCAGCTCCCAGAAGTCCACAAGTCTTAAAGTTGTCAAGTTTGGACACCCCTGCATTATTAGAACTGATGATGTTACCTAGTTTCAGTAACAATGTACAAATAGGACCCAACAGATGTTCTGAATTTTGTCATATAAACTTTCTAAACTTTTGATTTTCTGAGTATTCAATGTTGTTTTTAATTTCCTTTGAATTAAAAAAAATATCATTTATTTGAAGATACTGGAACCAGCGAAGCATTTCTGACAATTTCAAGGACAGAGTCTTAAAATATTTTCCATTTATTTTTTAAACTTAACATTTTCCAGTCTACAGTATATAGGTTATTGTGATTTCATGGATCAGATAATGAAAGCGGTGATAGATCTGAACTTAATTCTTTGGTATTTATTCCATACTTTTAATCCATATAGTTCTAAAACTCCTGTCATGACCTTTAATTGGGCAAAACATGGCAACAGTTTTGAACCTAGGTACCTCAAATGGGCTAATTTATAGAATGTGTCCGCAATCCAAGACTCCTGACTCCCAAGGAAATAAAATTGGCAAAGTTGTGCTTGGTTCAGTGCTATTGGCTGCTGCTCTGTTGGTGCTGCAGTGGCATGATTTTCATTTTTGTGCTTGAATGTAGTCTGGACTCTCAGGAAGAAGGAGATGCCTTCCAGAGGACAAAGAGGCAAGGCAGCTTCGAAAGTTTGGTAAAGAGAAAGAGTGTTAAAGTGGCTCCTCTCTAGCTTTTCCCAAAGTATAGTTATAAAAATAGTAGCTTTAGTCTGACAAGATTCTGTCTGTAGGAGAAGAACATAAAGGAAACTATTCTTAAGTAGCTCCTCATGTTACTCAGTTCCTTGGAGCTTGACAATTTTCTATGTTCCATTACAGTTTCCTAGCCAATCTTGTAATCCCTTGCTCTCTCCCCCACCCAGTAGCAGCCAATTCCCACACTCACACTGGATTATCATTCCATTGATTGAAATTAGATTGACTCTAATTTCCCTTTCAAATGAACTGATAAATCTAGAGATTCACAAATTTTGCCACACAGCTATTTGGGTGAGTTTTGTTCCAGTTTCTTTTCATGGTTAATATTTTTCAAATCTTTGTTAAGATAATTCATTTTGTCAGGATTATAGCTCTGAATATGTGTATTTAGTATCACATTACAGGTGAAACTCAAAAAATTAGAATATCGTGCAAAAGTTCATTTATTTCAGTAATGCAACTTAAAAGGTGAAACTAATATATGAGATAAGACTCATTACACACAAAGCAAGATAGCTCAAGCCATGATTTGTCATAATTGTGATGGTTATGGCATACAGCTCATGAAAACCCCAAATCCACCATCTCAGAAAATTAGAATTGTTAAGTAATTAAGCTTCCCATTAGAAGAGCGAGTATGCAGAGAAGCGTAATGAGAGTGATATGGAATAACACGCACAAACCAGCATACAGAGACACTGAATAGTATAAAAATATAGTAGTTTACTATGTAGAAATGTAGAAGTATTCAGAGTCCGATTAACAGTCCAGGTCATACACGGTTCAGTAATTCAGTTATCCAAATAGTCAGTCTAACACACAAAGTATAGCTAAACAGTAGCAAACCACAATACCTCAAAATACACTGATCAACGTCTAACAAAACAGAGAGCTAACAGTCATTCTGGCTCCCTCGTATGGCTGCTTGAGGTAACAAGCCAATTACATCTTTTAAACATTTAAAGTAACAGTAAAGTAATCATAGCTTATATACATTGCCAAGCCAAGCCTAGGGTTACATCCCTAACATTCTCCCCTCTTGGGTTGTCAATGTATTTACACACAACTTCACATTCTCAATCCATAAACATCACAACATTGTTTATGTTTGACCGTACCGTGTGCTTTGATAAAATGATCAGCAACATTCTCTTCAGACATACAATATTCTAGTGTAATCATTTTACAATTAACACTTTGCCGTACATTCATATATCTTAAGTCAGTATGCTTTGACCTTGTCTTTACAGCAATATTTGTTGCCATCTGGATCGCTGCTTGGTTGTCCTCATATACAACAATAGGCTCACGAACAGTAATTCCCATATCTATCAGTAGTTGCTTGTAACAAATTAAATTGGTACATAACAAAGATAAACATGAAAATTCGGCCACCATTGTTGACAAACTTATATGCTTCTGACAGATAGACCGTCATCCAACAAACGCCTTTCCCAAGAATATTGCGATACCTGATGTAGATTTATCCGTGGAAACGTCAGTTGCAAAACTTGCATCAGCTTATGAGGTTAATATCAGCTCATCCTTAGGCTCTAAGTATAATGTATGGTGTATTAACTGTTTCAGATACCTTAATACATGTTTTGCTGCTTGCCAATGCCGTTCAATGGGTTCGGCATTAAACCTAGCCAATTGATTAATGCTACATGAAATATCTGGTCTAGACCAATTGCTAAGATAAGATAAACTACCAATTAGGGATTGATAAGTATTCTTATCAAAAACTGGGCTTTTGTTATCATCATTGCTAAATTCCTGACTCATAGGAGTTTTAGCAGGTTTACACAGTTCCATTTTGTAATTCCTAAGTAACTGATTGATCTTATCAGCTTGTTATATTTTATATCCTCCCCTATTCTTATCTATCTTCAATCCAAGATATTTCTTTATTTCACCAAGATGTTTTATTTTAAACCTCTTTTTTAACAGTGTAATAATTTCAATGTCCTTCTGCTCTGTTTTAGTAATCAATGCTATATCGTCTGTAAACAATAACAATAATGAAGTCATACCATCACTTTCTATCTTAAATAAACAAGGATCAGCTAATCCATCTTTAAACCCTATCCTTGCTAATTCCTTCACTATGCATTGATTCCATTCGTAGCCTGACTGTTTTAAACCATACAGGCTCTTTTTTAATTTCCAACAATCAGTGTTGCTATCAGTGTTTAACCCTTCAGGTTTCTTTAAATAAATAGTGTGTTGCAACGGTGCATGAAGATATGCTGTTTCAACATCTAAATGATTTATTACATATCCATGCTTAGCTGCCCAAACTAATGATGCACGCAATGTTATGGCTTTTAAACTTGGTGCAAACACTTCATCATAATCAGTTGCCAACTGGTTGAAACTTTGTGCTACCAATCTAGCTTTATGGGTAACTGTCCCATCTACACTTGTTTTAATCTTATAAATCCATTTACACCCTATCGCCTTTTCACCTGGTGGTAATCTCACATTCTCATATACCTCCAGATCTTGTAAAGATTTCAGTTCGCTGTTCATTGCTGCTTTCCAAACTATTTGTTCCTCTTTAGGATACATAACCTAGTTATCTGCGGGATCGCATCCTACCCCACACATCCCTGCGACCAATCCACTCTCACAGAGAGGGACTCCTCCGGGTACCATCCGCTAAGCAATGCGAGCGGGTGGTGCCCAGGAGTAGGGCCTTCTCTGTGACGGGCCCAACCCTCTGGAACGACCTCCCCCCGATATTAGAATTACTGCTGATCTCCGCTCCTTCCGTAAGAAACTCAAGACCCACTTGTTCCAATTAGCTGGCCTGGCCCAATCGCAACTATAAGTATAATCTAATCCTGACCTTCCGCATTTTAAATTTTTAAATTCTGGGGTATTTTAATTGGTTTTAATTGGTTTTAATTATCAGTTAGTTTATGGTTACTGTACAGACTGTGTGCTTAAGTTGTTTTGTCTGGGGTTTTGTGTTTTGTTTTGTTGTCTATTATATATTTATTGTCTGTACACCACCCCGAGTCCCTTCGGGGAGAGCGGGCGGTTTATAAATTTAATAAACTGAAACTGAAACTGATACATTGATAGTTCATTATACGTTGCAGGAACCTTATCTACTTGACATCTATCAAGTGGCCGCATTACACGGGTTGACCTTCTGGGTAACTCAGGGCTCACTATTGGACTCTATTGTTGCGTCTGTTCCCGTTCTTCTAACTCATCCTGACTTTTCACTTCATCCTGACTTTGCACTTCCTCCTTAATCTTTATATCTGGTTTCTCTGTATTACCACTAGGAAAAACCTGAGTTTCAATCACTACATCGTTGTTTAGTTCCAGTTTATCCCAACCAACATGCTCTAAAAACTTCGCATTTGCACTGTGATAGATCTTAATTGTCCCTAGTTCCCAGAACCTATAAGACAGTGATGGCGAACCTATGGCACGCGTTTACTATGTAGATTTGGGAACGGACTTCCTGTTTGGTCAGAGGGTCATTTTGACTGCTCCCGAGGCTTCAGGGAAGCATCCTGAAGGTCCCTCAAGCCTTAGAAGCGCTCAAAACGACCCTCCGAGCAAACCAGAAGTCACTTCCGGTTTGCTCGGAGGTTCGTTTTGACTGCTCCGGAGGCTTCAAGGAAGCGTCCTGAAGGTCCCTGAAGCCTCTAGAGGGCTTCCGGGGGAGGCGGGGGAGGCTGTTTTCGCTGTCCCCAGGCTCCTATAAAGCCTCTGGAGTCTGGGGAGGGCAAAAAAAAAGCATGCAAATAATGGGGGGGAGCGCCTGTAGTGCACGCATGCGCACTGGAGGGATCGTGCATTGCATTATGGGTGCAGCACGCCCACACACTACCCCCCTGCACTCTCCCCACTTATGGCACGCGAGCCAAAAAAGGTTCACCATTGCAAAAGGTTCAGGTCAGGCGAGTTTGCTGGCCAATCAATCACAGTAATCCCACGGTCATTGAATCAGGTTTTGGTACTTTGGGCAGTGTGGGCAGCTGGAAAATGAAGTCAGTATCCCCATAAAGCTCGTCTGCCGAAGGAAGCATGAAGTGCTCCAAAATCTCCTGGTAAATGGCTGCGTTGATCCTGGCCTTAATGAAGCACAATGGTCCAAAGTCTTGTTGCTCAGTGGTCCAAAATCCTCTTTTCTGATGAGAGCAACTTTTGCCAAAAGCACCAAAACTTGGTTCAATGACCGTGGGATTACTGTGCTTGATTGGCCTCTCCATTCTTCCTCCATACTCTGGGTCCTTGGTTTCCAAATGAGATGCAAAAGTTGCTGTCATCAGAAAAGAGGACTTTGGACCACTGAGCAACAAGACTCAGTACTGAGTCCAAGTACTGAGTACATATGCATGCTTATACTTTTCAGTGGTCCAATATTGTTCTATGTACAATCCTTGTTTTATTGATTGCATGTAATATTCTAATTTTCTGAGATGGTGGATTTGGGGTTTTCATGAGCGGTATGCCATAATTATCACAATTATGACAAATCACAGCTTGAACTATCTTGCTTTGTGTGTAATGAGTCTTATCTCATATATTGGTTTGTAATGCAACCTTTTAAGTTGCATTACTGAAATAAATGAACTTTTGCACGATATTCTAATTTTTCGAGTTTCACCTGCAAGTAGCAGATTTCCTTACACAATTCATACCACTGTAATGAGAGAAAAGCAAAACATAACCATATAATGGAAGATTCATTAGGAATTGAAATTGTTCATTTCTCCTTTCCCATCCATATTTTTAAATTATTTAAGCATGCTCAAAGAATTCTTTTTAAAAGAAGCTGCCAAATAGCTTAAATTCAGCTTGATGGTCATTTAAACACTATATTGTAAAGCGATCACCTATGTCAATATTTCATTTTATTTCTTGAGGGAAATGTGAATTTGCTTAAACAGGGATAAAGCATAATCAATTGCCTCAAGAGTAGTCAAAATAACTTCAGTGGAGCTTTTATGAAATAAATGGTTTGAGAATGAAAATCTTAATTAAGCTATCCTTTTACCAACCAGATAATTATTTTGCATTAATTATTCTGTCATGGCTATTGCTTTTGATGACAGACAGGAGACTGTCATGGGGAAAAGTCTGCTACTTGTTAGCTGATGGCCAAGAAAGAGAATGAATAAGATTGCATATTATAAAACAGTGCTAAATTTTAAATTTATTTCCAATGCTAATGATATCTCATAAAGCTAGTCGCTTAAAAAAAAGCTAGCTAGTATTGCTAGATATGTTTCTAGAGTACTATTAGCATCTTTTGTTGTCCAAATGTAAAGTTGTACCTTCTGATTGAATATCTGCATGAAAGCCCAAAAAGATAGCTTCCAAAATAATATACTAGGAAAATATGAATACTAGCATTGATTTCTGGAATGATTGAACCACAATAATGTCAATCGTTTAAAAGCAGTGAGAAAACAAACCAGGAATTTAGGATGGGCAGACTAACTATTCTTTACTATGTTTTTTGTCAAATATATTCAGACCTTTAGTGGACGGATAATAAAGATCCCTTTTGCTCTTAAGCATATAATTGAGAAGATAATAGTCACATAATGAGAACCTGCAATGTAAGATGTGATTGCAGTATGCCTCCATAGCATGCACCAGTGGTGGGTTATGGATTCCGTTGCAACCGGTATGCTGCAACGGGGCCGGGCGTCCACCATGTGCAGCACATGCACAGCACATGCATGCATACTTACCGCCCGCGATGCTCCAGCTGCTCAGCGGAGCGTTGTGCAGGCACTGTACGCTGCATGCGCAAAAGCCCCGATCGGCTCAAATACAGGTAAGGAGGCAGGTGGGCCCTCCAGAGCACCGTACTGGAATGGTACCTGGTGCTCCCAGCAGGCACTGGTACACCCGTACCAGGGCGTACCGCTCGTGTCCCACCACTGGCATGCGCCCAGTACAGTATAACATGTCCAAACTTCTTTGTTGTATGTGTTTAATGTCATATTCCGTGAAAGAACAATAATATAACCTAAAGATTATATTGCATACTTTCTAATAATGTCACTTCACGTGGCAACTGCACATGATTTGATGACAAGCTACATTAACTGTTGAATCACTCTTCTATGATAATATAGAGATATTTAATGGCAGCAGTTTTCTAAACTTTCAAATTCAATTCCTTCTCACTCCTATTTGAATATTTAGATATGGAGAAGGGTTTGTAAAAATTGGAATTTTTAGGTAAGGGTGTGAGCTCCCTTTAACTTCAACCACTTTTTATTAAGTTAATGTAATTAAGTATGGCTTTATTTGATTTGTATTGGTATTGCTGAATCTTTATTTTAAAAAGGCGTACAATGTCAGGAAATTGTTCTAACCTTTTCAGATAGTTTTGAATAGCATGGCTACCTATGAGCTGTGGTAGCACAGTGGTTAGAATGCAGTACCGCAGGCTACTTTTGCTGCCTGCTGGCTGCCTGCAATTTAGCAGTTCAAATCTCACCAGGCTCAGGGTTGACTCAGCCTTCCATCCTTCCGAGGTCAGTAAAATGAGGACCCAAATTATTGGAGGCAATATGCTGATTCTACAGCCGTTTAGAGAGAGCTGTAAAGCACTGTGAAGTGGTATATGTCTAAAGGCTGTTGTTACCTGATTTCTTGAAATGATAAAAAAAAAGATTTTTCTGATTTGTTCTGCCATCATCTATTAATTATATGGATTGTTGCAATCAAGATTTGTAGCCCGATGGAATAGCCAGGCTTCAGGTCTACTATGAAAACCAAACTAATCTTGAGAAATTCACACACAAGGTATTCCCCTTCTTTTCAGTGTGAGCTATCTGGGAATAAGTCTTTTTTTCACCTGGGGCTAAAAAAACTGAAGGAGTGAAATCAAAGGAAACCAGTCGAGTCCTTGAGGAAGGAAGACAAACGGATGGTTAATCTAGATGAGTCAGTCATGGTCCTACTTGCAGATCAAAAGGCAGATTAATATATTGCCAGCCATTTTGATGAGAAAGGCAAGACATACACTAATAAATATTATCCTTTGTTTTCTATAGTTATGTAATATTCCTTAGTGAAACCTGCAAGCCCCGACAGACATTGCTTTCTAGGTAATAACCAAGTATTTCATTTATCTTCACAATAATGTTATTCATTAAAAAGTTGAATAATTTGTAAGCAACCATATGCCAAACTATCTCAGCATCAAGATCTGCAAGGCGGAAGCTCTACATAAAAGGAACAAGAAAACTTGTAAGCTATGGAGATTTGCACAGGATTGGGGTTTGGTTGAAAACAAAAATACAATATTCTTTGCCACAACTACGTGTGAGCAGAAAAGAAGTACATATGCTTCCCCATTAGATACCAACCACTGATCTCTGTTCAAGCACTGCACTATAGAATACCATGAACACATAATGGGGGCGTAAGCCAGGACTAATACTTTACTTGCCAGGGGTCTCCAGCCCCCAGTTCATTGGGAACCAGGCCATGCAAGTGGTAGGCAAGCATGTGAGCCTGCAAAGCTGCATTTGCGCAAGTGGCGCACATACAAAACCATCCCCTCTTTCTCCCAACTGCTGCCAGTGGCGGTCTATAGAGCCAGAAACGTTGGGGACAGCTGCTTTTCTTCAATCCGTCATCCTTTCCTGGGTGTTCCATTATCTATTAACTTCTTCAAAAGGCAAACTTGTTTTTTCATCTCTGTAAGATGTCCTTATAATTCTGACTTCAGAAATTAGTAGTTGGAAAATACCTGCACTTCTAGGAAATTATTCTTGTTTTGTGCCGAAACTTTGGTTTAACAATGGGAAGAATTCAGACGGGAAATTGAGTAAAACTTGTGTCAGGCCTGCAGCCGGTTCCTTTTGGGATCTTTGGCCTGCCACACTAATATTCTATTCTACTATGCTGTTTCATTAGTGGGGAATTGGGAGGGGGAATAGTAAGGAGTAGAATGTGATATTGTCAAAATAAAATTCCTTTCTAGAATTCAAGGTCATCCTTTGTCTCAACACCTCTTCATCTGACCGGAACTGGGTGGGTGGAACTACCAGCATGGCAGTGGAAGATTGGACTATGTGATGGACTTGTGGGTGTGGGGGCAAGATCATGAACTCTCAACTGGGTGGGGAAAACCCAGAAAGCTCAGATTCGGGTTTTCCCAGATGTGCCAACATGACTCTCTTGATAAATTGAAACTTTGCGCAATACTTTGCCTTGGACTCTGATTTAATTTTGGATGTTATTTGGAACCCTGACAACTTGACTTTGTCAATGTTTAAAACAGTATTTAATATACTGTTTAAAACAGTATTTAATATATATGTCTGTGTGTTCTGATACAGTAGGTATGACGCAGTAATATTGTAGCTCTTGATTAGCTATACCGTTTAAGACAAATGGCTATCCAACATCTTCTTAAAGACTTCCAGTGTTGGGGCATTCATAACTTCTGGAGGCAAGCTGTTCCACTGATTAATTGTTCTAACTGTCAGGAAGTTTCTCCTCAGTTCTAAGTTGCTTTTTACCTTGATTAGTTTCCACCCATTGCTTCTTGTTCTACCCTCAGGTGCCTTGGAAAATAGTTTGACTCCCTCTTCTTTGTGGCAACCCCTGAGATATTGGAACACTGCTATCATGTCTCCCCTAGTCCTTCTTTCTATTAAACTAGACATACCCAGTTCCTGCAACCGTTCTTCATATCTTTTAGTCTCCAGTCCCCTAATCATCTTTGTTGCTCTTCTCTGCACTCTTTCTAGAATCTCCAGATCTTTTCTACATCATGGCGACCAAAACTGAATGCAGTATTCCAAGTGTGGCCTTACCAAGGCATTATAAAGTGGTATTAACACTTCACGTGATCTTGATTCTATCCCTCTGTTGATGCAGCCTAGAACTGTGTTGGCTTTTTTGGCAGCTGCTGCACACTGCTGGCTCATATTTAAATGGTTGTCCACTAGGACTCCAAGATCCCTTTCACAGTTCCTACTTGCTCAACAGTAGTACCACCTATACTGTACCTGTACATTTCGTTTTTGTTGCCTAAATGTAGAACTTTACTCTTTTCACCATTGAATTTCATTTTATTAGATAGTGCCCAATGTTCAAGTTTGTCAAGAACCTTCTGTATCTTAAGCCTATCTTCTGGAGTGTTGGCTATTCTTGCCAGCTTGGTGTCATCTGCAAATTTGATGAGTTCCCCATTTATTCCCTCATCCAAATCATTGATGAAGATGTTGAAGAGTATTGGGCCTAAAACAGAGCCTTGGGGTACTCCACTGCATACCTCCCTCCATGTATATGCAGTTCCATTGAGGGCTACACATTGAGTGCGGTTGGTCAGCCAGTTACGAATCCATCTGGTGGTGATGCTGTCCAACCCACATTCTTCTCCTTTATCTAGTAGTAGGTTATGGTCTACCTTATCAAATGCCTTACTGAAGTCCAAGTAAACTATATCGACGGCATTCCTCTGGTCCACTAATTTTGTCACATTATCAAATAATGCAATAAGATTAGTCTGGCATGATCTGTTTTTGACAAAGCCATGTTGGCTTTTGGCTATTACTTTGTTTGCTTCTAGGTGTTCGCGAATTCGTTGCTTGATTATCTTTTCCAGAATCTTTCCTGGTATTGAGGTCAGGCTGATAGGTCTGTAGTTTCCTGGATCTGTTTTTTTCCCTTTTTTGAAGATGGGAACCACATCAGCTCTTTTCCAGTCCTCTGGCAGTTCCCTGGTGCTCCAGGATCTCTGAAAGATATAGTTCAGTGGTTCTGAGATCTCGTCTGCCAGTTCCTTCAGAACCCTGGGGTGTAATCCATCCAGTCCTGGTGATTTGAACTCATCTAGGGTAGACAGGTGCTCACTTATCATTTTCTTCCCTATTTCAACTTGTGTTCCTAATCTGATTTTTGTGGTGCTGTTTTTGAAAGGTTGGACTGTTTTATCCCTTTGTCTAAAGACAGATGCAAAACATGAGTTAAATAGTTCTTTTGTAATCTCATTTTTCAAAATTTCCCAAGCTTCTTGAGTTGTTTTCCCCTTGAGGATTCTCATCCATGGATTTTTTCCCAAGCTCTCTCTAAGTTTATTGAAATTAGCTCTCTTAAAATCCAAGACTCCAGTTTGACTTTGTTCTACTACTTGTGTTTGCATAATGTTGAATTCCAATATTGTATGGTCACTTGCCCCCAGGGTTCCTGTGGCTTCAACACCTTCTATCATTTCCTCTCTGTTAGTGAGAATTAAGTCCAATATGGCTGATCCCCTTCTTCCCTTCTCTACCTTTTGGGAAACAAAGTTGTCTGCTAGGTTTGTTAGGAACCTGTTGGATCTTCCACTTGGTGCAGAGTTTGTTTCCCAGTTGATGTCAGGGTAGTTAAAATCCACCACTACTATTTTGGTGTGCTTCCTACATACCCTAGTTAGCTGACTAGCAAAAAGTTCATCTACTTCCTCTGCTTGTTTGGGTGGCCTGTAGTATAGACCTAGAGCAATGTCATTTCCCCCGCAACCTTTAATATTGACCCTATATTGCTTAGCTATGCATTTACCCCACCTAACTTTGTGTAGGAATGCTGGTCTTGTTGTATTCGGGTCTTTTCCCTTGTAAGATTGAGATTGTCTTGGCAATGTTTCAGCAAGGTCTCACTCGCCATCTTCAGGCTGGGTTTTGGGCTTAAAGTGTGATCGGAGCTGCCGTCTTTCTATAAATCTTGGTGGGGGTGTGTGGAGTGCTGGCTTTGTTTCAGTAAGTGGAATGATTGGTTGTGTGGTTGTATAATGATTGGTTGATTGGTGCTGGCTGTGTGTCTATTGTTGTTTCATGTTGTAACGGCCTGGGTGGTGGGTGGGGCTCGTTTGTTGACTAGTGCTGGTTTCCAGATGTCTGGTAGGTGGGAACACGAAACAATAATAGACACACAGCCAGCACCAATCTACCATCATGATAAATTATATATATGCCTTTCCTAGATTGCAGTTTTATACACAAAACAAATTAAGCAATGTGCTGAATATCTTATCCTGGTATCTGGAGGCTGTGAATGTTTAGGTGGGAAACAATAGGCTTCCATTGAACCCTGGCAAGATTGAATGATTCTGGATTTTTGGGCCTACTGATTTCAGGCCCATTCTATCTTGGGCACTGGATAGGGTTGCATTGTCCCCAACAAATCCAATGTGCAAAATAGAGGCCTTCTAAACTCATGACTCCTGCTTAATGGGCATGTGCAGTTATCGCGAGGTGAGCCATTGCAAAGTTTTGCTTTGTGCAACAGTTGTACTCTGGATCAGCAGGCCTTGCTTACATTCATGCCCTTGTCACCTCCACATTGGACTACTACAGTGTGCTGTACATGAAACTACCCCTGAAGATTATCTAGAAACCTCAGCTCTATCCCTTTTGTTATTTCAAGACCTGGTTATCTTATCAGGCCTGGATCTCCCAGCTAATTGGAGATTTGCTTAGATGGCATTATTGTTGAGATTGTTGGTCAATTTTGTCCAGCCTTTGCCTATTTGTTTTTATAGGTATTTATTTTTTAATGTAGATTTCCATATTTTTATATCTGTGGTTTTTGTTTGATTATGCCACACAGACTTTCTTTTGATATGATGGGTGGCTGTATATAATTCTGTAATGTAAGTAATAAAAAATTAAATTAATTAGAGACATTGATATCACAAATCAGGCAAAATAAGGACATATAGGGACTGAAAATTAGAACACAGGAATATAAAGTGCAGGCCTTTGTAGACGATCTTGCATTTATCACAGAGGAACCCCTGGAAACTGGATTAAAACTATTACAGGATATAAACCAATTCAGTAAAGTGGCAGGGCTTAAAATAAATAACGAGAAAACTAAAATATTAACTAAGAATTTAACCAAAAGACAAAATGAAGAACTGGAGAAGAAACTGGGAATTTCGAGGGCCAAGAAAATTAAATATTTGGGAATATGGCTATTGGCAAAATATATTACAATAAAAGAAGATAATTACAACAAACTGCTATGAGAGATACAAAAAGATTTGACAATTGGACTAAACTACAGATATCACTAATTGGCAGAATCTCAACAATCAAAATGAGTATATTACCCAAATTACTCTATCTTTTCCAAACAATACCAATTAAATTAGAGAAATTTTTTTTCAAACAACTAAATAAAATGGTATCCAAATTTATTTGGTCAGGGGAAAAAACGCATATTAAATACAAACGTCTACAAGATAGTAGAAACAAAGGGGGCTTTGGACTCCCAGATTGGGAGCTATATTACCAGACAGCAGCCCTAACATGGTTAAAAGACTGGATCCAATTAAAAAATAAAAGAATCCTTATGCTAGAAGGACACGATCTCCAAGTAGGCTGGCACGGCTTCCTCTGGGAGGGAAAGACTAAATCCCATTCCTACTTTCAGAGAGATACAGTAAGGGATGCTCTGTTTAGGGTCTGGGAAAAAATAAAAAAAACACTACCTGAAAATCCCAAGCTGGTTATCAATCATGGAGGCAATGACATATCCATATACTATAGATCTTAGTAAAATGGTAAGATATGCAGACGTCTTAGATGAAAAAGGAGAACTGAAATCAGTGCAAGATCTGAAAGCACAGGGAATAAATATGGAATGGTGGCCCTACCTACAAATTAAAACAAGATTTAAAAAAGATCGGGAACAATACGGAATATATGAGACACAAGGGGAATTAGATAAAATATTACTAGGAACGGGATGAAAAATGATCACTAGATTATATAATTTTCTTCTAAAATATAAAATGGAGGAAGAGACGTAAAGGAGACAATGATTAGCTGGGGAAGAAATTTTGGCTATAATATAGAGTTAGAAAAATGGGATCAACTATGGGAAAGAAATTATAAATTTACGACGGCAGTAGTTTACAAAGAAAATCTCTATAAAATGTTTTATAGATGGCATCCGTCTCCAGCGAGATTGGCCAAAATGTACTCAAATTTGTCCCCTAATTGTTGGAGATGCAACCACAAGCCTGGAACATTCTATCACATGTGGTGGACATGCTCCATCACAAGGAAGTACTGGTGCAAAATTCGGAAGTGGTTAGAAGAAATTACTGAGCGAAAATGACAATAGAACTAAAAGAAAGAGAAGAATCGGACTTCTATAAAGTATGGAATAAAATGTACAAATGGCTAGAAAACAGAAACCAAGACAGAAAATAGAGAATACAAATATATGGATATAACTAATGAATACTATTATAAGTGTTAATACTATGTTTGTTAAATCATAGGACAAGGTTATAGTGAGAGGAAGGCAATGTAGAAGGGAGAATTATAAAAACTAAGAAGGAAAACCAATAGAGAAAGCTGTAAAATTATTGTATATTGTTATGTATGTTCTGTGTTTTGTTTTGTCTTACTGCGGTTTTTTTCTTTGCTGTGTCTTCCCTATTGTTTTTAAAGATCAAAACATTTAATAAAAATATTTATTTAAAAAATTAAATTAATTTTAAAAATTAATGTAATTAATAAAATAAATAAAGTTTAAAAACTACACAAAAACTAATGCAAATAAACAATACAAGCAAGCAGGCATGAGCTGCTGAAAGAAAAAATGAAAAGGAAGAATAAAAAGGAGTTTCCAATTTCCTTTGCAGCAAATATAAGTACACTTACAAAATTATCTCTTACTCTGATTATAAAATAACTTCACTTTTTTATTACTCAGGGTTTTTCCTAATCATCAAAACCACAAATCATAAGCAGCACACTTTTTTCTGTTTCATGCAAAAAGTCTATAAGAGGTTTCCAGTTGACCCTAGAGATTATTTTTTGACTAATCAAAGAGATTAATTTAGCCATCTCTGCAAATTCCATCATCTTTATTTAATCTCCATCTGGAAAGATTAGATTTTCTTTTATAAAATAAACTTACACGATTATGATCAGAGAAGGTTTTTGGTAAAATCTCTACTTTAGTTGCCTATCATTTTTGATCCATTTATTACACATGGCATATTGAGAGTATAGCAATAGCACTTCAACTTCTATTCAGCTTCACAGTGGTTTACAGCCTTCTCTAAGTGGTTTACAGAGTCAGCATATTGCCCAACAATCTGAGTCCTCATTTTAACAATTTCAGAAGGATGGAAAGCTCAAATCAACCTTGTTCCGGTGAGAATTGAACTGCTGGCAGTCAGCAGAAAAAGCCTACAATACTGCGTTCTAACCATTGCACTACCACGGCTCATGGAATAGATACAAACCCAGGCTGTGCCCAAAGACACCTCTATGGATCTCAGTACAAGAAGCATTTTACAGAAGTGAAGGATCAGGGAAATACAAATGGTTAATGTACCAGCAATTATTAGACAGTTACCAAGATGAATATTACATTAAATCAAGTTAGCAACTAATGGTATAAGGCTATAATTGTCAATGATTTTCCCATTTACAGTTATCAGAAAGATTTAAGGTAAATAAGAAGACTTATGGTATGGAGTAAAAAAAAAAACCGACAATATTTAATTGTTAAAACATATAAATTGAAATGGAAGAACAGATTGAAGAATGTATGATAAAGTGGGCTAAGAATGTTGGTTATAATATATGGATCAATGGGAAAATATGTGGTTAAAAAGGGTTGAAATTTACTTACTTACTTACCTGAACCACCCATCTCACTCAAAAATTATATTTTGATCTTGAAGAGAATTGTTATAAAATGATGTATTGTTGGTACACCACACCAGACAAATTATTTAGAGACTATAAAAGCATTCCAAATATTATGTTGGAAATGTGAACGACATAAGGAGGCATTCTATCATGTTTGGCTGATATGTCCAAAAGCTTAAAAATGGATTCAAACACACACATTGATAGAGAGGATTTTAAAGATTAATATTGAATTGAAACCAGAACTTTTCCTTTTAGGACTGATGGATCCTAAGAGGAGAGATGAGTCATTATTTCAGCAAGACTATTGTATACACAAAGATAGGAAGATTTGGTACTATCCACCATGGAGGAATTTTTAGTGAAATTGACAGAATTTACAAAGGTGACCAGACCGACTTTTTTATTAGAGGAAAGTAGTTATTGCTTATCATTTTTGATTCCATTTATCCTTATTTCTTCCACCCTCCTTTTGATCAGGCACAATGGGCATCATTCCTATTCATTAGGTTCCTCTTAGTTAATGGAATTTGTATATCTGCATTGCAATCCTACACTCATCTGTATGGACTATGCTTCAATAAACTCATTAGGGTTTATTTTTAATAGGCATGTCTAAGAATACCCCATAATGGGGCTACCTGAGCACTGTTTTGAATGCAAATGCAATCCAGGCACAACTGACAGCATCCTGATCCTACTTTCAAAAAAGGAAACACAGTGAAATACTTAAATCAACTGACATTTTAAGAGATTTAGTCATGCTGGTTTCAACAGCTTCGGGTTTTAGTAATAATAGGATAGTTTGTTATCAAGGTTAGGTTAGCGCCTTCCTTAATTTCATTTCAGAAAGCAATGAAGACTGTGCTTTTTCAGCCAGCTGCTAGATAAAGAAGCCAATATGATGAAAGCAATTAGGACACCATTGTTTTTTATTTAGTTGAGATGATTCATTGTGTTTTAATTAGCAAATTTTAATGAGTTATCCTATATGTATTTCACACTTTACAGTGAATTGCATAGAATCCTAAGTGGAGAATGAAGATACTTTTAAGTACCTAAAGTAATATGGGTAGTAAATAACCGAATGGTGGTTACATTATTATAACTTTTGCTGTAACCTAGCATACTCATGTGAACAGGTGTGAGTAGATGTTCAAATCTTGCATCTGTTTGAGTAGTTAGATCAGATTTCCTTGCAAGGTATGAGAGGAGCTGGCAGCAAATGTTGCTATCTGTGATCAACTTTACATCATTCAAATTATATGCTAATGCAAGTTACTTACACTATTCTACTGGATATTGACTTCTATCTGCATTAAAAGAAGTAAAGTGTATTTATTTTGTTCGCCTTTAACAATCCTGCACATTTGTCTTCAAGTGTATAAATATTCTGTTTTTCAATAACATTTATATAAAGTTTATATAACAATATATAAAACACATTGCTTTCTCATGGAAGAAATACATTTTGCTCCCTATAGTAAAAGCTGCTAAGATGCTCTAGTTCAGGGGTGGGGAACTGTGGCTCTTTTGCGACTTGTGGACTTCAACTCCCAGAATTCCTGAGGCAGCTATGTTGGTTCTGGAATTCTGGGAGTTGAAGTCCACAAGTCGCAAAAGAGCCACAGTTCCCCACCCCTGCTCTAGTTGACTGATATAATGCTTGGAAAAATTGTAAGTAACACATGGGAAAAATTCAAGTCACAAAGTACCTTTTCCCCTGAAAAATCTGGGAAATTGTTTGTTGTGTTCATGTGTCTCACTAAGTCCTAGTGTTTGTTTTAGGTAAGTGGGCTATCTAGGCCCATCTGTTTCAGCTTACTCTCTTCATTATCAAAATTGTCTATTAAAACCTTAATGTACAGCAGTTAAAACATATATAATATATATGATCAAATAAAGTAACAAAATGACAGCAAATAAAAGCAATGGTCATAAGTTAAAAATTACAATATTATTCTAAAAAGCAATGACAAAAGAATTTCTTCGCTCAAAAGATGGTGCCTGCTACTAGGCATAGCTAATAGCTCACTGAGAAGGATATTCAGAAGTTGCTGAGCAGTCACTTGTCACATTTCAGTCACAGTGAGCACACAAACCAAGTTGTCTGAAGATTAACTTGGGATATAGGTAATAGCATATGGGAAGAATTCCTTCAGGTGTGGTGGTCCCAAGCCCTGAAGAGCTTTATAGACTAAAACAAACACCTGAAATTGGGACAAGAAATGAAGTGGAATCTCTAGCAAAATTCGTAACAATTTGATGTGACAAGTTCATATTGTGCAATACGTGTGTGTGTGTGTGTGTGTGTGTGTGTAGATTTTCACTGGTGTAGATATGCTGGTCTTGTTGTATTCGGGTCTTCTCCCGTGTAAGATTGAGATTGTCTGTCTGTCTGTCTGTCTGTCTGTCTATCTATCTATCTCTATCTATCTATCTATCATCTATCTATCTATCATCTCTCTCTCTCTCTCTCTCTCTCTCTCTCTCCATATATATATATATATATATATATATATATATATATATATATATATATATATATATATATATATATATATATATATATATATATGTTGTATTTGTGCTGATAAATAAATAGAGACTAGTATAGATCTATTTCAACCTATTTAGGTCTCATTAGCTAGCCATACCCTTACTGGGAATCGAACCAGGGCTGTATTGCATATTAGGCCAATGTAATTGCCACTAAGCCACAGGCTCCCTTCCTTATCAGCTAGGCCAGGGAAATAGGTATGTATTTGTGTTACAACCCCTGGTATGCCAACATATGGGAGGGAGCTCACTACTCCCCCTTTCTGTCCTTCGGCTCATTACAGAGGACCATCCAGGCAGAAAATTTATTTATTTATTTATCAGCACAAATACAAAACAAATATAAAAAGGCAACATTAAAAATAAAAATATGGTTTTCTGCCTGGATGGTCCTCTGTAATGAGCCGAAGGACAGAAAGGGAGAGTAGTGAGCTCCCTCCCATATTTGGGCATACCAGGGGTTGTAACACAAATACATACATATATATATTCGTAGATTTTCACAGGTGTAGGTATGCTGGTTTTCTTGTATTCGGGTCTTTTCCCGTGTAAGATTGAGATTGTCTTGGCAACGTTTCGGCAAGATCTCACTTGCCATCTTCAGGCTACTGTCGGCTAGGCTTAAAATGCGAATGGAGCTGCCGACTTTCTGTAAATCTTGGTGGGAGGGGATGGGGTGCTGGCTTTGTTTCAGTGAGTGGAATGATTGGTTGTGTGGTTGTATCATGATTGGTAGATTGGTGCTGATTGGTGCTGGCTGTGTGTGAATTGTTGTTTTGTATTGTAACGGCCTGGGTGGTGGGTGGTGCTCATTTGTTGACTATGGCTGGTTTCCAGATGTTTGGTAGGTGGGAGATATCATCATGTTTATTCATGTTGTGGGGGTGTTTCTCTATTTCGATGGCTTCCATAATTATTCTCTTGTTGAGGTGTTCTGTTTTGGAGATTAACCTGGCTCCTTCAAAATTGATTTCATGTCCTGTAGCTTTAAGGTGCTGGAAAAGGGAGGAAGTTTTTTCTTTTTTTCCTACTGCGATCTTGTGTTCTGTGATGTGTGCATTTATTCTCCTGTTTGTTTTTCCTATATATCTGCCTGGCAACATACACACACACACACACACACACACACACACACACACACACACACACACATATTCTGAAGTTTCTAATCCATCTTCAAGAACAATCCCACTATTTACTTACTTATTTACTCACTTGCCATATTTATATACATTTAGATACCTCAACAGTGTACAAAAACTGAGTATAAAACCTATAAAACCAAATGAAATAGAGCATCATCATAACAAGTCGGCAATGACTGTAGGAGATTACCAGGCTGAGCTGATAGAGAGGTCAAACATATCATAAGTCACGTCCCACAAGAGTTATAAGTCTAGCCGATTTTAAATTCCTTTCTTAATTCCTGTGCATTGCCTTAATGGTCACTTGGCCTGACTCTTGTAGAGAGTTAAGCTTGCAATCAATCTTTATGCTCATTTGAACTGCCTGAATCTCTTGATTTCCCTGGTGCTTGATAATATCCCAAATCATGCTTACTTGAAATCTCTGTAGATAAGCCAATTTTCACTGACTTCCTGAAAGCCATTAGGGCAGTACGATGTAAGTACTACAGTAATCTAAGCCAAATATTACCAGAGAATAGATTACCATTATAAGATTGTCTGTATCCATATCAGTCAATTGCTAATGATTCAGTACTAGTACAATTTTCAAGTCATCTGGATTAATCTTTAGTTTGTTAGCCCTCATCCAGTCCATCAGCATAGTCAAGTTGTGTTTCTGCAATTTCACTGCTTCACATGGATGTGATGGAAAAAATGACTTTGAGGTCAGTTACAGATGACATCTTACATTAAATCTCTGAATGATCTCCCTCAGTGATTTCATGTAGATGTTAAACAGCATATGGAGAAACGAGACTTTTGGAACCCCAAAAGCTGTAAGATTGAGCAGGAATGGAGATAGCGATCCAGGTATGAGTTTAAAGATGTTCCCTCCTCAATTACTTGGGACAACCTCTCAAGAATATGTGGTCAGTGGTATTGAAGGTATTGAAAGACCCAGGAAAATCAACATTTCATTTCCCCTATCTCCTGTGAAAGACCATTCAACAGTGGACTGAGGCCTAAACACCAGTTGATATTAATCTAGAAAATGTCTTTCATCCAAGGAGTGTCTGGATCTGGTCATTTACTGCATGCTTAATTCCAGGAAAGAATGCTGCCCACTGGCCTATAATTATATTGATCTTATTGATCCAGTTACAATATCTTGATGAGTAGTCTCACTGGAGCCTTCTTTATAGAAAGAGGGACCACTCCTCCTTGTAAGGAAGAATTCATAATTGCTGTATGTATGTATTTATTATTTATACATATATAATACATTATTTATAATCCATCTGAACACCACCTTCCTACTAGATGGAATAATTGACAAAGGCAAGGAGCAAGCCTCATGTGGTTGACTAATCTTGTCTGTGCATCTTCTCTCTGAAATCAATCCTTAAAGTTAAACTCAATCAAAGATGTCTGATGAGATAGTTCTGGACATCTCTATAAACTGAACTTCTATATTCCAGAATCTAAGAATGTAATCAATGTTGCCATATAAATGTGTAACCAACATATCATAGTGAGCTACTGAGGGTTCTATACAATATGTAACTAGGTCAGGTCCCAAAAGGCCTTAAATCACTGAAAAGGCTCCACTGGATGACACTGAGATGACACAAAGAGAAAAATGGCTGTTTAACCATAATCACTACAAAGCAGACTTGATAATTAGCTTTTACTAGTGTTCAGTCAGATGCAAGATGTGTTTTCCTTACTTGCGCCATTTCCTTCAGTTAAAATTTATACCAATTGAATGAATGGGCTTTGCACATGGGAAAAGATGCTCAGAGTTATTGTTTCAAGTGGTCTCTTATTTCACAAAACACCCAAATATTGATGGAAATACCAACCACACCGATTGGAAAACTTCATTGAGCCCTTTGAAATCCATTGGAATCTATATGTTAGCTATTCTGATGGTTCCATCTCTGCAGAGAATCACTGTAAGTCTAAGTCACAACAGGATGTGGTCTGTCCTGAGTAACCAAAGAAGACCAACATGGATGTTGAAATCCTTTATAACTATCATACTAGCAATCCCTAGCACCAAGTCCAAGGCAACCCTTGCCAGCTCAAGTGGGAACACTTGATCAGCAGGTTGGAATAGCAGAGTTGCTATTCAGTACAACCAACAAAATTTCAAGATTAGTATTTGGAACAGCTCTGAATACAAAAGATAATTCCTATTGTAATTTGGGATCCTGGCTCTAATATTTCTTGTACTAAGTATACATACACTAAATAACAGTACATGCCAACTAGAAGGTAAGGCTATCTGTTGTGGCCCAGCAGGAGCCGTTGGAGCTGCCACCAGACTCCGACAGCGAGGGTCCCTATGAGTTGGCTCTGGAGAATGTGGAGGACCCTGGACAGGGTTCCGACTCCGAGCAGGGATCAGAGAGGCTGGTTGGCCACCAGGAGGCGCCTGAGGCATGGAGCAGTGATGAAAGCCAAAGGGAGTGTGCTCCTGATGTCATGCCTTGGAGCAATTGGGAGGAGACAAGGGACAGTGAGTCAGACGTCAGCAGTGAGTTGTTGGATGCTCGCCACTGAAGGGCTAATAGTCGTCAGGAGCAATTGCGCAGTTACAGGAGGTAATTGCACTCAGCTGATGATAATTAGACTCCTCTCCAGACTATAAAAGGACTGCTTGTGCACACGCCTTTTGCAGAAGTCAACGCATGAACTAATGTGGGAGAACAGTCTTGTGAGTGTGGCAGGCTGGATTGCTGCCAATGCTTATCCGTGCTGAGTTGTTATGAAGGCTTATTTGTGTTGGATTGCTGCCAAGGACCTGTCTGGCTGTAAATAAATCCGGTAACTTATCTGTGGCTCGGAGTGTGTGTTGGGGGGGGGGGGGTCAGAACAGCTACCATAATGCTTTCTGTGTGAGAGAGTAAGAAGAAAATTAGTACTCCTCCTATACCATACTTTTATTTGCAATTCTGCTAAACTGGGGCCCCTCACCCTTACCATGATATTATTACAGAACTATTCCAAGCACATAATTGCAAAAAGAAAAAGATGAGTCAGCTCTCACTCACCCTTGGTCCATCCAATAGGGGGCGTTTCTGGGGGGCAATTTCCTTTGGTGTCTCTGCCTTTGACATTTTCATACAAGAGCTGGCTTGTCACAAGCAGTTCCATCCTCTGTTCCAGCTGTTCCAGTTAAAGATCACATCTATTTCTTCAAAGGCCCCCAGGAGCAGCTGAAGCAAATGTCCAGGGAATAGATAGCCCATACTGGTTTCATGGATATTTGGGACTGATATAGCAAGTGTACTGACAAGCTGCTGCATCCTGGTGGACAGGACAGATGAATGATAACCTTAAGAAGTCTGAAGTTCAGAAATGGGATATTTTAGCGGTCCTTACTGCTCTCTGAGCTTGTTTGTTTTCTTGCAGATGTTTCATTACCCAAACTAGGTAACATCATCAGTGCTGATGATGTTACCAAGTTTGGATGATGAAACATCTGCAAAGCAAGCTCAGAGAGCACCAAGGATCCCTCATGTCAACCCTAAGCTACAAATATTCTCTTAATAAAGGAATTCACTGATTCCTGAAAGGTTTTTTTTTTTTTGCTTAATAAAGTGCTGAACTGGCCCCCAGTACTTCAAACTAGGTTTACTGTGCTTTAAAATATATCTGTATATTCTTATTTTGATTACTTTCTGCAGTCTTTCAATTTCTGTATGACATGAACCCTCAGTACTACGTCTGGCTAGTTCATTTGTCCATTTATAAGCTAGTTTCTTAGCTCTTGAAATGGATTTTGAGTGTTTGCTCATCTTATATTTGATTGTCTATGAAATGATAAGACATCCAAGATTTCAGGTGAGATAAGTATGAGCAAATAATCAGTAAGACTTCAAAAGTAGACATACTGTATATATGGAACAGCAGAAAAACTGCAATAAAATCAAATTCAGTCAGGGTTTCATATTCCTGCAATCCATAACCACGGATTTCTGTTTTCGTGGTAGTGATGGTAAAATTTATCATAGTAAAAATGTGGCTGCACTCACCCTGAATGAAAGTATAGCACAGGCATCTCCAGTTTCACAATGATCATCATCTCAGTAAGATGACCTGTGACCCTTGTGTTGGCTGTCTGCGTTAAGCTACTTTAATTTGACTTTAAGCATACATGCAAGAATTTAGGCAGAGGTAGAAAACCTAGGCTTTGAGGATAAAAATACAGAATTTTGCAAAATTTCATACTTTTGTTGAAAGAGTTCACCTGCAATCACGATGAATATGGAGACCCATATTCTGCTGTTGGCGGTTAAAAGAAAAAAGAAAGCAATTTTATATTGCAATAATAATATTAAATAGCATAGATGCTTACTGGCCTTTGGTGGTACCCTTGCTACTTGAGTTAAAATGTCTCTCTAATAGATCAGGGCCTTAAAATTAAGTGGGTGATTGCACTGCCTTCTTGGCTTCTAAGAGAAAAAGTGTTTTGTGTATGACAACTCCAATAACTCGTGTTCCGATTTGTCACTTCTTTTATTTTGATTATTATATGTTTGTGATTGTGGAGTTTTGTTGATAAAACTGCTTGCTATTATAACTGCTATTTTAACATTGTACATGTGTGTGCAACTGTAGAACTTTGATGAGATGAAGTGCTATTGTCAAAAATATTCCGTCTTCTAAAATTGTGGGACAGTGTTGTACTACAGGTGCCGCATTTTAGTATCAGAGAAATGAGGCCTACTCATTCTTCATGCTGCTGTTGTATTTTTTTTCATACCAGAGGTTGTAAATCTCAGGCAATGTTTTGCATTCTGTGTCTCCCGCCCTACTCTACTGCCATATATGTGTCTGGCTTTAATGACAACAAGGTTGTTATTTGTGTAAGGGGACAACCAAATACTTGATGGGGAAATCATTAATTTAATAATGCCAATCTGCACATGTTTCAGTAACCTAAAAAGAGAGTTACAACTCGGTTACATATTTTTGGTGTTCTAATAGCCTGAATACTTGCTTCTTGTAGACGTTAGGGTTAAGGATATGTGATTTTACAAGTCTGCATTAGGGAACTGAGTATTTTTTTTTAAAGGATGAAATCATAGTCCCACAAGAAATATGAAACTGACTGCACTGCATACCTCAATTTAGACCAATTCCCCAATGCAGTTTTAGCTACTGATAAAATGCATTTCAGTCTCCTGTAATTATCCTTTTAGAAAGAATGCAATTTTACTGCAAGTTGTCTGATTCTGTTTTAAGTGAACAAGAAAACCTGGGAGAGGTTGTCTCTTTAAATCAGATCTGCAGTGTTGATGGACCCTCTAGCAGGCATGGTAAGAACCATTCTCACCTCTGCAGCAGGGAGCTTGACCATAAAGATCTTCACGTTCAATCAAAACGTTTTCTGTTTTAATATGCATTGTACCAGTCCTATTCCCATGGTTACAGCTCCTGCTCCTTTGGTTGTTTCTAGCATGTTGGAAAATTGAAGCAGAGCACATTTGCTCGTACAGGAGTTTAAAATATAATGAAAGCAGCCCTGTTGTGATTTGCATTTTAAATTCTCACTCTCTCTCTCTCTCTCTCTCTTTCTCTCTCTCTCTCCCTCCCCCCCCCCCCCCCTTCCTCATTGTACAGAATGCTGTGGCAATAGCTTCAGTTCATTTGCCACAGTCTGTCTTCTCCTCATCTGCAGCCTGGCAATCTGTTGATAACTCCTCTTGCAAGCTACAGTTTATTGTTTTTCGGAATGGAAAACTCTTTCCCAACACCGCAAACTCGTCTCACCTTGCAGGCTATGGGAAGCAGAGGGTCATTGGCACACCCGTAGTCTTCATTAAAATAGGTAAGTGTTTTGTATTGCTTTTTCTAAAGCCTGGCCATACATGAGAGTATCTCGTATAATGGTGCAATGTAGCACGCAGGTATGCTGATCTGAGAAATGCTTCTGCTCTAACAGAAATGTGTGTTTTGTTACTGGTGTCTTCATATTTTAAAAAGAAACTTATACAGCTGAGAAGCTTGACAATTGTAAATACGATATGATTCTCTTTTGTGGCTTGCTGAAGTTTATCAGAAAGTAAAAAAAAAGAAAGAGGATTGTGCTAAGGAGGAAATGGAATGTTGCTTTTTAGTTCTGATTATACCCATAGAAAGTCCGGTTCCTCAAAAGATTGGTTGCAGTCCTGTTGCATGTACATTGATAGTCATCAGTGTATCTCTTGAAATGATAAATGTATGCTATAAGAAGTGTTTTTGTTGATGAAAGTAATGGGTTTCATACTCTCCTTTTAGTGGAAGATTCAGACCTTGATCTATTAAACATTTCATTATATCCCGAATTGGGTTCACATTTTAGAAGGTTATAATTTAATTTTTGGACTACGAAATTGTCTCTGATGTTAATTCTATCAATGATATTAGTTTACATTTATTATTGTTGTTTGAAACCATCGTTTTGATTCAGGGCATTTAAGTAGCCCTGTTATTTGCAGATTAACCTAATAAAATGGCAATTGTAGACAATATTAACTATTCCAAACTTTTGTACATTGCTTTCTGCTGATAGACCAGGAGAGGGATTTTTGCTCTCTCTAATGTCTATGTATGTGTACAAAAATTGCTATCGGCTTCTATAAAGAGGATATAGCAATAAAGCATTTTTCACTTCATTGCTTTAATTCAGTTTGTTCCTTTGGCAGATGGGTGTAATATCGGAAACCTCACCAGTCCTCTTATTATAACGCTGAAGCACTTTATCCAGGGCATAAACCCCATTGCAGTCTTTTGGGCTTTTGACCTTCTAGATGGACATGGAGGCTGGTGGGGAGAAGGGTGCCACATAATTAGCTCTGCAGACAATATTACCACTCTTCATAGTACTCACTTCGGTAACTTTGCAGTGCTAATGGTGAGTATATAACTTCACATATGTGTCTCTGTGTGAATCTGCTTGCCTGTCTTTACTTAGCAGTATTTGGTTATTAATCTTGCCTTCCTTTTAGTTTAGGGAATTAAATGAGGATAACTTAAAAGAGCCATGCTCGATACTTAATAATACACAACTATATTACCTGCTAGCAGGCCTTGTTATGAATGATTTAATGAAAAATGAAAGTTCTATCAAGATACTACAGTAATGAAAATAAATTATCTATTGGTGTGTATATACGTATGTATATGTAAATATATATACAAACACACACATGCATTAATACATATTCATTCCTCTATACTTCTCAAGAAAGGATGTCTTTTACATATCTACTGCTGTGTTGATCATATTAATTAATTGTTGGCTTGCTGCAATATTGAATCATTAATAAATGGAAAAAATGAAGATTGCTTGCTTCACTGAACAAGGATTCTGTAGTCCTTTCTGACAGTTCTTGAAATTCAGGTCCCTGTGCTGACGATAGCATTCTTTTTACTAAATGGCTGCTTTTAAAGAAAAAAAAAAGCCATATTTATGTGTACTGCTAACACAAAGGCTGCTGAGGCTTTTCCTCAGGCATATTTGCAGTACACAATGCAGTTATTTAATAGTTTTATTAACTGGGAAGTTACGAGGGCAGACACAAAAGGCATATTAAATTAGATAACGTATCAACAGTGAAGTAAATGTAAACAGTGGATGAAACGTATGAGGGAGACTTACGTTTTCTGCAGCCTACAGATGGGTTACTTAGTCTCGGGAGCTCTTTGAAAGGAAGTAGTGTTCAGTCATCTTCTCTCCCTAATGTTGAATCCGGCATTCATTCCAGAATATACTTGTGAAGAGAAGGTGCCCTTTATGAGCGCCACTGAAAGGTTCATACTTGAGTAAATAATGCAATGTGCGTAGAATGCGTATAGAACAGCAAACAAAACAGATGACAGGAATTGAAAGGACATGTGCAGAGAATGCCAATCTGCTGCTGTCAGATGGAGCACAGATGTCAGCCGGTCACGGACCAAGTCAGTGACAACAAGTATCTAAATACTGTACCAATCTTGCTTTCTACTTTATTAAATGGAATGCCTTCAGTATCACATGACCCATTTGTTTTCACTTGCTGCATATTATATTAGAATGCCCTAAAGATCCAGTGATTGAAAGTTCCGCTTTCTAACCATGCGAAACAAACACGGCTATATTTGAACATTTTAGTTAGCTCTTGATGGAGGAAGCGGGGGAAATCTGTTGTGATCCCTATAATCATTTCCAAAAGTACCTGTTGGTGCAGATACCACACCCATTTCAGCTGACTAGTTTGGTAGTGTCAATGATGTCCTTAAAACTTTGCATTTATAAATATAAAGTGGAGAAACTTCTTTCTACTTTTGTAGGCCACCTGGAATAAATGTATGTTATTGTATGTATTTTAATTTGCAGTTCATATCATTTTGAGGGGTACAAAATGTCTCCTGTTAATAGGACTTCACGTACTCATGAATGAGTTAAAGACTGCAAGACTCCTGGGTACTTCATTGTAATGTCTATTAGAATATCAAAAACAGCCTAAAAATTTTATGAACACAGATTTGACCTCATTGAACTCTAATGCACCATGATTCCACTAGAAAACAAGCCCATTATTATGTTTGTTTTGTGATTTTAACAGATTTTCTGTAATTATCAGGAGAATCATTTAAAAAGCATTATTAGTGGATGAATTATATGCTAGTATAGTCTGGAAATTAAAGCAGGAGATATTAAAGCAGAAGATCTAAGACTGAAAAGTACTATAAGATATTCAACAATGTGTATGTTCAATTTGGGTTAAAAAAAATCCTGTTTGTACGAGCTTTATTAGAATTGAGCTAGTACAATCTGTATTCCAGTCAGTTGTGAAACACATTGGGTGTCCTTGAGCAAGTCACTCTCTTTCAGCACTGGGGAAGGTCTGTGGATCTGCAAGCATTGCCTACAGAAGGTTCCAGATTCAAATCATGGCTTTTCTAATTGTGCTAGGAGAAACTACTTCCTGAAATTCTGGACTCTGTCTATTGTTGACATTTATTAAGTTAGATGTACCAATGGTTCAACTTAGGAAGAAGTAACCTCATCTGTTTTGCAAGGTTACTAAAGTGATATAGGGATAAACTTCAAATATATAAACAGGCTGTAGGGAATACAACCTTCATTATAATCATAGGAGTCTTTTTGTGAGATGTTCTTTGTTGGGCTATATAGGTTTCTGTTGATGATCTTCTCCTTTTAAAGTGAAAAATAACTGCAAAGCTCCAAATGAAATGGTAGCCTCAAAAAATGAACGGAATGGTTAGCTTGTAGTAAAACAGATGCATTAGCAAGATGACTGCAGTTTTCAATGTAATTTCTATTGCTGCAAATGTAATATAACATTTGAGAACTATAGGTTCAAATTACCCTGTTTATACTTCTCATTCTACTTGACTGCTTATTGGTGTCTGTCAGGATTTTTCTACATAATGATGTTCCCTCAGAAAATTAAGAATTAGCAGTGTTTAGCTGTTAAAGGGTTGCTGAGGCCACTGAAAAATAATTTATTTTGCCATGAGTTCTGTTCAGATTAAAAGTTGACTGAACAGAGTATGTTTCAGAACATCCTATATCTATGAGAATCTCTTTGGCTTTATAATTATTAAAATGCTCATATCTACTAGAGGCTATACTAGTGTGCATGATGAATATGAGGACCATCTGATGCAACTCTGGTGATCAACTCCATTTATCACCATGGTTGATTTGGCTGATCTCTATCCTTCTTAAAGCTGCACACTCATTGGAAAAGAACCAACATCCTAGCTAGAAAGAGTGTACCAATTTCAGTCAATGGTATACAATAGTTGTGCCTCCCTGCTACAACCTCCAAACAAATAGTATGCACTAGCAGGATACCAGTGCTTCACAACGAAACTATGTGATTGGGAAGGCAGGAGAAATCTGGTTCACTCCAGTTCAATCCATTGGCTCAGTGGTGGACAGTTATTGAAACACATAAGAGAATAGCACTCCCACCCCCTCGAGTCTGGAAGCAGTTCCATAGGTGGAAGGTATAGACATTTTGGTGAGGTACCAACATTTAGTACTGTAAGGAGCCCTAGACTGCTCCTTGAGTGAAGGAGTGAAACGTCATTCAGTTTGAACTGACGTAAAGGAATGTGAAGCAACTGGCAGTTGGAACAGAGTTCTTTTCAGGTGGGGAGGGGGAGTAGAATGTCTTAACTCCTTAGCATTAGAGTGTGTTAATATAAGGCACCTGGCAGTTGGAACTGAGTTCTTTGCAGGTGGGGAGGGGGAGTAGAACTCCTTAGCATCAGAGCATGTTAATTACTGTTTAAGAAATACTAATGATCTGGTGGTCATTTTGACAAAACCTTTCTTAGCAAGCACCTAGAAGCCAAGAGGAACATAGGTTCCAAATTTCAAGTATGTAGGCTTTACGGTTCTGGAGATTTCGTGATGAGTGAGTGGTTCCAAAAATGACTGGGATGTTTTAAGGCAGGGTGACACTCAAGTTTTCAAGCTTTCTGGAAGTCAGCCATTGTCCTTGTTTCCCATGAGAGACTGCAGGCAAATTCAAGTTTGAGAGGTCCACTGATGCTGAAAGATCATTATACTGTCATCAACAGTTATAAAAAAAAACTATAGTCTCTTGATGTTCCTGTTTTTTTCACTAAGAGATTTATCTCAGTCTTTTTCTCAGTAGGCCTTTTTGCCTCTGCTTTGCTTTGTCATCTATCTTTGGGCCCATATATTTTAGGAAAATTATTATAAAATTATTTATGGGTGGGCTGCTCAATTTTTATAGGGAATATTAAGCTAACTGTGGTAGAAGGTTGTTCTTAGGCATTTTACATTTAAAATCAAGTGAAAAGAACTAGGATCTAATCATCAACTTCAGAAATGATAACAGTTTTAAATTATTCACCACTCAGTTTTATTTCATTCCATTTTATATATTTGCAGTTTACCCTCTTTTCCTAGGGACTATCTGGGCATGTAAGAAAGACAGATAGATACTCAGCTTGTACTTGAAAAGCAATAGATAATGACAATTTCCCACAATCCAAAATAGACAAACAGTTTTAGTGCTAGACAAACATGGAGTTTTACTTTAGAAGAATCAGTCTCAAATAAACTGATAAAGTGTTTTACCCAAGATTTGAGGGTAGGAAGGTAAAAACTAGTTAAAGAGAAATACAAAACAGAGCCAAGATTGGATTATTCATAAAGTGCTAGTGTAATTCTCACTTACGACTCTGAATATGAATCTTTAAAAGAAATCAAATCCTTGGTAGGTATGAATGCTTTACATTTTCTTTAAAAAAACAACCAGTGTTTATTTCACAAAAATGATTGAGTGCTCATGCTGAAATCACTGGTATATTGTTTTATTGTGGCTACAATCCTATTTGATCATCCAGAACTACTCACTACTTCTGGTAGATTGGAGTCCATTTTTGTCCCAAATCCATTTGATCATGGATCGGGTACTTGTTGTGGCCTATCCCCATCCCATCAACCCTACATTACCGAATAATTGCTCCCTGTTGCAGTAGATGTAGTAGTCCAATAGGTAGCTCACTATCCTGATTCACTACATTGCACTTCCTCTTAATAAGGGATGGAGTCTAGCCAAAACTATTTGAAATGGTTCATTAAACTACAAAAAGCTCAGGACATAGCAAGTTATCGCAACCAATAACTCACTGGAGGCAGCTTTTCATTATGCTTTTAGTTGGCTTCCTTCACCTCTCATCTTTAAAGGAGAATATAAGTGTACTGAAGTAAAAGTGTTATGTTATGATTCCTCATTACGTGCTTGTCTTGTAGTGGGTGATAGAGACACTTGAATCTGATTTTTGTCTTTTTATTCTTGCGTTTCAGTGTTTCCCATCTTGGGGAACTTCAGGTTGTATGTACTTCCATTCCCAAATTCCCAACAAATGATTATTCTGGCTGCAGTGTTCTCGCAAAGTTTTAAAAAATGGGAAACATGACTCTACTGGAATTTGGAATTCCAAAAGATAAGCGCATCAACTGGAGTAGAAGAATTAATTAGAGCATTGGGGAAATGCAAGCTAAGCGATCATGCAGGGAGGTGTGTTAGACAGGTACTCAAAAGACGAATATGATTGAAGTTGAAGTATGAAATGATGGGAATAGGAGGAGTCAACAGAAATAGCAAGAGACAGATTCAATGGAAATACTTCTCCTGGAAGTATTTAATAATACAAATACTAATATTAACACTTTCCTGGGCTTTGGGGCAAAAGAGGCTTATTTTTGTAAACTTTTATTCAGTTGAAATTGGCCAGAGAAACCAACAAGAAAAAAATGCCTATAGTTTACCCAGTGTAAAGACACGTGAACGTCAGTTTCCATAATTCTCTAGCCAGCAAGGGGAAGTTGAAATCCACACATCTTAAAAATGAAATGGAAATACTCTGATTTAAATAACTAGCAATACTGGTAGTCCTCAGTTACAGTTAGAATAGTTGAAAAACAATGCAGCTTTGTGACAAATCCTCGCATTTATGGCTGTTAGTCTCCAGCAGCCATGTGATTGCCATTCAGGTGCTCCACAACTGACATGCATGTATAACCATTCTAGTGTCCCACAGTCACATGATCACCATTTGTGAACTTCAGAATGGCTTCCACAAGCAAAATTAATGGAGAATGTGGAAGTGAAATTGCAAGTTGCAGTCACATGTTGTCCCATTTAATGGTCACTGTGATTTACTTAGCAGAAGTGATACAAATCAAATGCATTCTTATTGCATTCTTTGACAAAGTGACAAAATTAGTGGACCAGAGGAATGCCATCGATATAGTTTACTTGGACTTCAATAAGGCTTTTGATAAGGTAGACCATAACCTACTACTAGATAAAGGAGAAGAATGTGGGTTGGACAGCATCACCACCAGATGGATTCGTAACTGGCTGACCAACTACCTGTACAGAACATAGCCTAAGGATTTCAGAATAACTGCAAGTTGTATCTAATGGTGACTGTCCCTTGTGCAACGTGATTTTCACATTTGCCTCCAGATAAGCTTCCTAATAATACACAAGAACAGAATTGAACATATTGTAGTGCAGAGAGCTTTAGTAAATAACAAGTCTGGCAAACATTGTGTGCCCTAGCTTGCTTACTTGAAAGAAAAAGCTGTTATAGATACAAACGTACTGTATTGCTTTTTAAAGGAAAAAATGCATATCTACTACACTTTAATATGACATTTGGTTTGACAAAATAGAAACAAAAACCATGTTTAAGGCATGAGAATGTAATTCCAACACTATCTTCAAAATTGTACAGTTAGTTCAGTGCACCATCAGTCTCTTCTGTAGTGGATCTGTGTGCCATCGTTTGGCTTCAGATACCCTTGATGTCAATTTCCAAGCAAAAGTGTCCAGATACATTTTCCTGTCTTTTACTGTCCAGATCTTTCATTTCTGCCCCTCCATAAGCTGTTTAAACCAGACAACCTATTAATAGCCACCAGGGACTTGCGGTCAGGGGAGGCAGAGCCTCACCGCTCTCATCATGAAAATAGGGAAAAGGGAAAAGGCGCTGAGGAGCCTTCTGCACACGTGGTCCGGGAATGGGACCACGTGTGCAGGAGGCTCCTCTAGCCTCAGCCTCCCTCCTGAACATGTGGTCCCATTCCCCGCCTTCCTGAGTCAACATGAAGGGGACCGCGGAGCATGAGCCGCAGTCCCGCAGAGCGCGCTCCGTGGTCCCCTTCATGTTGACTCAGGAGTCAGGAAGGAGGGGAATGGGACCATGTGTGCAGGAGGCTGAGGCAGCTTCAGCCTCCTGCACATGTGGTCCCATTCTCCGCCTTCCTGAGTCAACATAAGGGGGACCGCGGAGTGCGAGCCGCGGTCCCCTTCATGTTGACTCCGGAAGGCGGGGAATGGGACCATGTGTTCAGGAGGCTGAGGCAGCTTCAACCTCCTGCACACGTGGTCCCATTTCCCGCCTTCCTGAGTCAACATGAAGGGGACCGCGGCTTGCGCTGATGATGTCACCAGCCTCACCAGCCATAAACCTCACCGCACGTCACTGATAGCCACCATTTGCCATAAACTAGGAAAGTATGCCTACCAGTTTCAGTCTGAGCTTGTTTTCAGTATCCTGTTTTCCCAGTGTGGACAAAAGAGATGGTTAATTAATACATTCTGATTTAATTGTTGGGTGCTAACAAAAGAGGAACCCTACTGTCATCTAAACATTCTCTGTCAAAGAAATGTATAGCAAACCAGATATTCTGTATGAAAGAAGAGCTTCAAGGAATCAATGTGTTCATGCATAGTCATCTACTTCACCCGATCTACATCCACTGAAAGAATTCATAGTTATTTATTTACCCCTCTCCGTCCATTTATTTCTTTCCCTCACTGTTTCTTGACTCATTACTCAGATGTCCCAAAGGTGCCTTTTCAAGAGGCAACTGGATTTTATTGGTTTTTTTTAAAGACATTTCGCTTCATGAAGAGGCGTCTTGGATGAGAAGCGAAATGTCTTCAAAGAAAAACCAGAAAGTCCAATTGCCTCTTGAAAAAGCACCTTTGGGACAACCATGACCTAGATGACTGAGAATCTCCTTAGTCATTACCCAGACTCGTGGTGTCTTCTCACTACCTTTTATTTTATGGCCCAAATATCCATCTACAGTTTTTCCTTATTACAGCTTTTCCTATTTAAGACAACTTTTACCACAGAGAAGCTAAATATCCCTTGTTATTTGATAAGATTTATGAAGAATAGAATAATTCTGCTGGAGAGGATAATGGAATTATTGTTTTCTGCTTTGTCCGATTTTCTTTTTTTAAAAAAAAATATTCTTAATAATAATACAGTACTTGCAGCCATGCTAAATCTTTATTCTTCATGGTTCCTTCTTCTAGAAAGGCAGATTACCTTGCCAGCTACTAATATTCATGACCTCTAGATTCTCCTCTAGGAAATAACATCTGAAAACTGCCTTGTCCAAATGTGCTGATGTGCAATTGCACTATTTTGCATACTGTGGTATATATATATATATATGTGTGTGTGTGTGTGTGTGTGTGTGTGTGTGTGTGTGTGTGTATGTATGTATGTATGTATGTATGTATGTATGTATGTATGTATATATATATATATATATATATATATATATATATATATATATATATATATATATATATATATATATATATATATATTGCTTGCTTTTTTTTCTCTTGGGACAGAACGGGGAAGCTGTCAGATCAATAACATTTAATTATCATTAAAATAGAGCCAAGATTAATTAATCATGTATTGGTGCCTTACATACCAAATGAAATCAAGGATATTTTACTATATTCTAACACATTATATGACTGAGGCATGATTGCTTGATATATGTGAAATCAAGACCTTGCTTAAAATAGAATTTGGTGTTGTAGAAGGAAAATAATAATAATAAAATAAATCAATGAATAAAATAAAATAGAATTTGGGCTGGTTTTAAATAAAAAAGTACCTTTAAAAACTTGATCATTGATGACCCATAGTAAAAGTTGAGATATTGGGAAAGGCACAGAGAGTTGCCTTTCATAGGACTACTTGAGCATGATATAATTGGGTGGGTGGGTGGGTGTGCATGCGCGCGCACACACACACACACTCACACACACTTGCACTCAGCTAAATGTCCAATGTGTCCTGACATGAGGTTTTATAAATGAAAATTATTATTTTCTACTTTTTGTGTGTTATCTCCCCCTAACATATTTATTACATCAATGATAATTTTCAGAAGCCTTATTTTGCTACAGGAAGAGATGCAGAAATATTAAGGAAGTGCTACATGATTCTTCTCCTCTTCCTCCAGCCATCACCTTTTAAACAGCAGAACCAGTAATAAACAGGAAGGTCACCATACTTTTGTGAGCCCCATGGGCTTATGTTTCTGCTAAGATAGGTGCTACCCTGAGCCTTTTCTAAGTATTCATCAAGCACAAGTGTCATCATAATCAAATGCTGGGCTTATAATTAAAATTATGCACAATGCCTTCTAAAGCTTCTCCATAATAAAATTAATTCAGAGATTCTTTATAACAGAGGCAATGAAGCAGTCCAGTGGCTCCCTAGATTTCGAAGCTTATTTTGTAAAGACCAAGACAGATAGTCCCTGCTTCTTTCCCATACACACATACATTTTACACATACACACACCTTTTTTTTTATATAAGCGACATTTACTGCAGCATTGAAAATTCCTACGGGCAGAGAAGATTGCAAGATGAGAGTGCAAGATGAGAGCTTGTTTGTTCTAGCCGGATGTGTCAAGCCATTTCTAAAGCAAATTATAGAGAACCTATTATCCATAAATAGAAATGAGTGGCAGCATCTTATATTGGTTAAAAATGTGGTGTGAACAAGGTGCAGCGTTCATTCAGCAATCTCATGAAATCAACCTTATTTGAAAATACATTCAAAGTGTGACTTTTTCCTGATCCTTCTCACCCTTCTGTGATCCCATTCCATGTTTTTCTCTTCAGCATCTGAAGCAATTTATTTTCATCTTTTCCCTTGGAAGATCCTGCAAGTGGAATGTTGACTCAACGGCTTAACTGTCTCCCTCAGTACCTGAAGTTAGTTAAGGAAGGTTCAAGTTGCATCTGCTCTTTAGCAAGGAATGAGCAAGAAGCAAAGTGTAGAAGTGTTTTGTTTTACTTGTTACCTTTTGTGGGAAGTGAGAACAAGGGAGCTTTGTTTCTGTAGGACTTTCAGCAGCTAAGAATGAACCAGTGTCATAGCATTCTGAAGAATAGCTGCTAGGAGCGTTTAGCCTTGTTAAAAGCATGTTGGAATAGTGTTGTTTAAATCTTTTATAAAGATGATAAAGAGAGAAGAGGCTGCTTAAACGTCTAAAGCAGTGGTGGGTTCCGGCTGGTACAGCCGTACTGGTAATAGTTGGGAGCAGCAGCCACTGTACCAGTATGGTGGCTCATTTGGCCCACCCACGTTTCCTACCTGTTTTTGAAGCAACCAGGCCAAATGCGCATGCACGCACGCACAGCGTGCACATCTGCGTGACCTTCGACGAGCAGCTGGGTGTCACTGGGGCGGTGGAGTACGCATGCGTGTGCAGTGCATGTTAGGCACAAGCATGAACAGACCACGCGCAGCATACCGGTAGCGATGGGAGGAGCAACCCACCACTGGTCTGAAGGCAAAGAATTCATATAGGAGTGGCAAAACAGAAGACCTACTGCCTGTTCATACCGCCTCACTAATGTGGAGATTCTAAGCAGGCTTTCCTACGATGTCTGTCCTGGATTTAGCAAGGCAGCACCAAATATCAACCAATGCTGTGCCTTTTACGGTTTTATGGGTTATCGCCAGCATTTTGAGTTGGTCTTGGACTCCTTCTGGTGATCAGTGCAGCGTGTTTAGTAGTAGTGTGACTCTACTATGAAGGAATTGTCCTGTCAACATTCTAGCTCACGGGTGTCAAACTCGCAGTGTCATGTTGCCGTCATGTGACTTATCATGACATTCTTTCCCTTTGTGGAGCTGGGATGGTGTAGTCTGCACCTGACACTCCAGGCCACCAGTTTGACACCCTGAGTCTAGCTGCTACACTTCAGACCAGATGCAACTCCTGCATCATCTCCAAAAGTTGCCCCTGTAGAGTGGGTTACAGTAATTTAAACAATGGTGGTCAAAGCAGAAGTTGATGTCACCAAGCCATCTTGTTCTCGGTAGAGCTAGAATTGGTACTCCAGTGAAGCTGAGCAGTGGAACTCCCTTCTCATGGTTTCCAGCTGCTGCTTAAGCGGTAGTGATGAAGGTCTTGGGATACTCCCATCCTGAGTTAATGATTTGGACCAATGTTCTTGTATGTTTATTTATGAGAAACAGTCCAGGTGTCCTCTAGCTCATGACCTTAATTTAAATATAATTTTTATTAAGACTTTCAATTACAGTAATAAAAACTAAAAAAAACTAAACTTAGAAAAAGAATAAAAAGTGCAAGGGAAAAAAGAAAAAGAATATAATGAAAAGAAAAGAAATATATAAAGAAGTGTCTTCTAACCTTCTAACAAACATAAACAAATATAATAACTCTTCACCCCTTATAAAATCACAAACAAATATATTTTCATCCCATATCTCATCCCTTGTCAGTAAGCAAATCCATAAAATACCAACCTTTCAATCTTGGTATCAGCCAAAAGTCCAGGATTGCAGGAAATATTTTAAGGTAATCATGATCTGAGGAAAGCTAACTATAAAATGAATTTTAATTTCAGGCTGATATATCTACTTATACATACTTATGGACACATTTTGAGTTCAGTTCTTTTCTGAAGTGAAAATAATAAATTATTTTTAAAAACTTTGGACACAATTAGAAAAGTTGCTGTGCGACCCCCGTTGATTTCATGGCAGGTCCTTGGTTCTATTTTTAGTCATAGCTTTCTTGCCCTCCCTGCATTTAGGACTGCAAGATCCATGTGGAATATGCTGGAATAAGAGTACAATCTTGATTCTTACTTCTGTGACGGACTTAGTGATAAGCCAGTTTAAATGTAGGTTCTTTTATTTATTTGGGATTTTGTATTTTTGTTTGTCCGTTTTTATTTTGTTTTATTTTTTGCAGGAAAAGTAAGGGACAGTTGAAGAATTAATTATTTAGCATATTGCTAGTCAGATTTTTGAATAATTTGAGAATATTCTGGGTTGCTTAAAATAGCAATATGTTGGTCCAGATGCACTAGCAACATATAAAACCTCCAAAATAATTAGAAATTATTGGAATGTGTTTTACATGATTCTGTATCTACGCATTTTTTATGAACAATGTAAGATTAACATAAAAATATTAGTTATTCTTGATGTGGATAACAGAATAACAAAGCAATGGCTGAGAATGTTAAAAATTGTTAAAGATTGTTCTCATGATGTTAAAATGAGATTAATTTAAACAGTTACTTTTTTCATTTATCAGTTTCCCCAGAGAACATTTTAAAAGCTCTAGCCTTTAAAAGAGCTAACCATTATGTTAAAATATGAAATGTGAACTGGAGAAAGAGACTTATTCAAATTATAAGAGTTTTACTCATTCCCTGGTTTGGACTTAATATCCATAAAGTTTGTTAATATTATGTTAAAAGTGGGAAAGTACTTTTGCATTATGTCCTTGAGCATGATGTGAAGAATTATAAATTTATCAAGAGGAAAGGGGCAACAAGAAATAAACAAAATGTTCAGTGGAAAACTGTGGAAAAGAGAGAGGAATCCCAGATTTGAGGAGGAGGATTTTATCCCACCTTTTTATAGTTAAGCCAAAGAAGCAAACATGCCTGCCTCCTGCCTCATATTATAGATATTTCATTTCTTAAGGGCTCTGGAAAGTTTGTTTAGTATTATTTCATGTGATTAAGATTTAATTATTTGTGTAAATAGTAGGTTGAAATATTGCTTCTGTGCTACAGAATATCTTCTTTTCTCCCCCCCCCCCACTTTGTATTTGTTTTGGCATTTTTGATGGGCCTTCCTTCCTCCCTCCCTCACCCCCTCTCTGAAGCAACTTTAAGAATGGTTCAGAATGCTTTTGAAGAACTGAGGAGTGGAAACAGGATTGTGATCTCATGCCCTAAAAATGGCCTACTGATAGCCCTACTTTTAAGAAGCTTGCATTAAATATTAATCTGTGGGAGCAACCCTTAGTGCATTGTTATTTCAGATGCACTCATTTGCAACATCAAATCGTAACTCCCAAGCTGTCACAGGACAGTCATTTAACCTAATTCCTACAGTATGCTGTTCATGTGTAAACCCATGAAAAATCACAATGTGATAAATAAACTGAGTAGGTAGGTAGGTAGGTAGGTAGGTAGGTAGGTAGGTAGGTAGGTAGGTAGGTAGGTAGGTAAATTGGAGAATAGATAGATATAGATATCTTCACATGCTCACATAAACAATATGCTGTAAAGAAAAAAGCTCATCTGAAAGCCTCACAAACTGAGAAAATGCAGCTTGGTATAATATTCGCAAGCAATGGACAGTAGAGTATCTGGATGCATCAAGACCATATAATTAATAGGGGCACATGAGAATTTGAATGACTTCTAGGATTTCACAAAGCAAAAAGCCTCCTGTGCTAATGTTTATTATGCATCTATAAATTTAACAGCTTGACAGAAACAAAGCAAGCAGGAAGGGAGCAATGCTGCATAATCTCTGGCTGCAATGAAAGCATATGCGGTAGCTGAGTGGTTGCCTTCATTTTTTTTAGCATTAGCACAAAGAATATCCTTAAGAATGGGGTAGAGGAGAGACCCCCTAAAGTCTTTTCTCCATGTGAAATTTCATTGTTTCTCTTTGATCACACAACACCAGCTTGACCTGGTTTTCTATTAAGAACCTAACTGGTCTTTGTTGTCAGTCTGTGTTCTTGATTAAAAGTGATTTTTCCTGTTTAAACGGACAGGGTTATTCTATAACACCAAGATATACCCAGCCCGTGCTCATATGTCAGATGTCCTCTTTTTGTGTATTGTCACAGGTATGGGTATAGCCAGAATTGTAACTTTGCTCTTTCCACTTGGTCACTGGTCACTGGTCAGCAGGAGTGGGTTTCTGCCGGTTCTAACCTCTTCGGTAGAAGAGGTTCCACAAATCTACTGAACCGGTTAGAAGAGGTTCCTCACGGAGTGCCTGCCCCGCCCCCCTCACTCGCTTCCCCCGCCCGTTCCGTCGCCGCTCGTGGGTGGTAGCTTGTGCGGCGCAGCCAGCCTCCTAGGACCTTCCTGAACTTGCCTAGGAGGCGTGGCGCCAGCAAAGCACGGGGGCGTTCCAGGGCGTCCCCCCCCACTGGTTCCCAACTCCCTTCCCGGCAAAGTTTTCCAAGGTGTGGTTTCATAAGCAGCCTCCCATCCCTTGTGCCTGGCTCCCGCTGAGCTCCGGGAAGGAGGAGAAGAGCATTTGGGGAGTGAGGAGGAGGAGGCGCGCGCAGAGGGCTGTGCCAGCTGGGCAACCGGCACTAAGAAAGCACCTCACAGCTTTTGAAGGGAGGAGGGGCGAAGGAAAGGGAGAATGTGGAATCGCCTTTCAGGGACGCCAAAGTGGTGGGAAACCAGCACTGCCGCCAGAGTCTAAAGCTTTTGGCGGCTCCAGACAGGTGAAGTGGGGAGAGGAGACCCAGGCGGTTTCCTTCACTCCCCTTGCAAGGGAGTAGTAGGCGTCGTTTTTGCATTCCTGCCTCCGCTGGACTTCGTGCTCTTCTCCACGCACTCCTCACAACTGCAATAGATGTCCAGATGCGGCGGGGGCTGTTGGGTTAGAAGCCCAGGCCCCATTAGCCCCAAAAGCCGCTTCTGGACGTCTATTGCAGTCGCTAGGAGCACACGGAGAAGAGTGCAAAGTCCAGCAGAGGCAGAAAGGTTCTCGGCACTGCCCAGTCGTTTTCGTGGCTTCCCGGAGCACCAAGAACCTTCCTGCTTCCGCTGGACTTCGCGCTTTTCTCCGTGCCTCCCGGTGAGCAAGCGAGGATCAGGCTGCTTGATCCTCCATCGCCCACTCGCTCTTTCGTCCACCCGGAACGCTTCGGCGGTGCTCTGCCTACCTCTGTCCATCCGCACCCGGCAGCTGCAGCAACATCATCAAGATGAAGAGGGAGAGAGAAGAGCCCAGCCGGGAGAGGGCCCCGCTGCTGCTTAGGCAGGGCTCCAAGGTCCCTTCGCTTCCAAGCCACTTCGCTTTAAGACGTTGGCGCAGCTGCCGGGCAAGGACGGACTCAGGTAGCCAGAGTGGCGCCGAGGCGAAACAGCGCACGAGCAATGGAGGATCAGGCAGCCTTTGACTTGTTGTTCTCTCTCTAAATATTCAATTTAACTGTACCTTTCACTGCCACTTTTGACTTAGAAGAATCACTTCCAGCTGTGTTTGAGGCTTTGCACACATATTCCACAGAATCAGTTTTATTAACTGCTTGGATCTCTAAGAGAGCTGTTCCATTTGCCAACCTGAAGCTGCATTTATCAGAGGATCTAAGCCAGTGTTTCTCAACCTTGGCAACTTGAAGATGTCTGGACTTCAACTCCCAGAATTTCCCAGCCAGCATTCTGGCTGGGGAATTCTGGGAGTTGAAGTCCAGACATCTTCAAGTTGCCAAGGTTGAGAAACACTGATCTAAGCTCTCTCCCAGCTTTGAGCCACTGGATCTTAATGGGCTGTGATCCAACTACATGGCAAGCAAGTTGCAGGATCTTGCCTTCATCTATTGTAACTTGTTTAAGAGGTCGATCAAATACCGGAGGCTTTTTAGGTTCTGAAATGTGATAACATTAAGAAAGCAAGAGGAGGAAACTAGTTAGATTATCATTCATCTTAAATTTTTTAAAAAGTACATATCAAGGTAAGAACAATATGATGCAATGAATTAATTCCATTTTCTTAGTACATTTTTTTATAGGAAAAACAATTTTCTGTTTGGTATCATATGGAATTCCGATATTTAGTGAACATGTTTTAAGATGATATACAAAATGTTTGATATGCAATATCCACTACCTATCTTTTATGCTAAATGTAACATGAATATTGTCAAGATGAAGGTCATTTTAAATGTGGAAAAATATTGTAGATGGATGAATACTTCTAGCTGGATCATAGATGGGAGACAGTGAAATGAATGTACATATTATTGGCATATTTTTATCTATAGATGCAGATGCTGGTGAGTCATAAAAATTGCGTATGTATGTATGTATGTATGAATGAATGAATGAATGAATGAATGAATGAATGAATGAATTCTGGGAGTTGAAGTCCACAAGTCTTAAAGCTGTCAAGTTTGCACACCCCTGGGGTTTTTTTCCCTAAAGGGTTAGGAGTGCAAGGGTCTTGTAACTTGACAGCTTTAAGACTTGCGTGCTTCAAATGCCAGAGTTTCTGAGCCAACATTTTGGTTGTTAAGCAAGAGCATTGTTAAGTAAGTTTCACCATATTTTGCAAGTTGGCCATGTCCACCCAGTCACATGACTGCCAAGCCACTCCCACCCAGTCACATGGCCGCCAAGCCACTCCCACAAAACAGGCCACACCTACAGAAGAGGTTCTAAAAAAATTTGAAACCCACCACTGCTGGTCAGGATCCGCCACCAATATTCATGGCCTATTTTCAGTGCCAATAGTTTTCTTTAATGTAGTCCAATGAGCTTCATCTTCCACCTCTAGCTTCCACTTTGTGAGGAAAGAGACAATATGATGCTATGGGTAAAGTATTGGACAAGTAGGAAGTCCACTGATTGATTGAGGCAATAAATTCTCTTGGCCCAAGCTGCCTCACAGGACTATTATTTGAAACATAGGGGAAAGGAGCACTATGCATGCCAATTAAATTCCTGGATGAAAGACAAGATATAAATCCGATATATTAATAAAGACACAGACTGAAGGTGGAGGCAGATAAAATGCGGTTAAGATTCCTACATGTTCTTTTCAGAGATGAGGAAACAGGAAAGGCAATAACTCAATAACAGAGGAACAGAATCAAGATCATGTGTAATGTTAATACCACTTTATAATGTCTTGATAAGATCACACTTCGAATATTGCATCCAGTTTTGGTTGCCACAAATAAAAAAGATGCTGAGATTCTAGAAAGAGTGAAGAGTAGCAAATATGATTGTGTGTCTAATCACACTTGACCAATAAAGGGTTTATTCTATTCTATTCCATTCCATTCCATGACTGGAGGCTAAAATATATGAAGAATGATTGCAGGAATCGGGTATATCTGGTGAAAAGGATTAGAGGTGACATAATAGCATAATGTTCCAATATCTAAGGGGAAGGGTCAGCTATTATCCAAAGCACCTGAAAGCAGAATAAGAAACAATGGATGGTAACTAATCAAGGAAAGGGCCAACATAGAACTAAGGAGAAATTTCCTGACACAACAATTAATCAATGGAAATATTTTTCTTCAGAAAGAAGTTGTAGATGTTCCAACACTGGAGGTTTATAAGACGAGATTGGACAACCATTTGTCTGAAATGGTATAGGATTTCCCTGCTTGAGCAGAGGGTTAGACTAGAAGACCTCCAGGGCCCATTCCAATTCTGTTATTCTGCTAAGAGAAGGAGAGCGTTACCATAAAAGTGATAACCCACAAATAAGGTAACAAAATTGGACATGAAGCCGTCACAGACTTCATACATTCACAAATCAAATCAAATTTTGTTGAATTAATTCTTGTTGAGGATTTAAATAGTTTTTGTCGGTGGGTGTAAATACCGGCTGGTAAGGGAGTACTAGCTATTACTGACAGGAATGAGCTTGGAGACAGAATTCTTATTCAAACTGTGCTGCTGCTAATATGTTAGCTTCAAGAGGACAGAGATGTGTGCATTGTCGAATTTTCACTGCAAATTGCAGAATCCACGGGTCTTGGCATTGTCTTCATAATGAGCAAGGAAGCTAGAAAATGAGCATAATGTATGAGAATGCAGAAAACAGCTCATTTTCATTCATTTTTCCCCATTATAGAGTCTAATAATTTTGATCCATTAAGGTAACCCAAGAGATGGAACTATTTTATCAGAGAAAATATCTTCAAGGGTTCTTAACATGGGATTTAGATTTCAAATGATCTTTGAACTTGGAGGAAAAAAATACATTATTTTCAATAATCTATGTAAGTAATAAAATTACTTATGATCTGTAGAGTTCCGCCAGGTGACCTGGGACTGGTCACTTGCAACCCTAAAGAAAGAAGCAAGGGCAAATCTTGTCAAGAAAACTGCAAGGACTAGTCCAGGTGGTTGCCAGGAGTCAAGATAAACTCAAAGACACACACACACACACAGAGAGAGAGAGAGAGAGAGAGAGAGAGAGAGAGAGAGAGAGAGAGAGAGAGATTAATATACAACATATAAATATTATGCCCCCAAGAAGGTATAATCATTAAATCAATATACAGTATGTTACATATCTGTTTTTTAGTATTGTAATAACTAGTTGAGTATATTTGGTTTTCTTTGTGATACAAGCTATATGTATTTTATTTTCTGCATATATATACGTTTTTCTGCAAAGGGGTCTGTAGGTTTCACCAAACTCTGAAAGGGGTGCAGGGCACAAAAACATTACAAAATTCTGCTTTAAACCTTTATTTAAAATAAGGGCCCTTGCAGGAAGATGCTATTTTGATTTACACACCGCTGTAGTTTAGAAGACAAAAAATTGTCAGCATCAAAATCTAGAGTTCTTTTTGCTTCCTTTGTGTTGTACTTTTATATGTGCGTTGTGAAGTCTTTTTTTTTTTTAGGAAAAAAAAATTAAGGGTATCACAGTTTGTACACGAGCCAATAAAATATGAAATTTCTGCATGCAACTGAATGAATGTTTTGGCTTAAGAGGAGATCTGAATGGCATTTGAAATAGACTGGAGAAATGTTTGATCAGGAAATGAAATTAACTTCAGTGACTATTCCTCTTAGCAGTATGAATATATGCAACTATCATGCAGTGTTGTTGAAAGCTGCTCTCAGTATAAGCCAACCAGTAGTAGGAATATGATTATCTGTTGGGTGGCATTGCAAGTTGTAAACCACTCAGAGTTTGGCTTACAATATTCAGTGTCAGCTAGACTGCAGAACAATCATAAGCCACTTTCTTCCAAACTGCGGTATGAAGAAAATGAAATACGCTAGCTTTCAAAGTTACACTAATAGTCTACTTTATTGATTAATCAGTTGACCATATCAAAAGCAGGCGCATCAGCCACAGTAAAATACAATAAAATGAGATAAGGTAAGATACAATGAAATGCGATTTTAAAAAGGCTAAGGTAAGATAAAAGATACTATAATATAGTAGATAAGATAGAATAAAGATGAAAGAGTAAGATAAAATAGCATAAGGTAAAATAGAATGAAAAGTTATATAATAAAATGAAAAGTTCAAATCCAGTATGTGTTTAAGTAAATTTATCTTTGCATAGAACTCAAGTGTGTTCTATAAAGCATGTTTCTATGCTTTATAACTATAAGCCCTAACTATAAGCTTAACAATTCTAAAGATATGTTTGTGCTGTGAAGAAAATAGGATAATCTTTTGTTGGGATCCCTGAATATGGTTCTGGCAAGTCGGGTTTATAGATACTGAGCCCTTGCTGAGGCATACAATTGACAACGTCTTCTATTTCTGAAGTGTGACAAACACACGTCCCCTCAATATATCGTGTTTACTGGAATTATCCATATTTGATCATAGAATCTAGCTGCTCCCTTGGAAGTTATGCTAGCAGAGCTATTATTAAAATGGTTCACTTTATATTCTTGCATTAAAGCAAGAATATTGCTTTTCCTGCCACCTTTGATGGTAGGCAGACTTTATTGCTCAATCCCAGCTACGAATCTTGGATTCTTCTATGGACAGCTGTCATTGTTATCTCCAGGGTCCTTTAAAAATAGTTTCTTGGTGTCAATTTAAAAAGGAATTATTCAGACAATGAAATAATTTTCTCTGCCTTTTCTGTATTATGTCTCTCAGTTTGTTCTTTTTTGCCAGATTTTTGGGGGGAAACAAAGTGGGAAAGTAGCACAAGGACAACTCAATCAGAGTTGCTAATTTGTCTCCCTTTACCTTTTCTGTCACCTGCAATCACATCATAGATTAATAGATTAAAAGATAAAAATGCCTCAGCTTGTGTTCAGCTCCTGATTGAATACAATTTTGTTGACAATGATACACAAGTACAGTAGTTTGTATCTGCCTTCTGGGACTTTTTTTTAAACTTTCCACCCTAGCTTAAAACCAAAGTATTCTCTAGCAGTGTCCCATCCAAGCAACAATTAAATCTGATCTTGTTTAGTTTCTAAGAAGGTCAGCCTGGCTCCACAATCTGCTTTTCTATTTAACTTGATTATGAATGTTAATGAGGAATTAACTTTAGTAAGAAAGAGCAACAGTCTTTAAAAAAACAAAACATTCTCCTTTGTGTTGCTTGGAGAGTCCAAACATGGGTTAAATTCAGTCAATTCGCCCAAGGACTGAGTTGATTTTCTTAGCCATGCCTCCCCTCCTCATTGAGGGCCAGTTCAAAAACTCAGTCCAGCCCAGTTCCTTTTCCCCCCAGCTATCAATTTCACCTGGCTTCACCCGGAGTCCTTGTCGGAGGTTTAGGATTGCACCCGACAGCTCCCTTATCACCCGAGAAGTGCGGCGGCCATTTTAAAAGATGTTTTCGCATGCTTTTCATTCCTGGCCGTTACTGCTTTTCCTCCTAGCCAACAGATCACCGCGAGGGAATGCTTGGCCTTAGTTTGGGGCTCCAGCAAGGCCTCCTCCCTCAAGAAGACTACGCCAAGCGGCCTAGGAGAGCTTTGGCCCCCTCGGGTCATACTCCTGTCCAGAGGACACATCTGCAGGGTGCACAGGAGCTCACAGTTCACGCCGGTGCCAAGCCTACTGCTCACAGCGACCCAGCTGAAGACCACCATGGTGGATGGAGACAAGAGGGCGCCAGAAGAACAACTGGACCCCTCGTCCAAACGCAGTAGGCCAGACCCTCCTGAGGTGGAGGAGGGCAGGAAGGGCACCAAGAGGAAGGGGATTCCCAATCCCAGAGGTGGCAAGGCCTTGCCCTTGAAAAGACCTTCGAAAGGGCCCGAAGTCTGTCTCTTTCTTCTAGCCAGCCATCCAGGGATCCAGGTCCCTTGCCCCAACCACAAGAGGTTTTTCCCAGGCCTCCCCTAGGAGGGACAATTCCCCTTCAGTGGTGGAGGAGGGATTCCAGGCCTTTCTCATGCAACTTCCCTGGGTTACCCAGAGTCTTCCTCTATCCAGGAGGAATTATGCCCCTTTCCCTGCTCCGTTGTGGAGGAGGAATTAGGCCCCTTAAGGCAGACTGGCAGGAGGAGGTCAGGGGGTTCAAGGCCCCCTGAGGATCAGGGGCCCAATTTGTCCTCTGAGATGCAAAAGGTCATTGAACAGGCCATTGAGAAAGGCATTGAGGCTGGCCTCCGTAAGAAGCACCACACTTCCAGAGGCTCCTCTGCCAAGACTACCTAAAACCCTGTCCAAGGGGGTCAGGTTCAGGGACCTCCCTCTTCCGCCACTTCCTCGCCATGGAGGAATCCATCTTGGAGGAGGACAATATAGGGGAGCAGGAGTTTTCAGAAGATGAAAATCCTCCCCCCCCCCCCCCCGGTAAGCCTGCATTCACAGGATTATTTAGGCCTTCTATCTTTAAGTCAATCTTACACAAAGCTAAGGCCTCCACCCAATTGTGCAATACTAGCCAAGGGACAGCTACCTCCTCTGGATCCAAGGACCCTAAAGAGGGACTAGTTAAGGAGAACGTGCCTGTGCAGGACCTAGTTCCAGTGCCAGACCTGTTTGTTAATGTGGTTCAGCGCCAGTGGACACAACCAGGTTCCCTGACCAACCCTAGCAGGGTTGACCAAAACCTCTACTCTGTGAAAAGGAATTTAGAAGACATATTGCAGCTTCCGCAGGTAGATGCCCCAGTTATCTCTCTCACTTCTAATTCCGTCCTTCCAGCTGACCTCCTTGAAGATCTCAGGGCCGAGGACAAAAAGGCAGAGAAAGCCTGCCACAAGACCCACCAGGAGGCCGCCTGGTCTATCATGGCTTCCACCTCAGCATCATTTTTTACTAGAGCTTCACTGCTTTGGCTGAGACAGTTGAGATCAAATACTCCCTCAGAGGGTTCTAGATGGAAGCATGACCTTAATAAAATCATTGCAGCTGTTGCATACTCAGCTGATGCTTCCCTCAATGCTGCCAAGTTTGCCTCCTGGGCACTAGCCTCCAACGTGACTTCATGCCGTCTGCTGTGGCTCCGCCACTGGCAAGCGGATATGAAGTCAAAGTGGAAGCTGGCTTCCACCCCCTTCAAGGACGGGCAATTGTTTCGGGAGACCCTAGACAATGTCTTGATAGAGACCAAGGATAAGCGGAACGTCCTTCCGTCCACCTCAACGAAGGCAGATAGGAAGGGTAATACCTTTTTTCGGAAGCAGCCTTTTCAGGGGACTGACTCCTCAAGTGCGGATACCTCTTATCAGAGATCCTATCCCCAGGACAATGACCGAGGCCAGGATAGAGCAAACTTCAGGGACAAGGGCCAACAGCAGCAGCAGCCCTTTTGGCGTTCCTTTCGCAGTGACTCCAGCAACCGCCCTTACCGTTGGACCAAGTGACCACCAATGGGATCCTCCCATAGGCATCCGTCACCAACTTTAAGCCGCCCAATGGGAGTTGATCACCACAGACGCTTGAGTCCTCAATATGGTCAGGCAGGGCTTGAGCCTGGAGTTCCTCTTCCTTCCCCCGAGGACCTTTGTCTGCTGAACTGTTCCCTCCCCCCTCCCCAAAAAGGAATGCATGCAGGCAGGGATTCAACATCTCCTACGTATAAACGCCATAGAGCCAGTCCCCGTGGAGCAAGAAAAGAGGGGGTTCTACTCCATTCTTTTCTTTGTCCCAAAAAGCTCTGGGGAGTGGAGGGCCATATTGGACCTGAAAAATCTAAATTGACATCTGGCCTACAAGCGTTTCAAGATGCAATCATTGCAGACAATCTTAGGTTGCATCAGACGAGGGGACAGGTCGATCTGAAGGAGGCGTATCTGCACATCCCAATCCGCAAGTCTCACAGGAAGTTCCTCAGGTTCCACTACGACGGCAGGTATTACCAGTACAGAGCTCTGCCATTCAGCCTATCATCAGCACCGAGGACTTTCACAAAGATATTGGCGGTGGTGGCGGCCCATCTGAACTCTCGTCCAATATGTCTATTTTGCTACCTGGATGACATTTTGATCCAGTCAGCATCCACCAACCAAGCTCTCAAAGATGTCCGAATCACCATCTCTACCCTGCAACGTCACGGGTTCTCGGTGAACCGGGAAAAGAGCCAGCTGATGCCGTCAACCCGCATTTTATATCTCGGCGCACTTATAGACTCAGACTGTTGCCGAGTGTTCCTATCACCGGACCGCAGGCACAATCTCACTGCCTGCGCACGGGACACGAGAGTAAACCAGTTTGCATCCATCACGTCGCTGTCACAACTTCTGGGACTTATGATTTCTTGCATAAATATAGTTCCCTGGGCATGTCTTCACGCAAGGGAATTACAATGGTTCCTCCTTCCCATCCAGCAGGCAAAATCCAGCAACTCTCCCAGGTGTGTCAGACTGCTCCCAAAGGTGAAACAGTCTCTCCGGTGGTGGGAGGCGTGAGCTGTGATGAGGGGTTGTCTCTTCAAAGAGCCAGACTGCCTGGTAGTCACAACAGACACGAGCCTCCAGGGATAGGGCGCCCACTTTCAGGAGCAAGTAACTCAAGGCAAGTGGTCAAGAGAGAGGCAGCACATAACATAAACTGGTTGGAGTTAAGGTAGGCCAGGCTAGCCTTGCGACATTTTCGGAAGGACATTGTGGGTCGCCATGTTCTGGTACTCACAGACAACAGCGATGAAGGCCCACATAAACTGGCAGGGAGGCATCAAGTCCAAGGCCCGAGGTTCTTCTCGAGGTACATCACTCCACAAGCAGAAGGGACCGACGCACTGCGCTGCCACTGGCCAAGAGGCCTCCTGTACGCCTTCCTGCCACTGCCTCTTATCCCGCAGCTTGTTCAGAAGATTCTAGCGGAGGAAGCGGAGGTTCTTCTAGTCGCACCTCACTGGCCCAGGAGATCCTGGTATGCAGACCTTGTCAGCTTCTCCATTCGCAGACCATGGAAAATACCTCAGGAGCTGCTCTCCCTCAGCCAGGGGGACATAGTGCATTCTGATCCCAGCTGGCTCCAGTTGACTGTCTGGCACTTGAGGGGGACCTCCTGAGGAAAGACAATCTTTCGGACAAGGCAATTCGTACCATCCAGGCATCATGACGCCTGTCCACGACTCGGATTTAAGACACCACCTAAGCTGCCTTCACTTCCTGGGCCACTTTTGCTACCTATACATGACATCGAAGCCGTCTCAGCAACTGTCTCGCAGTTGCTAGACTTCTTACAGGAGCGGTTGGATAAAGGCTTATCCCCCAACACCCTTCGCCGACAAGTTGCTGCTCTGTCCACCATTTTAACTAGACATTCATCGGTGTCCTTGGAGCAGCTCCCTCAGATGAAAAGCTTCCTCAAGGGGGCATCCGGCCTACATCCACCCACAGTCCACAGGTTCCCCACATGGGACCTTCCACTTGTTCTGCGGGCTCTGACTAAGACCCCATTTGAGCCGATACATTCCATTGGTCTTCGGCATCTGACTTTGAAAACGGTCTTTCTCATAGCCATTACATTGGCTAGGAGGGTGTCGGAGTTGGCGGCTCTCTCGATCCGAGAGGACCCGTGTATCTTTCACACTGACGGTGTCACTCTTCAGTTAGATTCGGCCTTTCTGCCAAAAATTAATTCAATGTTTCACAGAGCTCAAGAGGTGGTACTCCCCAACTTCTGCCCTCACCCTCAGCATCCCAAGGAACGAACCTGGCACAAACTAGATGTTCGGAGGACGGTTGGCAGATACATCAAGAGGACAGAGGAATTTCGCTGCTCCAAATCACTCTTTGTCTCCTTTCAACCAGGGACTATGGGACACAAAGTCTCACCTTCCACCATTGGTCAGTAGTTGAGGGCTTCTATTAAGCTGGCCTACCAGCACCTGGGCAGGGCAGTACCACCTAGACTACAGCTCACTCCAGAAGGAGCGCCGACGCCACAGCTGCATGGGCAACGCAAGCTCCTGTGGAGGAGGTCTGCAGGGCAGCCATCTGGTTGTGTCTGACTCTGTTCATTAAGCACTTTCACATTGATTCCTACACCGCTGCCGAGGCTTCCTTTGGGAGGTGGGTGTTGCAACAGGTTGTGGCAACTCCGCTCACCGTGGACGACTCTGTTTCCCTCCCTGGGACCTCATAGCTTGGGTATGTCCTATGCTTGGACTCTCCAAGCAGCGCACAGGAGAATGACCGTTGGCTTGCTTACCTGAACGGTCGTTCTCTGGGCACTGCAGGAGAGTCCAACCCTGCCCTGGGGTTTCTTCCTTTTCTCTACTAGATCGCCTCAGGCTGCGTGGAGCAATGACATTGTTGACAAGTCCGGAGGATACATCGTGCACACTTCCATCACAGACCAACGCCTTCGTTTTTGAACTGGCCCTCAATGAGGAGGGGAGACGTGGCTAAGAAAATCAACTCAGTCCTTGGGCGAATAGACTGAATTTAACCCATGCCCAGTCCTTGGGCGAATAGACTGAATTTAACCCATTTAACTCTCCTGCAGTGCCCAGAGAACGACCGTTCAGGTAAGCCAGCGGTCATTTACTGTAAATTCTATAACTGAAACTATTTATAGCCAATCCTATAGATAATATATAAATCCTTAATCTATTTGGTTCCAATAAATAAGAAATCTCAACTATATTAGTCCTAGATGACTTTCTCTCTTCAAACTCCTCTGTTAAGTTGCCAAAAATATTTAGTTGGCTACTAAAATGTACCAGTTTTTTTTTTCAGCAAGGAAGTCTTATACAGCTAAAACAAAAGAGAGATCATTGAAATGTCCATATGTCCACAAAGAACTAATAATTATATTAGTTATAGAATATTAAAGCTCCCATGGAAAGTTGCACAAAGCAATATTTACTTACAATTATTACAGCGTACATTTCATGTCTAATTGCAATTATTTGTAAATGGTTACTTTGAAAATGTTGACAATTTTTTGCTGAGTTATTTTGAGTTTTTTAATCATTTACACTAGGGGTCCCCAATCTCTGTACTGCCACCCATCAGTAGGCTGTGAGTTGTTTACAATTGGGCTGGGGACATGTTTGCCAGTGCGCATGTATGCACGCATGCTTGATTTGTGTGAACAGGCAGGCCTGCACACCTCTCATGCAAATGATACGGCGCATGTACGCACTTGCCAGCCACTTATACAAAACTATCCTATCTTTCCCCCACCTCCGCAAAACCAGAAAAGGTTGGGTAACTGATTTAGATACTTTTGAAGTTCAGTACAATGTAATAAAAGCATTCTGGCGTGACAGGTAGATGTAGCATATAAAACTGTCTGTGAATTTGGCACCTTTGGATGGGGGTGGCAAATACATCCATGAAAACGGACTCTTATCAGTTTTCCTTTTCATCACTACAGTCTTATTTTGATGGACAATACATAAAATATTAGTCTGAACAGAATGTTAAGAGATGGAATGAAATTAAGGAGGGCATGTTAAGATGGGAGAAATTGCAGCCCAATCGGAAGAATTTCTATGATACAAATGAGTGTTTTGCCAAGGGTGAGGTTTGTATTTCAAACAATACCCGCTTGGATAACTGATGTACCATTTAAATAAAGCCAAGATAATTATAAAATACTTCAAGATACAAAAGAATGAGGAGGAGTGTGACTGTGTAATTTGAAATTATATTTTACATCCTGCTGCTTAGATTGGGTGAATGTGAGTGGCTTTTACTGAGTAAAGAATTTAGGCATGCTCTGAGGTTCAGGTAACATAGTTTTCTATGGTACTATAAAGCTAAATTTAATGTAGATTTTAAGAATCATTACATTAGAAGTGCCATATTGAGATTATGGAACAAATATAATTTCAGGCAGTGCCTGAAAATGGCTGAAAACTATTAAGGCCTTTATGGGTCTTAGCATTAAACATTTTACAAGTAAGAAACAGTATGTAAAGGAAAATGGTTAATTCATCTAGTAGACTTGTTAGAATAAGAACACAGAGAATATGAGATGAAATCAAAAGAGCAATTGGTTGCAGAAGATTTAGTTTTTAATAGTTTTCATATGCACAGTTAAAAAAAGAAAGATTTGAAGGTAGATAATAGGGGATTTGGAATTGAGCAGTAAGACAGAATTTGAAGTTGAACTATGGGCTTATGGTGAACATGTAATTGAAATTAGAAATGGTGAACAATAAAGGCTATATGATAAAATAGGCTAAGAACTTTAAACACAATATACTGATGAAACAGTGGGAAAAACATACTATAATATAATATAGATTTTTCACACAATGAAGTACCATTGGTATCTGACTTCAGAAAATTTGTCTAGAATGTATAAAGAGACTTCAAATTAATGCTGGAAGATTGGACAACATGAATGATAATTTTAGCTTACCTGACGGGCTTGTAGAAAGCCAGAGATTTCTGGGTTCAAATACATATGAGAAGTTAAAATATCAACATTGAAACCAAAACTTTTCTTACTAGGATTAATATACAGCTAATTAGAATACAGTCATGGAAATGTTTATAAATGATTATATATGCAAAGATTAAATAACTTGAAACACCCTTAATGGAGAAATGGTTGGTGAAGATGACAAAACTAGCAGAGATGGCAAAATTAACTTGTTTGATTAAAGAAAGATCAAAAACTACATTTATCAATGACTGAAAAGCCCTTGTGGATGTTATGAGTGAAGAGAAAAATGAACATGTGATTTATGGGTTTGAAAGTAAGAAAGAGTAGCTTTAGGGAAAAAGGAAATTATGACGAAACATTAGAGACAGAGAAGACAAAATATATATAACTGCTGTCCTGAAGATCAGAAGCCATTTCTTTATAATATTTATTTTCCTTTTTTCTTTTCTGTTCCTTTTTTCACTGTCTATTATTTTTCTTTATTTTCTTGTATAATAATAATAATAATAATAATAATAATAATAATAATAATAATAATAATAATAATAATAATAATAATAATAAAATTTATTTCTTAGCCGCACCCTCTCCCGAAGGACTCGGGGCGGCGTACAAGAAAACACATAAAATATAAAACAGACAACACATACACAATAAACAAATACATGGACATGGACATGGAGAAGGGAGGCAGATAAATAGAGACAATCAAAACACAGTAAAATCTAAAAACCCCAGAATTAAAATTAAAAAACCCGTCAGGAGCAGAGTGAGCGAACTATGGTTGAGCCAGGCCAGCTATTTGGAATAGGTGGGTCTTGAGCTTTATCCGAAAGGCGCGGAGGTCAGAGGTAGTCCTAATATCCGGGGGAAGGTCATTCCACAGGGCTGGGCCCGCTACAGAGAAGGCTCTACTCCTAGACACCGCCCCCCGACATTGTCTGGCGGACGGCACCTGGAGGAGTCCCTCTCTGTGCGAGCAGATTGGTCGCAGGGATGTATGGGGCAGGATACGATCCCGCAGGTATCTAGGTCCTGAGCCATGGAGCGCTTTAAAGATCGTTATCAAGACCTTGAAACGCACCCGGTAGACCACAGGTAGCCAGTGCAGCTCACGCAGGAAAGGTGTCACATGGGAGTACCTTGTACTCCCCATTATTACCCGCGCGGCCGCGTTCTGGACCAACTGTAGTCTCCGAGTGCATTTCAAGGGAAGCCCCATGTAGAGAGCGTTGCAGTAGTCCAGGCGAGACGTCACCAGCGCATGAGTGACTGTGCGCAAGGCATCCCGGTCCAATAGGGGGCGCAATTGGCGCACCAGGCGAACCTGGTGGAACGCCCCCCTTGCCACGGCCGTCACATGGTCATCCATGGACAGCCGGGCATCCAGGAGGACGCCCAAATTGCGCGCCCGCTCCACCGGGGCAAGTTGTACGCCCCCGATGGCCACAGATGGAATTAACTGGTTGAACCGGGGGGCCGGCAGCCACAGCCACTCTGTCTTGGAAGGGTTGAGCCTGAGTCGGTTGTCATCCATCCAGACCCGTACGGCTTCCACACACCGGGACATCACTTCAACGGCTTCGTTGGGGTGGTTCGGGGTGGAAATGTACAGCTGAGTATCATCAGCGTACAGATGATATCCCACCCCAAAACCACGGATGATCTCACCCAGCGGCTTCATATATGTGTTGAACAGGAGCGGCGAGAGGACCGACCCCTGCGGCACCCCACAGATAAGGGGGCTTAGAGTCGACCTCTGCTCCCCTGTCAACACACGTTGCGTCCGGCCGGAGAGGTAGGAGCCGAACCACCGTAGAACGGTGCCCCCGACCCCCAACCCCTCCAGTCAGTGCAACAGGATACCATGGTCGATGGTATCAAAAGCCGCCGAGAGATCTAATAGGACCAGGATAGAGGAACAACCCCTATCTCTGGCCCTCCAGAGATCATCCACCAACGCGACCAAGGCCGTCTCCGTGCTGTGTCCGGGGCGAAAGCCGGACTGGCGCGGGTCTAGATAATCATTTTCCTCCAGATGTCGTGGAAACTGATAAGCCACCACACTCTCTACAACCTTCGCCAAAAAGGGAAGGTTGGAGACAGGACGATAATTGGCCAGCTCCATAGGGTCCAGGGAAGGCTTCTTGAGCAAGGGTCTCACCACCGCCTCTTTCAAGGCGGCTGGAAGAGACCCCTCGCCCAACGAAGCGTTCACTAGGCCCTGGAGCCAGTCACGTGTAACCTCCCAGGATGCCAGTACAAGCCAGGAGGGACACGGGTCCAGCAAACATGTGGTAGGTCGCAGTCGTCCACGCACTCTGTCCAAATCCTCGATGGCAACCAAATCAAACTCTTCCCAGATTGGTTTCTCAAGACTCGCCACGGACGTCTCCACTGGGCCACTGAAAGGGACCCAGTCCTTCCGGATTTGAGCGATTTTATCCTGCAGGTATTTCCCAAATTCCTCTGCCCTACCCTGTAAAGGGGCCTCCCGCGGCCTCTGAAACAGAAGGGAGCGGGATACCCGAAACAGGGCGGCAGGGCGGTTCTCCGCGGATGCAATGAGAGCGGCACAATATTGACGTTTGGCCGCTCTCAATGCCACAAGGTACGTCCTTAAATGGGCTCGTACCTGTGTTCGGTCAAATTCGGAACGGGAGGATCTCCAACGACTCTCTAGGCATCTCTTGCGGCGCTTCATCACCCTTAGCTCCTCGGTAAACCAAGGGGCCAGAGTGGATCGTTGCTGCCGGAGAGGCCGCAAAGGCGCCACCCGGTTCAAGGCCCCGGTAGTCGCGTTGTTCCACGCGACCACCAGGTCCTCTACCCGAGGGCGGGTCAGGGCTACAGGAGGTGGCCCAAGCTCCATCTGGAACCTATCTGGTTCCATCAGGCGCCTGGGGCGGAACCATCTAGTATTTTCCGGTTCCGCCTCCCCGCAGCGGGGGGTAGCTCCAGGGAAGTCAAGTCGGAGGAGTGAGTGGTCTGACCATGACAGCGGAGTGATGGTTAAGTCTCCTCCTCCCAGATCATTCAACCACTGGCCAGAGACAAAAACGAGGTCCAGGGTGTGACCTCCCTCGTGTGTCGGGCTCTGAATCAGTTGAGTCAGGTCCATGGCTGTCATGGAGGCCATGAACTCCCGAACCCCCTCAGATGCTCCTCCCACCGATGGCAGGTTAAAGTCCCCCATCACTAAAAGTTTGGGGGTCTCAACCGCCACCGATGCGACCAGCTCGAGGAGTTCGGGCAGGGCCGCTGATGTATAGCGAGGAGCCAGGTATACTATCAGCAGGCCCAACTGTCTCCCAGGGCCCCATTTCACAACAAGGGATTCACATCCGGACGTCTGTGGCACAGTGGACTCCCTCGGCTCTAAGTCCTCCCGAATAATCACTGCTACCCCACCGCCCCTTCCCTGGGCCCGGGGCTGGTGAAATGCACGATAACCTGGCGGGCACATTTCCACGAGGGGTAAACCTCCCTCGTGGCCCAGCCAGGTCTCCGTTATTCCCGCGAGGTCCGGCTCCCCCTCCAGAATTAGATCGTGTATGATTTCTAGTTTGTTAAAAAAATTCTTCAATTAAAAAAATTAAGGGGTATGTGTACATATGTGTATGTTTATCATAGATGAAGTTGGATAATGATTATACAATCTGTGAAATGCAATGAGATAGGAACTGAAAGACACAACAATGAATTCAAGAGCTGTCTTGAGGGTTAGCAAAGAACAGCAGGCATATTTTGATGTAAAAATGAAGTCTGGCCAATGTATTTGAAAAAAGATGCTTTAACTGTGCCCAAGCACAAATAAATACCTTCACATTATTAAAGCAATTGCATCTTTCAAAGAACTGTCCTCGCTTTCTTCAGTAGAGGTATTACCTTGCATGCACTCCAGACAGCTGTGACAGTTCTGGAAGCAGAGATATGATCCCTACAATAATAATAATAATAATAATAATAATAATAATAATAATAATAATAATAATAATAATAATAATAATAATAATAATAATAATAATATATATATATTTATTTATTTATTTCTTAGCCGCACCCTCTCCCAAAGGACTCGGGGCGGCGTACAATGAAACATATGAAATAAATATGTGGACAAAACAAACATATAACAGAGACATATACCGAGACACACACAAAAGATGCACATTTAATTATATACAGCAAATGCTTTGTTCCCAATGATGCATATAGCAAACCGCCTCTTTGGAATGCTTTACACAGCCCTGAGAATATTAACCATATGCTGGAAGGATGTAAAAAGAAAATGTAATTATGTAAGAAATACAAATCAAATCAAATCAAATCAAATTTTATTTGATTAGCCGCAACCCTCTCCCGAAGGACTCGGGGCGGCGTACAATCAAAAAGATAAAATACACATAGGACACACATACATACGAAAAAAACAAGGACAATTACATTTGTGCATGGAGGAGAGTAGACCTGCAAGTGAAAGACAATAAACACAGCTAAAAACACAGTTAAAACACAGTTTAAAATCCCCTAAATAAAATTGCTGAATTAAAAACCCCTCAGGAGCGTAACGAAGTTATGGTTGGGCCAGGCCAGATATTTGAAAAAGGTGGGTCTTGAGCTTAACACGGAAGGAGCGGAGGTCTGTAGTGGTCCTAATATCCGGGGGGAGGTCATTCCACAGGGCTGGGCCCGCCACAGAGAAGGCTCTGCTCCTAGGCGCCGCCCCATGGCATTGTCTAGTGGACGGCACCTGGAGAAGTCCCTCTCTGTGCGAGCAAGAAGAATGTATAAAGAAATATATATATCTTTATATAAGAAAGACTCAATTGGGCCATCTTTGAACCAGTGGTGGGTTCCGGATCCCGTTCCAACCATTACAGTTGGAATGGGCCTGGCGTCGTCCACATGGACGCACACAGCACGCGCATGCGTCTTACTGTCCAGCAATGCCTCCTCGACTCTCCAGCTGCTCAGCAGAGCGTCACGCAGGCGCTGTATGTGCCGTGCGCATGTGCGGAAGCGCTGAAGACTTTAAAGACAGGTAAGGTGGGCCCTCCGGAGCACCGTACCGGAATAGTACCTGGTGCTCCGGGCAGGCTCCAGTACGCCTATATCGGGGCGTACCACCTGCAACCCACCACTGCTTTGAACCCAAGTTTGTACATGCAAGAATAAGATAAGGTTGAGGTAAGAATCTCTGTGTTGGCTTCAGTTTCTTTTCCACATGGGGATTCTAGGAACTTATTAAAAGCCATAATCAGTAGAAAGAGAACATGGGGTCTAGATGAGAATGCAGACTCTTTAACCATTGTTCTTTTATCTGAATAAAATGATTTTAAGAGCAGGAATAAAATTGTTATTCCTAAGACATTGAAGAGGTGATGGTTAGGATTCCTCTTCAAGGGCACAATCCTTAACATGAGACCAGAAATGTGTAAATGAGGGGTGTCCAACTTTGGCAACTTTAAGAAATCTGAACTTCAACTCCCTGAATTCCCCAGCCTTCCGTACCTTCTCAGGAATTCTGGGAGTTGAAGTCCACAAGTCTTAAAGTTAACAAGGTTGGAAACCCCTGGTGTAGATGAAGATAGTTGATTGTGAAACGCTAGTATTAATAAACAAAAATCTATTCCCCAAAATCTAGTGTTACTCTATGTAGGAGGCAAGTACGTATTTCACTGATTAATTTGTTCCATTTTCCTTCTTTGACAGGATCAGAAGACGGTGTGGCCCCTATCCCAATACCCAGGGGAGTTCCTGCACCCTGTGGTTTATGCATGTACTGCGGTCATGTTATTGTGCCTCTTTGCTTCAATTATCACCTATATTGTTCATCACGGGTAAGAAGAGAGGTGCAGATTATTAACATTAACATTAAGTGGATTCACCCACTTCTTCTTTATTTTGCAACATAAAAAGGTGTGCTAAATATTATAGTTCTCTCCCCCTTACTCCCCTTATTTTTGGAAGAGATTTGGTAACAGGGATTTCATAACTCTATGCAATTTTCCCATTCCTCACTTTCATAAACAAGTCCCTTAATCTAGCGCAGAGGTATGTGTATGGGAAAGACTGAGGACATCAAGGCACTTAGAATGTTATTTAGAGCATCCAAAGTTTGTTTTCACATGGATGTTTTTTTCTTTCTCCCTTACACAGAGGGGGGGGGAGGGAGAGGGAGAGGTTGGGAAGGAGGGTAGAATGATAGCTGATTCCACCGTGCATTATTGCAAATGCTCTGACCATTTGGAGAAATGTTTTGCTGTTGCAAATGGAGCTGCATTCACCAGTTACATTCGTCAAATAATTATATCTAAAGTTTCTTCTCCAGTTTGATAGGGCTTAGTGATGGTTTATATAAATAAATTAATATTTCTATTCTGCTTAACTGCCTCTTCTGTCAAAAAAAGTAAAGATGGGAAAGATTTCCTTAGGTTTTCCTTCAGTATACTTGGATATGAGCAACTTTCACTGTATCTGGATTTTTTTTTTTTGTTCTAAACAATCTAGAAAGTAGCAGCAATCATTTCTTTTACTATTCTTTTTCTCCCAAATACCCTCCCTAGAACAGTTTTTTCCTCAAAAGAAAGTGGTGACAGGAGTAACTGTGATTATTAGAAGAAGAGAAGTAAAGAGTTAACTTTTTTTGTCTCTTTCCTCTACCCGCAACATTTCTTGTATCCAATCATTCACTTGCATTTAGGTTTACAGTTATCAGTAAGCCAGGCCTGATTTGTTATAAGCATGATTGGTTAGATTTATGCATTGTCCTAAGACAAATCGTGGTTCAGAGGTTGGGGTAGCTGAGCTAACTAAGTAGATTAAGCCAAACTGAACAGATCAAATGGCGATTTAGCGCAATGTATGAATCTGATCTGCTACAGAAATATTTTTCTTCTAGTGCAAATATGGATGATATTATGATGAGCTCCCATTTGTGATTTTTTGTATACATTTTCTTAGATACACAGACTCTCCATCACATAAAAGAATGTCTGACTTTTTATAGTTGCACATGAATATAATTTCATGTGATCAAGTAATTGGCATTGTGACTGAGCTACAAAAATCTGAATGGGAAGAAACTGATGCTTGATATTTCTGATTTTATTTGCACTTTATCAGTTGCACACTATTCTCATGCATGAAAGCCCATATATAACATGCATTTCCTCTAGCGATACACCTGTTTATTACGTATTTCCTCCAGTGGTTTTTGGCTTGAATAAGTTCATACATGACCCTGATGGTCTGTGAGCAATACCAACAACTCTTTTCATTTCTCTTATGCCAACGTGATCTGCAAAATATCCTTCTTTCATCTGCTGTTTAGTCCAGACAATGCTACAATCATCCCTCCCCAACCCGGCACATTTCATATTGTTAGATTGTAATTCACATAATCTTCAGAAGGTGCACAGCCTTCCCCAACCTGGAAGACACAAGTTGGGGAAGGCTGTTATAAAGATTCATCCAGTTGGAACTCTGAGAATAGCTTCGAGTTCAGAGCTGCTTAGACAACCCCCTGCCTGGAGATCCTTGAAAGAAAAGTAGGCAGACAGCCGTGTTACTCTATGGGAGCCACAATTCAGGAGAAGCCTGATAGCACTTCATCAAACTAGCATTTTTTATTTATGCCTTTTAATAAAACGTTTCAGTCTGAAATATGCTTTCAGACACCTTTGGATTTTTGGAAGAAGGGTGGATCCAAAATGTACTACAGAAATAAATACTGTACAGACTTTCGTGTTAATTAAGCTTCGTGTAGAAATTACTTTTCTTTCATGTAGAAATTACTATAGAATACAATTGTTATTCTCTAGACAGTGTATTTTTCCAAGAGCTCATTTGCATAACAACCTCTTAAAAGTTGTTTCAAGCTCCGGTTTGTTTACTCATTGAAAAGACTAATGGTATGCTAAAATAACAAAGGCAAAGAACATGAATGCACCAATCAACTAGTTCGTGAAGTCCCTAGTTAAACAAATGATTCACCCTAATTTGCATTGGAGGCATGATCAGACAGGTAAGTTGCACAGTTTTAACAAATGTCCAGAGGTCAATATAGGGAAGAGTCAGAGTAGTAAATATAGTAATTGTAACAACTGTAATAACAAAAATTGGGATTCTGCAATTCTAGAATTCTTTCTTTAGAGAAATAATTCATACTTTAAGTAGAACTGCAATTCTGATTCAGCTCTTTCTGAAACAAGTTAAGCACTAAGGATTCTGAGTTTGAGTCCCTGGCTGTATGTTCATTGTTCACAATTCTGTGATCTTATTTGTAAATAAATATGTGACTTTGGTTTTTTTTTGTTTGTTTGTTTGTTAACTTTAAATAGCACAATTCGAATCAGCAGAAAAGGCTGGCACATGCTTCTCAACTTCTGTTTCCATTCTGCTCTCACTTTTGCTGTTTTTGCTGGTGGAATAAATCGTGTAAAATATCCAATTATATGTCAAGCGGTGAGTGTGCATATTACTATACCATTACCAATATATTATTTGATAATGAAACCAAAGCTGTGAACTTGCACATGTTGGTGACCTTAACATTCTTCCTTTGGATGGATAAATCTTATTTTGATTTAAAAAAAACTGAATAGATTAAAGCCAGGAGCTTCTTGTAGGCATGGGAAACTTTCTGAAACAGTCTGAACCGTTTTTACTTGCAGATAAATCATATTATTTCACTGAAACTTTTATGTAGAGATATAGTTCACGTAGTATCTCAAGTCTACTTACTAATTTTCTTTCTATTGCTACATTATTTTATATAAGTTATTTTCCTTTCTTTCAAGTGATATTCTTGAGTATTTCTAAGCCTTTTTTGTGTATATTGTTAGCATAACTTATATGCAGATAAAGAAATGTTTAGCTTTCATTTAATGCAAGGCATGGGTTGGTTATCTTCTTTTTAAAAATAAACACTCTTGAATTAAATGAAGGAGCAGAATGAAAGCTTTGCTCTGTTGAAGCTTTGCTTTCATGGGAATTTTTTAAGATTGTCGCTTCCTTCCTCTTAGTAAGCCCAAATGAGGATATAATTGAGTCAGAGTTGAAAACAGTTTTATTTGTCCAAACAGTGTCATACTTCTGGGGGCAGGGCACAAAATATTGCATTGTTTTTAACAGGTTGCTATGCCCAAAACCTAGCAACCAAATCACTTTGAAGATACAACATAATTGTATTAGGATGCAGACAATAAAACAGTGTGTGCCCTTGTCTCCCAGCATAGCATCTACAACTTGATGAGAAACTCTTGAGTAAAAGCAGAACCACATCTTCTACTGTTGACCTACTACTTTTAAAAGACCAAGGCAGACAGCGTAAATGACAGCATAATATTGGAGTGTTTTAGGTAGACCTATCTAGATGGCCTCCTTATTATATACTCCTTCCTATTAGGTTAGTACAGCAGCTATACTATCTTTGAGATATGGTCCATGAGTGTGTGTGTACGTACATACATACATACATACATACATACATACATACATACATACATACATACGCTGATCTTGTTGTATTCGGGTCTTTTCCCATGTAAGATTGATATTGTCTTGGCAACGTTTCGGCGAGGTTTCACTCACCATCTTCAGCCTGGTGTTTTCTTTTGTGTTGTAATGACCTGGGTGGTGGGTGGGGTTCGTTTGTTGACTAGGGCTGGTTTCCAGATGTCTGGTAGGCGGGAGGTATCGTCACATATATTCATGTTGTGTGGGTGTTTCTCTATTTCGATGGCTTCCATAATTATTCTCTTGTTGAAGTGTTCTGTTTTGGAGATTAATTTGGTTCCTTCAAAATCAATTTCATGTCTTGTTGCTTTAAGGTGCTGGAAAAGGGGGAAAGTTTTTTCTTTTTTTCTGACTGCGTTCTTGTGTTCTGCGATGTGTGCATTTATTCTCCTGTTCGTTTGTCCTATGTATGTTGCAGGGCAGATTTCGTAGACTCCTTTGTTTTCTAGCTGGATCTTGTTTTGGGGGTTTCTTAAGATGTTGCCTATTTTTTGGTCAGTGCTGAAGGCTGTCTTGATATTGTGCTTGTGGAGAATTTTGCTGATTTTATCTGTGGTGCCCTTGATGCAAGGGAGAAGGGCGATGCCATTGTCCTGTTCTGTGTCTTGGTTCTTGGGGGAGTCTCCCTTTGGATTAGGTTGATAATTGTTTTTCTTTGGAATCCGTTGGAGATTAATATGTTTGTGAGATTGTGTAATTCAGTTTTCAGGTGGTCTTTGTCGGCTAGGCGTTTGGTTCTGGAGATGAGGGTCTTGGCTACAGAGTTGATCTGTGCAGGGTGGTGATGGGATTGTGCGTTTAAGTAGCAGTTGGTGTATGTTTTTTCCCGGAAGACGGTGTGTCCTAGGGAGCCATCGGGTTTTTTGTAGATTAGGACATCCAGAAAGGGAAGTTGGTTGTTTGCTTCTATTTCCATAGTGAATTGTATTTTGGGATGTAGGCTGTTGAGACGTGTGAGGAAGTTGTCCACTTTTTCTTTCCTGTGTGGCCAATAAGAACAGTTCACCTGTATTGAGTGGAGGAGGAGGTATATCTCATAGCTCACTATGTAGCTCACATAGTAAGTTTTACTACCATTTATCAGAGTAAATTGAAATGACCAAAGTTACATCACCTTCTTATTTAGAAAGGTTAATGCATCAAAACTATTTTCATCATTTGACTCAAGACATCATGACATAATAAGAGATTCATAAAATTATGTGAAGTGTGAAAAATTGATAGAGATTTTTTTGTCACAGTGAAACTGACAGGAAATAGATTATGACTGAGTTGGTACAATATTGAATATTGCAATATTAAATGTATTAATAGTATGCGTTTCACTAGCTAAAGCTTCCTCCATGAATTTAGTATTTAATGTTTAAACCAACTACAAGTCATGTTGATCCTGGAATCTACTGTAAACTTTGCTGGTAAAATGCCCACGAAATGTCAGTTTGTGTAAAACAAAATTGAGAAAAACCTTTTGCTTGTGTCAGATTTTAGGCTTCCTAATAGAATCAGGCTGCAGAATGTGGAATACATCCAACCAGAATGGATGGATCTTTTTGTTGATCCAGTAGATCTCTTTTCATGTATTTATGTTGAAAATAATTATTAGGAAAACTAATAATTGTGTGCATCTCATTAATTCATCTAATTTATGACATTTATAACTTTTTAATACTAACCAACAAGAATGTGATTTTCTTCATTTTTTAATTGAAACAATGCAGCTAGAAAACAACTGGCCTACAGTTTAAAGACTGTAGACAAATTACAATTGAAAGCTGGGAGATACTATGCCCTTTAGAACATTTCAAGTTCAGAAAGAAGGAAAGTATATATACACAGCAGGGGAGGAAATGGATGCAAAGGGATTTTCTTTGTCTTTATATTATTAGTAACTAGAACTGAGTTTGTTCATTATGGCTAAGTGCAGAGAAATTTGGGATAAAAGAAGAAAGCTGATAATGTGTCATTCATGTCCATATGGGTGAGTAATGGATTACTTCTGAGAAATCTGCAGCTCCAAAGGCTTACATTATCCTTTAGGTTTCCTGCTGAAAGTAAAGCAGAAAATAAACAGAAATGTTAGTATATGGGTTGAACATAATTTTAAGAAAACAACAGAATCCAGAAAAACATCCCAGTTCTATCATTCTCCATCTATTGCCTCCTTAGATCTTGGTAGCCACAATCACAAGGAAAAAAAACCTGATGGTTAAGAACATAAATTCTGTTCCATAGAATTTGATAGATAATAACATAATTGTATGTTTTCCTTTATATATTGTCTTTAAAACATTGTAAATTAATGTTTTCCCACATCTGCCTTTTCTATTTTTAGCTTGTTCTTTGCTTTTTCAGCTTTTCAGATATTGCTAACAAAGATTGTACAAAGATCATTCAGTTTCCCAACTGAAATATAGTTCACCTTGATGACTAAGGAAAATTGGAATTGAACAGTACCTATTTTTCCCAGTTTACTTGCTTTAATCACAGCCCCCCTATTTCTTTTGTTTGTTCGTTTATTTATTCATTCATTTTCATCTGCAATGCAAATATCATGTCTTTCCAGTCTCTTGTCTTTTTATATCATTACTATGGCTCCGCAAATGCTGGTGAGAATGGGTTACAAGTTGCAAGCAAGGTTACAAACAAGACAGATTCTGAATCAGGATAGGTAGCACAAGCACATAATGAATCCGTCAATCAGTGTAACCAATATTTTTCTCAATTCCTTTTTAGTTGAAACAATTGGATTAATCTTTGGTCCTGAATAAAGTTAATTGATCATCCTTTCAGGTTTGATTCTGTTTTAATATCACTTGCAGTCACAATTTCTAAACGACATAATCACTGTTCCCCATAATTTATTTTTAAATTTTAATTTTAGTTTTATTTATAAGCTGTCTGACTCCCACTGTCCAACACTGTGGCTTTCTTCATGCTCTAAGGTGTTAAGTCTACAGTCCCAGAATTAAAACTTATTGATTACTATTTTATTCTTAGCAGAATTTAAAAAAAAATTCAAACAGTTCCATTGAAGAATTAATATCACAGACATGAACAGAAGTGAAGTCAAATTGGTTTAGCCTTATAGACATATATCAGTGACACATGTGCTAGTGCTTTCCTTAACATATAACTATAAATATCACTCTCCTCTGAGAACTGTTGTCTTATGTTGGGCTCCAAAACATAATTCCACAAATCCCATTCCCATGTTCTCATAGAGTTATAATATAGAGCAGGGGTGTCCAACGTTGGCAACTTTAAGAGTTGTGGTTTTCAATTCCCAGAATTCCCCAGAGTTGGGCACCCTCTGGGATAGAGTATAAATCCGTTTCATAAAACAATGCCATCAATCCCAGGAGGCATGCCTTCTTTGTAGTGGTCAAACAACTTTGAAACAATCCGCCCCTGACATATGATTGGGTCTGACCTTGTGGTCTTTGGATGGGCTGCTTATTTCTTTAGACATTGGGGGCAGGATGAATAGAATTCCCACCTGCAGGAGGGGTGTAAAGGTGAGTCCCAGCTGCCTATTAAGGGTTGTTTGGGATTTAATTGGAATTGGTTTTTTGTTTGATTTCAAAGTAGCAATGTTAAAATTGAACAACCATATAAATTATATAATCAAAAATAAATTTATTTTATCCTGTTGCATGTAGATATGGAAACGTACTGCTCCTTTAGCCATGAATACTCAGTGTTGCGGCGTAAAACTAAGATATACACGGAAGTCAACTACATAAATTAGCACAGTTAAGTATCATAAGCTTTTAATAGTAATGTAGAAAAGCAAAGTCTGTAGGCCCAATTTCAGATGTTATTATCTGATATGTTTGCTTTCATTATTGTGAGATAAGTATCTATTGATGAGTGTCCCTTTGGGAAAAATTATCACTATTTTCTTTATTTGTAGTTTTGTAAGTCAAGACAGTGGGATAGTTTATTGAGCAAATGTAGCTGGATAATTACATGGGCACAAATGTCTGTCTCTTGCATTCTGAGTCTAGGGATTACCTTGCAGATTGGAAGCTGACACCATTAATGTGCTAATGAAAAATTGATTTTTCCTGTGTGAGTTTGTTTGTTTAAGCAGTTTGTAAAGCCCTCCAGCTCATGGTTGCAACCCCAGGTGGCTATTCTAGGGTTAAAACACGAAGCAAAAACAAACAGCAAGAGTAGAAACAACGATTGTCAAAGGACAAGTGAGCCAAATTGCAGTCATCTTAGCCACAAACCAGTGGAGGCAAAGAGCTTTGCTGAAAGCCTACAGGGGCTGAAGCCACCAAAAGCTCAGGGGTGCGCTCTTCTGAAGGCCAGGCAGAACAGAAAAGGCACATTACCCACAGAAAATTAGAAACACGCTTCCTAGGGGCAATGTGTAAACTATTTTTTTTTTACAGTGAATTGATAGTGGTACTTCTCTATTGCCAAGATGTAAGGTTGACAAAGAATTGTGACACAAAATAGCCACTTTGTCCTCCTCTGTGAGTGTATAGTTCCATGGAACCCACTTTTTCTCCCCCGCTCCCTTTTTTTTCTTTCTTTCTTTCTTTCTTTCTTTCTTTCTTTCTTTCTTTCTTTCTTTCTTTCTTTCTTTCTGTCTGTCTGTCTGTCTGTCTGTCTGTTTTTGTCAGCCTATACTAATATTAAGCTGCTCTGGCGTAAACTAAGCCCATGATCTGACAGAAGACTTTTTGTACTAAGCCACAACTGTAGCTTATCAGGCAATTGTGAGTGAATGCCAAAAGATTATCCTTGCTGAGTTTTAGCATAGCATCCATGTAATGAACAAAGTCCATAGTACAGCCTTGTACTCTTTTTTTTCCCTTTACAAGGAAGATGCCCAAGTCTGAAGTAATATTTAAAGATTTTTAAACTACAGTACAAAGCTACTTTGATGTAGTGCATATAGCACGAGGCTAAAAACTGCGAGACCTTGAGTTCTAGTCCTGCTTTAGGCACAAAGCCAGTTGCGTGACCTTGGGCCCATCATTCTCTCTTAGCCCTAGGAAGCAAGCAATGGCAAACCACTTCTGAAAATCATGCCCAGAAAACTGCAAGGACAAGTCCAGGCAATCTCCAGGAATCAACACTGGCTCAAAGACACACATGAACTACAAGTGGCATCTCTTCTGATATTGCTCACTGTTTAACTGAAAAGAAAGCACTAGATAAATGATCCCATGTGACCACTGTGGGAGATATTAATTTGTAACATCTCGGTTTACTAAGATAAAGTGGGAATGCTTGAGTTTGACACAGGCATGGGTGGAAAATGTTCTACCTATCTTTAGAAAGGATGCAGGCAGTGACCAATAGTGACCGATATGCAACATCTGAACTTGAAGAGCTTGCTCAAGACAAAATCCCATTTATCCAGCAGTGACAATTTATGGTTTTCAAACTGGAGAAAATAGAAGTCCCCAAAAGTAAAGAGACAGACAAATAAAGTATGCTTAATGCTCTTGCAAATGCTGATTTACAGAACGTAATACAATTCTTACACAGCCATTGTGAAACTTCATTTTTTTTATAGTAGAAAAAGCCCAGAGAAGGAGAGAGAAACATTGACTAAAGGAAAGAAGTGCAACTTAAGATTCCTCAAGGGAGCATTACATGCCAACGAGTTATATAGGTTTACATGAGTTTTTATTTGGGTAATCAATAACAAAACTAGTCATTACCATGGCAACTATCACACACACATAGTCCTTAAACTTGAATGTAGTGAACAGATTTTAAAGGCATACCCGGGGCATTAATGCACATGGAACAGTCCCCACCCATTAAAACCAATGGGAATGGGAATTGTGCTCACTTAATCACATTTTCAGCTGGAAGTGTGATGGGTTCAGAGACTTTTATTTATCTAAATACCTCAGTGCTGGTCATACAGATCCACCTGCCATGATATATTAAAAGGAAATGACATTTTGACTAATATGTGGTATTTGTACAAAAGCACGGCTCGCCGAGTTTTCCCCCCAAAGTCAGCCATCATTCATATTGTAAAAAGAGACGTACATTTTTCACTCACTATACACATATTTCTCTACTGGAGTCTCCTTCAGCTAAAGTACCACAACCCTTTATGGTATGTAATGTATGCATAAGAGGCATGTGGGTTCAGCATTCTCTTCCCCATCATGACAAGGAGAATAAGAGTTCAGGGTGCTTCCAGTTGTGTTCTGCTATGTCAGGGTTCTCTAGAGCTGTGAGTATTAAACCCTCCAACGGATAAAATCATTTACTGTTGCTTTTGTTTGTAGTGCCATTTCTTAAAAGTACGGTAGTATTTATCAAATTACTTTTAGTGCAATATGAGTGAAAACATGGACTAAAAGCCCATCTGTAGAGGCACTGATTTCAACATACAAGTATTTGTGTGCTAGTAGATGTCCTAAATGAAAAAAAAGTGAACTTTATTTTGCATAGAGGGAATGTATTTGACTTTGAGTAGCATGTAAGGATCCAAGCTCCAAAAAGTGGGCAAGGCCAGAAAAAACACAGAATTGATTTTTTAAAACATTGAAATGAAGTTTCAAAATAATTTAGTATTGCTGATCCTTAATTTCAATATTCATTTTTATGTTCTGCTATACTGAACACTACTCTCAATGGCCACTTTTAAGAGATTCCTGGGACTGCATCTAAATTTTGTGGAATCACATATGAATGAGGAGCAGTTATCCATTCACACTGAACGGGGTTGCAAAATGATGCCACTTAGAAGGCCCTTTCTCATATTCCTACCAGGCATAAGTCAAATAGTGGAAAGACTCTTCAGATATGAAGTGCCATGGAACTGAGCTACCTTCAGTCTCTTTTCAGCAAGGTCTAGGTTTATACACTTAACTTTCTATGTACATAAACACAATTTATCATATTACTATGCCTTTCATGCAATAACACTCTACATAGAACCAGCCCTGCCTTAGTTGCAACTTGTGGCTGAACATGTAAATGTCATTGTTTGATGTAGGTTTAAGTGCTATTGCTATTGCTACTCATCCAAAGGTGTGTTGAATTGCATTGTTATTAACGAATTAAGTACATTTTAGTACCACTTTTTCTAGAGAGCCAAAGTAGGTGGTCTCCCTTGTGCAATAAATTGAGTTGAGAGAAAGTGATTCGCTCAAGAATACAATAGCAGAGTTGAAAGGGACCTTGGAGGTCTTCTAGTCCAACCCCCTGCCTAGGCAGGAAACCCTACACCGTTTCAGACAAATGGCTATCCAACATCTTCTTAAAGACTTCCAGTGTTGGGGCATTCACAACCTCTGGAGGCAAGCTGTTCCACTGATTAATTGTTCTAACTGTCAGGAAATTTCTCCTCAGTTCTATATTGCTTCTCTCCTTGATTAGTTTCCACCCATTGCTTCTTGTTCTGCCCTCAGGTGCTTTGGAGAATACTTTGATTCCCTCTTCTTTGTGACTGGCAACAGTGCAAATGGAAATGTTAGTGACAGTTTCGGACTTCGTCTGGTGTCTTTTTTGTGATTTTTACATACTTTTGGGGACCTAAATAGGAACTTCCTGTTAAGAAGATCTCCAATTCAGGACATACAGTATATGGAAGGTAGTTGTTCAGGTAAATTGGTTTTAAGACATGATAGCTCACAATTAACATTGTGAATTGTGCCCAGAAATGGGCTGGCAGCCAACATTACTTGTAATCTAAGAATCACGGGCTATTGAAATTGGCAGTTTACAAAAACCTGAATGCAGCATTCTGAGCCAGCTAAAACAATTTTCAAAGGCAGGTCATATTAGTGAAAGAAATATTATTTTTTAACAATTCTTCCTACCTCTGCAGTCTTGTGCCCTGTTCCAAAAGTCCCACAAACCCTCTAGGCAGATTTTAAGAGAGAATAAAAAACTACAAAAGAATGGAAATCATCCCATTGGTGCAGCAGTGCTTTACTGCAGCAATTTCTTAAAAATAAAAGCAAGCAGTTAAAAGATTTACATACTTCTAAGGTTGGCGTGAATGAAAGAGCTCTTCTACACCAGACATTCTGTTTTGCTAGTCTCCTGCTTTGCTAAATCATTAGCTTCGGGGTCGTATAAAATCACCTTTTTCCAATTGTTTGCAGATAGGGGTCATTACCCAGGTTGCTTTTATAGTCATCTAAGCTTAGTTGTCATAATTAGAACTTTAGGCATGCTGCCATTTGTTTTATGATTATTTATTTCTTAGGTTGCATAGACTACCACAGCCTTACGACTCTTGGTGATTGATAAAAATAAAATGCCCATACTGCAATAATATATTAAAAGTGTAATGATAAAATAGCATAGTGACAATTTAGAATTGAAACAGTGTAACAGGAACAATTTAACAATTCTTAATTGTTAGATAGGCCCTTAGAAGAGTTCCATTTTAACCAGCTTCAGGAAAGTTGATTCAATTAGAGCAGGGCTGTCAGACTCGAGGCCCATGAGCCCGATGTGTCATGCGCTGCCCACGCCCACTTTAGTGAAGGGGAGAAAAGTCGAGATACATCAGGTGACGACACAAGTTTCACTCCCATGAATTAGAGCAAGCTGAATTTCCCATGGAAGCCTGTTCCAAAACAGAAATATTTGTCCTAACCGAATACCAGCTTCCTCATTAATACTAATATTCACAACTGGTATTTTGCTTCTCTTTGTCACTTTAGCCACCTCAGTGAAAACTGTGCCTTCCCTTTGCTTAATTTTTTTAAATTTTGATCAAACCATTTGATCAAGGGATGGATTCGGAAAACAAATACTATTAAATATTTTGAACCTTGCGTTAAACTTGAGGTTAGTCATCAATGAACGACTACAGGATGTAGCAATTCCTTTGCCCCTCTAGCAACTCAACCTCTCCTCTGAATGATCATCTAACAATAACCCTTTGAAGCAGATGCAGTATGTGAAGAGTGAATCAGTTGATATTTTGCATGATGATATTCATGGCATTTTAAATTTATTTTCTAATGATTTAAATCAAATCACCAATGATATTGTATTTGCTATTTAAAATGAATCTTATTTTAACTTTTGTATTTGTTGTTTAAGAGTTATTGGTAAAGAATATGGTTTTCTTTAAGACTTCATTGCTTTATTGTTCCTTTGACTTCGTGAAATTTTTTACCAAAGTGTCCCACAATATTTTATTCAGGAAATAAATAAATGTGGGCTGGATAAGATAATTTAGTGAATATATAGCTGTCTATAAATTGTACTCAAAGGATGCACATAAATACTTCCTTATATATCTAGAGTGAGATGCAGAATTGCCTTAAACTGCAATATGGACAGCAAATAAAATTGATAAATAAATAAATGTTGAGTGGAATGCTCCAAGGTTCAGTCACTTGCCTCTATTTTTCAACATTTATTAATGACTGGAATAAAGGGGTAAAGGCAATACTTACCTGATTTACAGCTGAAATATAATCTGTTGCAATAACTAATAATCTGGAAGACAGAAATATTATTCAAAACAATTTTGATAGGTCAGTGAACTAAGCTGAAAGTATCGGGATAGAGAGATAAATCTATTTGACATATCCTTCAACATTATTATTTAAGTATTTAGACTGGAGAGCAAGTACCCAGCTCTCTTTTAGAAGGCTTCATTCCTACAGCAAAAAAAAGGTACAGCAGCATCTTTTCTTAGGTTTTATGTTCCACAGACTTGCCTTCTTAATAACAGAGGACTAAGAATACCAGTTAGGGTATGATATTACCATTTCACTACTCAAAATTATAATGCTTTCTGTCTTGTTGAACACAAGAGATCTCTAGACAGTGCCATTGACCTCTCTTGTTGGAAATCTTTGTAGAATAAAGTAGAAGGGATGTCATTTCTCCAATCCATTATTCACCAGCTAATTTTCTTATAGTGGGACATCTTAGTTAAGCTTCTACCATCAATAACATTCTGAAATAGACAAGGAGGGAGGAAAAGAGACTGGGACACCAGTTGTATTCTTCAGAGGCTTTTTTTCTCCATATCATCCATTACTAAGTATGTTTGGAATACGATTATTTTCTGTGAGAGAGGATACATTCATTCCTATCTTATTTTTCAAAGGATAAGAAACAATCTAGTTTTTTTTATTTCAAACAGAATAATTCAGGTTGTTTTGTCCCTCTGTATAGCACTTAGCAATAGCACTTAGACTTATATGCCGCTTCACAGGGCTTTACAGCCCTCTCTAAGTGGTTTACAGAGTCAGCATGCTGTCCCCAACAATCTGGGTCCTCATTATACCGACCTCAGAAGGTTGGAAGGCTGAGTCAACTTTGAGCCTGCTGAGATTCAATCTGCCAAACTGCTGGCAGCCAGTGATCAGCAGAAGTAGCCTGCAGTACTGCACTCTAACCACTGCGCCACTCTGGCCTATGGTTTTACTAAGCAGAAATTAAGCATGGTTTATTATACAGCTATTGTATGTCAGCCAAAGTTATAGCTCATTGCTTTGCATCCACCATGTCTGGCTCTTCTTGACTGGACTGACACTGAAGACTAAGGCTTAGAAGTGAGAAGCTTTCCTTGAATGAAGGCAGACTGCTGATAAAACCTAGAATACATACAGCAATGCTGGAGCAACTGTATTTCTTGGCAATGCCCTCTTGCTTCTCTCTATGGTCCTATTTATACCTAGAGAAAAGGCTTCCAGTCTTTCAAAATGATAGATACCATTCTATGACTAGAAGTTCTCACCAGATGTTAGTATTGCTGTCACACTCAACACAATGCAACCAAAGTCACCATCCTCAAGGTTCAAAGCCTTAAATCAGGTTGATTGGAACAACTTGTAAGCCCAATAAATAAATGTTCTTAGCTTATCAGGTGATTTCACTGATCTTGGTGATCTTAGGGAAGGAAGGAATTTGGCAAGAACTTAGGAGATTCAAAAAAGGCACTGTACTGGTATAGAACCCATATAGGTGAATTCACAGATGGCCATGAAAAGAACTGCAATTCATGATAAATGAAAATTTCTTTCTAAAACACAGGAATTAATAGTTTCACTTTATTCTGCATTAGTCAGAGTGTTCTGAGACATTGTGGGAAAGTTAAGAAAATAGAACCATTTCAGAGAATGGGCAGTAAGGATGATCCAAAGGCTAGAAACTATCTTTAGAAAATGAAGGAACTGAAAATGCTTAGGGTTAAGAAAATAATTCTAAAGGTGTATATGATAGCAAACATTGTAAAGTTTGCCATTCAGAGGAAAGTCAGGACCTCTCACATATCACTTCACAGCATGAGGAGCAAGATAATCAAAGTCTGGTATAATACAGGGGTGTCAAACTCACAGCCCATGGGCCGGATATGTCATGCACTGGCCATGCCCACCCCCATTTTAGCAAAGGGGGGAAAGTCACGATATGTTACGTGATGACAATGTGACGCCGCGAATTTGACAGCCCTGGTATAATAGTTAAGATATCCAACTGGCCCATGTTTCATTCCACTGTCAGCTGGGGAAGCTCACTGGGTGACTTGGAGGTATAAATCTAATAACACACAAGTTGAGATTGAAGGGAGTCAGATTCCAAGTATGTTAGAAGATATTTCTAAATAGTAAAATAGTTGGATAGCAAAATGAGTTACAAGAGAGGCTCTTCCTCTTTATATGAAACATCCAGGTAGCCATTTGTCAGGGATTTGATTTATATTTCTGCACTGAGAGGGGATTCACTTTGATAGTGTCTAAGTGGTTCCTCCAACTCTGTTATTCTCTTCTATTGTGATGTGATTCTATTCTATTATTCTTTTATGTCTCCCTAGTTTCCTCGGGAAGGGAGAGTTGTATAAAAAGAATAATAACTACTGTTACTCCTTGAAGCATGTGTCTGCTGCTGGAGTTTTATATTTTCAATCATAATAGTCATTTCTTTAAACATCACATTTTTCATAAATAAATTATGCTCAAGCAGTTTACCCAGTAGAGAGTTTAAATATAATACATGTCATCAATATACAGTTCAAGTAACAATCCCAATAGCAGGATTATAATCAGAAAGTGGGTTCTTTAATTGTTAGAGATTAATAAGGCAGGTTTCAGACACTGCAGTAAAACATAATTTGGTTGGTTGGTGGTCTATTAACACCATATATAAACCCAGCTTTTGGGTTAATGACATTGTATTATATGAAAATGGATCATTGTGATTTGTTCAGCCATGAATCCAGCCTATGATTTCTTGCCTCATCAAAACAGTAAGAGGCAGAAAGACAATAAACACCAGACACTTAATATAGGGCTGTCAAACTTGTGGCCCACGGGCCAGATGCATCACACGCTTGCCATGCCCATGCCGAGTTTAGCAAAGGAGATAGGTCACGTGACGCCGCCGTGACAACGCAAGTTTGACATCCCTGATGTAATAGAAGGCAGCTAGCTTCTTTACCAGCATCTTAAGTTTAGATGCCAGAACCACGAAAGATGCAATAGGAAAGTCTTTTTGTAGTCCCAAAGATGAGGAAAGAAAGGAAGAAATAGTGAAGTCCTCTGGCAACTATTGGTGTGTTTACACCACAATTAACTAGGTATGGATAGGGTTAGTATGTCATTGAACACTGAAGCCCAGTCATGCCCAGATGGCCGTATCATCCAAGCAGACAAAAGTAAACGAGTTGCTCGCCTTATTCAAACATCCAACAAAAGGGTTGGGGCATAGAATGGCTGAAAATGCAAGTCTCTGTATTATAGAATGAATTGTCAAATGCCTTTTACCTCTAAATATCTGACAACCTCTAAAAAAAGTGCTCCCGTGTACTTCATTTAACAGTGGTAAATTCACTGGCAACTTCCAGGCTTGTGCAATGGACTCTCCATAGGCTTTCTTTGCTGTCACTTGAAAAGTTAATGGTGTATAGGCTGGAATCCAGAGTATCTAATATCTAATTTCCTAACAATGAGAGCAATCAACCAATAGAACAGCTTGTCTTCAGAGGTTTTGGGTGCTCCATCATTGGAGGCTTTGAAAAAGAGACTGGACAATCATTTATCTGAAATGGTATCGAGCAGGGGTATCAAACTCAAGGCCCAGAGGCCAGATCCAGCCTATGGGGTGCTTTGATGTGGCTTGCAGGGCCACCCTGGAAACAGTGAAGGACTGACCCACAGTGTCTCTTGTCAGTGAAAATGGAGCACGGGAGGGCTGTCCTCCCGAGCTCCATTTTCGCTGTTAGAGGGTTGCAGGAGGCCGTCGGAGCTGTAAATAGAGCTCGGGAGCCTGTTTTCTCTGGCAGACCTCTCGGGCCACCCAGTCGCCGCCTATATAGATGATGTCAAGCTGGCCACACCCACCTTGGCCATGCCCACTCCAGGCCCCTAAAGTCAAACATAACCCTGATGCGGCCCTCAATATAATCGAGTTTGACAGCCCTGATATAAAGTCACCTGCTCAAGCAAGGAGTTGGGCTAGAAGGCCTCCAAAATCCCTTCCAACTCTATTATTCTATGTTTTATGTAGTAGAGCCTATAGGATGCCAATTTTAAAACCTCTATATTTGTTTCTGGGTATAACACCAAGCGTTACTTATTTTCCTTAAAGCCTGAAATGATGTGTGCCTGCAACACCTGATATTTTTTTTAAATTTTGCCAAAAGGATAATTTTATCTATTTAAATTTAATATATGGTCATTTTATTTAAACAAATAATGTATGCCAAAAAGCTGTTTGAGAATCTGAATTCTGCGCTGGGGAATGCAGGGAGAGCAATGAATTATTTTTTCCTGAGGCCTGTAAATGATAGTTTGGTAATGCCTTTCCAAGGGCATCCTCTACATTTGAAGTTTGATCAGCTCTGCCCCTGCATGAATCTACAGATAAGATTATTTATTTCCATTTTAGCTGTGGATTAAAAGGAAAGACAGGAAATCTATGTTTCCATTCAAATTAATGGAGCTCTATGGAGCTCAAGGAATGTCATTTTCCTACTATTCGGAACTGTTGGCTCATTCTTTAAGATGCTAAGCAATTTCAGCTTCATACTATAATGTCGCTACTATTTAATTATATCAAATCAAGGAATGGCACTTGTTGATATAATAGTTTGGCAGCTTTGCACTAACAATGATTATGAATGTTCATGCAATCTGGTTGATTTCTTGAGGATGGATTGATATGGATAATGGTGGATTAGTTTGAAAAGGTTTCTGAGGATGAAAATTAAAATAGTGACAATGTGGGAGAAACTTTGGGGTGTGGAGAGAGAGGGAGAAAGAGCGGCATTTTTCTATAACTTTTTTATTTTCACTGGAGGCAAAGTGGAGGGAACATATAATTTATTTGAGCACAGATATATACAGACCAAAAGAAACAGAGAAATTGCTTGCTGAAGTTTTATGGCAGTTGGAGGTGATTTTCTTACTGCTAACAAAATAAAAGAGAATATTTTTCTGCAGATTTTTAAAAACTATATAAGGTGATTGGACAGTTAAAAAAATTCCATCTGCTACAGTACAGATTCTACCTCTCCCAGATTCATACACTATTCGGTTTAAACTGGGTCTTTACTGCAAATAGTTTTTCTGGATTTATTTTCAATGAAATGTTTGTTCAATTAAATTTTCAATGAAATGATGGGTTAAATTATGATGTTATGTTTGATTTGTACTGGATTTATTTTTAATGGCACTTTACTGCAGAGGAATTAGGAAAACCAGCTTGAGATGTCTCCTTTAATATTTGCATAATTTGTAATATTTGGGAGAATAGTTCATTTTTGAGCCAGTTTTCCTATAATACCGTATTTATAATTCTAGACTCCGAAATTTGATTCTTTTACAAATTAAGCTGCATCTTAATATATTTTGTAGAAAATGATGAAGACTTTTAAGAATCTTTGATTATATATTTTGATGGGCTTTTATTTATATCTCGATGTTAGAAAGGGTCAGAAAGATGAGAGACTCAGTCCATATTGCCAAGTTGGGGCCTGTGATCAGTAATCTGTTGCTGTATGAATCTAATGAAGATTTAAGCAATATCATTCCATTCTTTCAATTACACTGAATTGAATATTAATAATAGTACAAAATAGATTGCCTTTTTGTTGAGCCCAAACATTTAATTTTGCCTTACATATTCCATAATTAGTAAAACAGTAACAGGTCTATTATCCAAACAGATTTTGAGGGACCTTCAAAAACGCAGAAGTGATGAAACCAGGCTCACTTCAGGAGGGAAGATATTCCATAATGTAGATTCCAATATATTTGCTAAGCTGCAAATTTCCATTAAACACACAAACAATTTCATCAATGTGATTCACATAAAGCAATAACTTGGTAACCCTTCTCCAGATTGGACACAGATTGGTGGTAAACAGATCGTATTATTCATTTCAAGATATAAACTTAATATCTCTCATATATCAAAAACATAATTATATTACCTAATTCCTTTCTAATTTAGTGCAAAGCATCTATGTTGGCACCACTGTATGTGTATTTCTACAGCAGGAGGACAAGGAACAAATGAAATATTTACATGCAATAAAATGTGTGCATGGTGTGGGAGTTAAACTGAGAACAAGAGATTCTCAGGATAGTTATCAGTTATGTCAATTACTAACAATAATGCAACTTAAGGGCCAAGATATACAGGGCAAAAGTAGCAGCTTCCTAATATGCATTAAAACTGTAATGTTTTGTACCTCAAAAAGTCTCAATTGAATTAGAGCCTAGAATAGTCATATGTGGAAAATTTTGCACAAGTCCTATTAGGGAATTTTGACCTGTTCACAGCAAGGTGCACTTTTGAATACGTTCATGGTTCAATTGTGCAATGGATAAGGAAGTGTGTTTTCAGTTACTTTGCCATTCTCTCCATTGTTTTTGAAACATACACATTGTTGAAGCAGGGTTATTTCTCTAAACAAGACATCTGGGCACATTGGGAATAGAGATTATCCAACAAAGGAACTAAAAGCATTGTCCATTATGTGTTTTAAACATAAGCAACCAGGGGTGGATTCCTGCCAGTTCTAACCACTTCTATAGAAGAGGTTCCACAAATATACAGTGCCGTTTAGAACCGGTTCCAGCTCCCTCCTCCCGCCCGTCCACACATCATCAAGATGAAGAGCGAGAAGAGGAATTCTGGGAGTTGAAGTCCACAAGTCTTAAAGCTGTCAAGTTTGAACACCCCTGGTTTTTTTTTCTAAAGGGTTAAGGGTGCAAGGGTCTTGTAACTTGACAGCTTTAAGACTTGCACACTTCAATGCCAGAGTTCCTGAACTAACATGACTGGAGGAGGAATTCTGGGAGTTGAAGTCCACAAGTCTTAAAGCTGCCAAGTTTGAACACCCCTGGGTTTTTTTTTCTAAAGGATTAGGAGTGCAAGGGTCTTGTAACTTGACAGCTTTAAGACTTGCGTGCTTCAAATGCCAGAGTTTCTGAGCCAACATTTTGGTTGCTAAGCAAGAGCGTTGTTAAGTGAGTTTCACCACATTTTACAAGTTGGCCACGCTCACCCAGTCACATGACTGTCACTCCCACCTGGTCACATGGCCGGGAGGCCACTCCCACAAAACAGGCCACACCTACAGAAGAGGTTCTAAAAAAATTTGAACCCCACCACTGTAAGTAACCCATTTTTTCAACAGAGGGAGGAGACTTTTATATGTTGTCTTTTTATAAAAACCCTATGTTTCCAGGTATCACAATAATAAACACCTTATATTGAGAAAAAGACCTTATTTTACCTTCTTTCTTACACGCTGATTAAAACCTGGAAAGGCAGCGGAATTCTTCAAACATCCCCAAATGCATTTCCTTTAGCAAAAGGCTTATATTTGAAAATATACACCAAAAAACAGTAATGATAATATGCTTTATTTTTGTGTCCCTGTGCTGAGCCTTTCTATTTTTCACCATTTTATTTTAGGTTGGTATTGTACTGCATTATTCTACACTTTCTACAATGCTTTGGATTGGAGTGACAGCAAGAAATATTTATAAACAAGTTACAAAAAAGCCTCAAACAGCCCAAAACAGTGATCAGCCTTCTTATCCCAAGCAGCCATTGCTCAGGTATGGATGATTATGGACATGTTTCCTTTCAAATTTGCTTTATATATGTATGGCCATCGCTACCTCTACCAGTTGGCAAACCACACTGCTAAGAATGTATTTTAGAGTCATATTGCAGCTAAAGTGAGAAATGAAATTATAGTTTGAAATTGGCTTAAGGTTGACTGTTCTGACAATGGTAATCATAATTAACTATGATAAATTTGAAGACTCATGATTATTTGCATCTCATTGAGAAACAAATGAGGGAAGGAGCAGCACATAAATTTGCAAATACAGGTTATATACATCGTGCTTTAAAGACATTTCTCTGGAACAGGTCCAATTATATAATTATTTGACTGTTCATTATTTCTAGTGCTTTTACACCAACAAAAATAGTAAACAGTGTTCAGGAATCAAAACAGAAAAAAAGGAGCATAAGCCATTAATTATTCATTAATTAATTAATCCTAAACATTCTAGTATGATTTCAAACTAGTATATCCAATTCTGCAGAATAATTTTATTGTTTTAATTCTATTGCTTAAATTGGCTGTGCTGGCATTGCTTTTTGTATACCCTTAACATCCTTGGAGACTAAAGTCAGCTTCAGAATTTCCTATCAATAATAATGTTGCCAGATAATTTGAGGAAAGTAAAATCTGTTTTTTTTTCCCAAAGAATTTTATTGGTTTTTTTTAACATTTATAGGGAAAAGGGTAAATGGAAGGGTATACAAATTTTGGCAGTTGCAAGTGTGGCAGGCGCCCCCTCCCTCCAAACTCATAAAATACATCTGAGTATAAAACATTAGTACATAATCATATAAAATCAGCATATTAATTCTAAAAATATTTTCAATCAGTTTATATATTGTAATATATAATCTACATATAATTTCATTATTACTTTCGATCTGTTTATAACATTGTGGTTTTCTTATTCATTTTTGTGATCTGAGCTTTCTTGGTGTTGCCCCTTCTCCCCCCGCTGGCAGAGCTCCGGCCCCTCCCGTGTCCTGCATAACCGTTGTAGAGTCTTCTGTTTTTTCTAGGTTTGCTTTGTTTTTTTCCATAAAGGCCTGTGCCTCTATGGGTGTATTGATTCTAATTCTTGTCTCCTCCCAGAATATCAGCATACCTTCAGGAAAGTAAAATCTGTTTTGTAGTCATTTGTTCAAACTGTGAAGGGAAAATTGCTGCAGTTTTCAATACAGATTGTGACACCATAATAATCTATAGTCATTAATTTATGTTCTTTAAAATATTTGTGGATGTTTACTTTAAATCCTTTAAATCTGTCCAGTAGTTCATTTAATAGAGAATTTTTGAATTATGCTATATTATGATAGTGTTTTTCTGTGAATCGGTGTTACTTCATTTAAAAATCATTGTAATGGTTCATTCTTAGGAATGTTTAGTAGTTGAATAATTGTAGCGACCTTAGTACTTTCTGAGGTTGGGTTTCTTGCCGACATTTCATTACCAATGCAAGTAACATTATTAGTGCTAGAAGGGAAAGAGGGTTGGCTTGCTTTTCTTGCAGATCTTTCATTATCAAACTAGATAACATTATCATTGATAGAAGAGTGTAGGTTTTCCCAACCTCACTCCCTTCTAGCACTAATGATTTGGTAATGAACTGTGTGCAAGAAAACCACCAACCACAGAGAGCAAGCATCCCACAGTTCAACTCTGAGCCAAAAATATTCTCTTCTATTAGTTGAATAATTGCTGTCTTAAATACAATAATCAAGATGGAATATTATTTTAGGTTGTAAAAACAGGGCATACTGTGTGTTTATTAAACAGAAGTCAATTTATACACTACTGTTGCTGAAGGGACATAGGAATATTTATTAAAGTTCTGAGAAATGAATACTTTTGGAGTTAATGAGTAGGCTTTCTCAAGGTACAGTATGTTATAACTTACTTTATTATTATTATTTTGAAGGAACATCTTAGTACAAGTAGAATTATAGGAAAGGACAGATGAATGTATTATTTTTAATGTGTCTAACATTGAGGCTATTCTATATATGTCAATTACCAGCAACAGTAGCACAGTGGCTCATGTGTTAGGACACTGGATTGACTAGCAGCAAGCCTGCATTTGAGGCCCAAATGCTGCCATGAGACAGGGGGAGCTCTAGTCATTCGCTCCAGCTCCTGCCAACCTAGCAATTTGAAAGCATGCATTCACAAGTAGATAGATAGGTACCACTTCAATGGGCACATTGACAAGGACATGAAAGGAGCCCCCAGCTGGGCATC
>NC_138551.1:74225688-74278188 GCF_964273705.1 Natrix helvetica
AACTATGCTGCAATATCAGTACAAAAGCAAAACAGGAAATCTAACTGGGTCCCTTGTTCTATTACTTCCCATTTGAGCCAAAGAACTCTTTAATAAACTTTTCTATACAAATAATTCCAATGCGTATTTTTAGATCAAGTAGAATTGTGTTGTAATTAGCTTAATTCATTAATGAACAATGGGCATTTTTAGCAATTCTTACACATTTGCCGACTTGCATGATATTTGAGTAATAAAAGTCGCTATAAGGATCCCAGCACATAATAGCTATTGTATTACCAAACATTCTCTATTTTTTTTCTAAAAGCCTTCTACTACTTGGACTGAATTTAAAATATTTAAAAATGATTTTGCTATTGCACTTGGAAGAAGAATTTGCAATTATAATTTATAATACTTTACAAGCCAGAATGATGCCACACTCTCTATTCCATAAATTTCAATCCTATCACAAAATACATAAAAATTAATTACAGAAAATGTGGGCTTCAAAAATATGTGTATGGTTTTTTGATGTGTTTTACAATACATTGCCATATCTTTTATCTTTTATGACTGACAATATTTGCAAATTCAAAGTCTTGTTACAAGAATGTGAAAACAATAGACATGCAAAGCCCAAACAACTTACTTCAAAGTAAATTAGCTTATCTCACCTATACCTCACTATAGGAATTGATCTGGTTTAGTCCATCCTGAATCAAATGACAATCAGGGAAACCCCTAAGTATTGTCTAGTCAGTCAATAATTGTAACAATAGGAAGACAACTATATCTTATACAATGGTGTGTGCACATTTAATTTTAAAGTAAAGAGATTTCCACCATTCCAAATACCAGATGGCATTTGTTCCCCAGCTCATCTCTATTTATTCTACTTTGCTCCACTGCCTTAATGTACAGGGAAAAGTTAAAATCTAGTAAATACTCGCCCTAATGCTAAAAATTACAGAGAAGCCCATCTTGGCGTATAATAAATCTGTTTACACTCTGTCAAAGCCAACAGAGCAGTCATTCTGAGAGATAGATTGAAAGGCCTGTCAGAAAATCTAACCATTTCTTCACTCCAGGCCTCTGGTAACCTGTGTCCCCAAATTGGTTGTATTTTAGGTTTATCTGGATTGAATTTCAATCTCATTCAATCCAGTACTCTAGGAAAGGAAACATTCAGGCATGGAAGGAATGCAGGAGCGATTTTAAAAATAAAATATATTCAGGTGCGTGCTACTGCCATTGGCAATCATAGGAGCTCTTCAAATCTTACCCATTCTAGCCTTAGGCCTGAAAAATAGGGTGAATAGAGTAAAGCAACAGAGCACTTGTCTGCTTCTCCAGAAGTTGCTATTGAGTTGAACTTTTAGGATAAGCTAAGGGTTCACCTGTTGCCCAAAGGAACGGGGATTTAAGAAATTCTGTAGTGTTTTCTTCACGTCGTCCTTCAAGACTGCCATGGAAACTTTGACATGCTGCATTTCAATCAGGCATTTTCAGCAATACAGGTAGTTGTCCTCTTATAACGAGTCACTTCAGTGACCGTTTGTAGTTATGATCGGCATCAGTGGTGAAATTCAATTTTTTTACTACCGGTTCTATGGGTGTGGCTTGGTGGGCATAGCAGGGGAGAGGATACTGCAAAATCCCCATTCCCTCCCCACTCCTGGGGGAAGGATATTGCAAAATCCCCATTCCCACCCCACTCTGGGGCCAGCTAGAGGTGGTATTTGCCGGTTCTCCAAACTACTCAAAATTTCCGCTACCGGTTCTGCAGAACCTGTCAGAACCTGCTGGATTTCACCCCTGATCAGCCTCCCTAAGGCTACTTGCAACCCCCCTCTGCAGTAATGTCATTGCATTTTGGACTCACAGCAACCAGCCTGCATTTATGGCAATTTGTAGATTTATGACTTTTTTTTTTTTTGCTGGAAACTGGCATTTACTTCCAGTTTCTAATAACAAACAGCTATTGCAGACAGTGGATTCACTTAATGACCGCTGCATCTGCTTAACAACCACAGTGATTCATTTAACAACTCCTACAAAAGATGTTGCAAAATCAAAGGAAATCACATGGTGACCCACTTAATGACTGGCATGACTTACAACCACAATTCCGGGCTCAATTATCATTGTAAGTTGAGAACTGACTGTACTATCATGTTTCCCCAAAAATAAGACTAGTGCTTATTTTGGGGCCTAAAAGAAAACAAGACTGGGTCTTATTTTTGGTGAAACACGGTACTGGGAATAGTATCAGGACCATTTGGAGCATGGGAATTTAATTCTCTACTTTAACGCATTTTTAAAAAGCATTTTTGCAGTTGTGCAAAAGAAGGCTCATACAAATAGTCATCAATTTTCAGCTACAATTGAGCCCAAAATTTATGTTGCTAAATGAAACATTTGTTATATGAGTTTTGCCCCATTTTATTACTTTTTTTGCTCCAGTTGTTAAGTGAATCATTGCAATTGTTACGTTAGTAATACTGTTGTTAAGTGAATCTGGCTTCCCCATTGACTTTGTTTGTCAGAAGGTGGCAAGAGGTGCAGTTGATCCCATGATCCAGGGACACTGCAGCCGTCATAAATATGAAACAGTTTCCAAGCATCTGAATTTTGTCCACATGACCAATGGGATGCTGCAACGGTCGTAAGTGTGAAAAATGGTCATAAATCACTTTTTCCCAGTGCCATTATAACTTTTTTTTTGAAAATTTTTTATTGTTTTAATTAAACAAAAAACACACACACACAAAAAATCATTCTTCATTACATCTTCCAGAAAGCATGTCGATTGGTTACAAATAAATTTCGTGCGTTGCTACCACAATCATTCTTTATACTTCATTCATATTGGATTGTACATTTTAAATCAAAAGTCTTTATGTATTTTACCATCAATGTACCATCATTCTCATTTAACTATAATTGTTTAAACGTGCTTTTATCTAGAATCATTTATATTTAAAGATACAACCACATACTGGCATTCATTAGCTGTTTCTGTAAACCTCAGGCTTATACCCAATTGCTTTCACCAATGCCAACACATATAAAATCATTAAACATTATCCATTAACATTTTGTATTGTTATTGTAGTTATCTAATATCTTTATAATAAATCTAAACAAAAATTTATTAGTAGAATTTATAAGTACCCAGAAGAGATTACATCTTTATAACAAAATCCAAACAAAAAAATATTGGTAAAATTAATAAATCTTTTTCCCAGGTCCCAATTTACTGTTTATTTCCAAATTGTTTTCACTAATTAAAATTATTATTTCACTGTTATTATCATAATGGATTATCTGCGAATAAACGAATAAACATTTTAAAAACAAAAACATTCTATAAGCATTTACAAAGTCCTACTTATTAATCACCAAAGATTAAATAAGTTTTTAATTATCAGCATTCATTGTCAACCTGTGTCTTTCCAGTAATAAAACACTCTTATCTCTTTAGCCAGTTGTTGCGTCGATTCTCTTATTAACTTCCTTATAGAGTTCTTGAAAACTTCTCTCCGCACTTTTTTGCTCAGAAGATCTCTCATATAGTCTCGTTGCCTTTCAGCTGGTATTAAAATTAACATGTCTTTGATTATCAGACGTCTTTCTAAAGCTGTTTCTCTTCTTAATTCCATCATCAAATCCATATCTTGACAAGAGAGGTAGAGCTCCAGATAGTCAAATTCACTTTTCAATATCTTTTCACATTCACTCATGGGTGCTTCATTAGTAGATTCAGCTGTTGTCTTGCCTTTATCTTCTATATCTTCATTCTCTTCTTTAGTTTTTGGAGCTCCAACCCCTTCATCTTTTGCTACGCAAAACAATAATTTATCCAACTTCTTATCAAATCTCTCGTATCCTTCCAATAAATTTTGAAGTCCATCCAAAACATCTTGGAGATTTAAGGCTTCCTCATCTGTATATAGATACATATTTCCGAAAAAAGAAAAAAAATCTAAACTCTACTGCCACTCTCGCCTTCAATATCTCTTTGATGTATAAAAATACTTTTATTTTGAAATCACTTATACACACGTTTCTTCTAATTTTTTCAGAGATGGAGGGTTCTATCTTTTCTTTTCCTTCCCTTATCCAAAATATTTCTCACAGACACCTGCAAAGGGACAGTCCGTGTCCTTGAAATGTTATCAGTCCACAAACAAGCTATAAACCCTCCAACTTCAGTAAAATCATGGAAAGTAGAACAGAGAATACATTGTTTCAAAAGAAAAAGAAAAACCAAGTTCTGGCTTCCGAGTGGCAGATTCAACTTTCTCTTATTCGTTTCAGGGTTAAAAAAAAAAAGCAAATGTCTCTAAGTGTCTTTAATAAAATTTAATAAACAGTAGAAGGAAGAATTGTTAAAATAAAAAAGAGGTTTTAGTTCAGCCAAAAAATAAAGTAACAGGGAATAGAAGAAAAAATCAATTCATTCACTTAGGAGGAGAAACGGGAAGCGTTACAATCACTTCAAACCACAAAATGTTGTTACATAAGAAAAAAAAGGGAAAAAAACTTTCTAAGGCAGTCCAATAGAGATAAATTTTGCCGCTTTATTCTTAGCTTAAAGGACTAATTTATCCTAGGAAAAAAAAAGGTTTCTTTGGGCAATCATTCTCAAAGAAAAAAAATCTCACCAAATAGACTCACTTTCACTTTAACTGCCTTTCCTCCGGAGCCGTCTCCGACTTTGTCAGCCTAGGGGCTGTCTATTTACCGCCGCTTTGGAGCGCTTCCCTTGGTCAAACAGGGATTTAATGCCATTGTAACTTTGAATGGTCACTAAATGAAGTGTTGTAAGTCAAGGACTACCTATATTCCCTTTCTTATTGCTAAACTCTGCCCATGACAAACATGTATTTCCTCTGCCTATTATATTACTGTGTTTTATAGAAGAGATTAATCTGGCAACACCAATTAACTGTTCTTGGAGACTGAACATTTAAGAAACATTATTGAACTAATTTAAAGCACTGCTATTGTTGCTGTTCAATGAGAGCAGCTTCCAAGCAGCTAAAAGAATCATAAAATTAGCAACAAAAATGGATGAATGATACGGCAATGTGGCTGTAGAAACATCTGATACATTCTGCAGTGAAAAGCTTGCAGTTTAATTGTGTTTTAAAAATCTGTCTATATAGGAAGATGTTTTAAGTTACTAGCTGGATATTTCCTGTTTTTATTACCTATTTCTATTATAACATAGCAAGATTTTGAGAAACACCAACTCACTGAAGATTTCTAAGGCAATCTTCCTGCCAGGTTAACTGTTATACTAAATTAAATTAAATTGTATCACCCATCATCACAGATGTACAAATTGCCACAAAATATTTTTCTCACACTCTTTAGAAGTGTGCTATCCCAGGAAAAGCTAATTATTTTATAGTCCTATGGATTGTGAATCTTTCTATCAAAACCTTTTTCTCCAAATTCGGGTTCAGCTCTTCGACATTCCAGGACTAGCTGTTATTTGCAAATAAATATATTTGAGGTATCAGAGCATAATAAAATATACTTTTCTGTTGTACTGAATATTTGCATGAGTTCTCAAGCTTAGACTGAGAATCCTGCTAAGTAAACCTTTTTAAGACTGTTTTCTGAACCATCTCCACGTTATTACTATGTCAACAAAGATCGTGGCACATGAAATACATTAGAAAAAACATATTTACTCATTATAAATATTATCCTTCCATGATATCTTTACACTGTAATGCTGGATTTACTGTAGCTTTCCTATTGTTCTTTGATGACTTTTATTATGCAACAACCTTCTGACAAACCGAATGTCTGCCAAAAGTGCATGCAGTGTTTTGAAGGAGCTGTGAGCTTAGTACGAACTGGCAGCCAGTCTTCCAAGTATCTTACTGGAAAGAATTAGAAAAATAGAGGCACATGTACCATTTGTTCTCTTGGAACATTTTAAATCAAAGTTCAATATAAAGAAAGAATGCAGCAGCAGCAGCATTTCCATAGCTGGGTTTTACTGTTTTTTATTTGTTACAAATTAAAATACTTTTTCAATTCCATTTTAGCTACTTGATATATTAATAATCCTAAAAACCATATTATGCCTCATAATACTATACAATACAATAGTAGAGTTGGAAGGGACCTTGGAGGTCTTCTAGTCCAACCCCCTGCCTAGGCAGGAAACCCTATACTGTAGAACAGTGTTTGTCAACTTTAGCAACTTTAAGATGTGTAGATGTCAGTCCCCAAAATTACCCAGCCACCATTACTGGCTGAGGAATTCTGGGGGTTGAAGTCTACAATTTTAAGTTTGCCAAGGCTGAGAAACACTAGAGCACAATCCAATGTGCATTTGTTTTCATTTCTTGCCTGACATCAACATAAGTGAGTGTGTTGAAACAAATACTATTTATTCCATAAAAATTGGCATGCTACAGACTATTGGTTAACCATTTATTATTTATTGACTGTAGAAATTAGGTCCTTTTATTTCAAAATTTAGCTCTCTGTTGAAAACTGCTGGGAATTCTCATTTGTATGCTACAGGAAAGTGTGAGTACAGCTTTCAATGAATGTGAAATCTGTGCATACCTCTGACCCAAAGCTGGAAAGAAAATGCAAAGTGAATCATAGCTACTGGAGCAATCTTCTTGTTTCTATATTTTTTTCAGAATAATAGCTTAATACAGTTGATCAGAGGATAAAAATGAAACCATATTATATGACTTTGGGATACAAAAGGAAATGTGTACCTCTTATCTCCTCTGTAACTTGGCTTTTGTAAAGTGCAATGCTCACATAAACATGAATTAAACAGACATAATCTCCTGCTACATCTTCATTTTATTATTATTAGAATTGGGAGTGAAAATCCTTATTTTTCCCAAAAAAACCAAACCCCACAAAAAACACGGCATGTAATGGGAAGATAAAGACTGAGCAAGCACCAAAAAGAAAGAACCAGAAATTCAGGCACTGCAGATAATAAACAGTCTGCTCTTTCTCTCAGCTCTTTCCTTCAGTCTAAGAAAGGGCTACCAACATAGGGGAAGCTTCTTGATAAGCTTCCTCTAGACCTCTTCCTCCTCTGATTTTCAAATATACTAAAAACAATAAGTCTGTTGTACAATGGCCTAGGAAGTTGAAAAGCACTGATGCGCTGATGTTTCTTGGTCCTTGCTTTGATTTTTTTTCTCACCATAGACTAAGATGACTCTCCTACAGTAGCAATAGCACTTAGACTTATATACTGCTTCATAGTGCTTTATAGCCCTCTTTAGATGGTTTACAGAGTCAACATATTGCCCCCAACAGTATATGCCCTCATTTTACCAAACTTGGAAGGATGGAAGGCTGAGTCAACCTTGAGCTGGTCAGAATTAAACTTCTGGCAGTGAGCAGTGAGCTAGCCTGCAATCCTGCATTCTACCCATTGTGCCACCATGTCTTTCTTAATAGTCTTGAGAAGAGTAGACTTGTTCAAGAACCTGTAGAAGGACAAGATTTATTATGTATCACCACATAGTACAGGACAGAAATAATAGTTGTAAGCTACAGGGAAGGTACATTTCATATAACATAAAAGTTCCTAACTGTAAAAGTAGTTTGATAGTAAAGTCAATATCCAGATGGGGTCTCCTTCTCTGGTTGGTGTGGGCAAAAGCTAAAAATAATAATCCATTGGGATGCTTTTATCTGGATTCCAGGGGTGACATGATAGCAGCCTTTCAATACAGGTAGTACTCGACTTACGATCACAATTGAGCCCAAAATTTATGTTGTTAAGTAAGACATTTATTAAGTGAATTTTGCCCCATTTTACGATTTTTTTGCCGTAGTTGTTAAGTGAATCACTGCAGTTGATGTTAGTAGCCGGGTTGTTAAGTGAATCTGAATTTCCTCATTGATCTTGCTTGTCAGAAAGTTGCAAAAGGTGATCATATTATCTTGGGACACAGCAACAGTAATAAATAGGAACCAGTTGCCAAGCATCTAAATTTTGATTACATGATCATGGGGATGGTGGAAAGATTGTAACGGTGGCAAATGGTCATGTCACTTTTTTCAATGCCATTGCAACTTTGAATGGTCACTAAATGAACTGTTGCAAGTCAAGGACTACCTGTAGTTGAAGGGCTGTCACAAGAAAGAGGGGGCCAACTTATTTACTAAAGAATCTGTAGGCAGGACAAGAAACGATGGAATCTAACCAAGGAGAGAAGCAACCTAGAGCTAAGGAGAAAATCCCTAACAGTGAGAACAATCAATCAACAGCTTACCTTCAGAAGTTGTGGGTGCCACATCACTGGAGGCTTTTAAGAAGAGACTGGGCAGCCATTTATCACAAATAGTATAGATCTCCTGCGGGAGCAGTGAATTGGACTAGATGACCTCTAAGGTCCCTTCCAACTCTGTCACTGTGACTTTGATGACATAAATATCTCTTCTAACTCTTTGAATCTATGAATGGTCCTTAGCTACTAAAAGACTTCTCAATCCCAGTAAAAAACACAGTCTTGTCCCTCTGATCTCCTGGTCTAGGTGTATAAAGAAGGATGGCAAACTGTACTTCTGGTTTCTTTCTTTCTCTTTCTTTCTTTCTTTCTTTCTTTCTTTCTTTCTTTCTTTCTTTCTTTCTTTCTTTCTTTCTTTCTTTCTTTCTTTCTGCCCATCTCAATCAATGACTTTAGCACATATGGCAGACACATAACATTTGTGTTACGCCACTGCCTTGTCTTCATGGTTTTGATTTCCTGCCTAATCAAGATTTTTTACATATGAGTCGAAGGGTAAGAGACTTCAGCTGATTGGGCTGATATATTTTCTATTTTAAAGTTGTACTGTCAAAAGGGAGAGCCACAACTTCACTCACCTAAAGTAATTTAGTGCTTTTAAAGCGGTTTTTTTCTATTTCAAAAGTTCCTGTAACCTTTCCTGCCACCATGATTCAGCTTCCAATAGAGAACAATTCACGCTTGTACTACCAATTCATGAGAGTTTTGACAATTTCTAGCTGTCTATGGCTTGAATAAAATCATTAGACGATCTTTTATGAATCATAGTATGTGCTCATCAGAATGATGAGTAATACCAAATCAAAATTACAAAGATGCTGGTTACCTAAAGGACAGCCTTCAATATGCTGTAGTACAGAAGTTTGGAATAAAGCTCTCATCTCTATTCAACAGCTATTGGAATGAATGAAGGACTTCATCTTAAGGTTCAAGGTTTCCTCCTACTGCAATTCACTTGCGGCAGCCTCAGCCTTCAGGGCTCCTTGTAGCCTTCAAAAACCTTAGATATGCCAACTCCAAGCCAGCCTTTCCTCAAATTGCCACGGTGTAATTTCTAATGCATCAGAAAGGAAGAAATGATACAAGGAATAAGTGCTTTAATCTTGTTAACTCAGTGTAAATATACTCTTTACATTTAATCCTTTTTTCAGGATTATCCTATTTTGTCCTAATATTTTTTATATTTTTACGGCATTTTCAGTAAAGAAATCAAGAATGCTGCATTTCTGAATATTGCTAACGCTGCTTCAAGAGAAGAAGCACCCACCTGGCAAGCATTGCCTGAGAGACAAATGCAAAATATGCAGTGACATGTTTTAGGTTTCCTGTATAGATAGTACCTTGCTCAATAGTAGTAACTGTGAGAGGGATCTTGGAGTCCTAGTGGACAACCATTTAAATATGAGCCAGCAGTGTGCAGCAGCTGCCAAAAAAGCCAACACAGTTCTAGGCTGCATCAACAGAGGGATAGAATCAAGATCACGTGAAGTGTCAATACCACTTTATAAGGCCTTGGTAAGGCCACACTTGGAATACTGCATTCAGTTTTGGTCGCCACAATGTAAAAAAGATGTGGAGACTCTAGAAAGAGTGCAGAGAAGAGCAACAAAGATGATTAGGGGACTGGAGACTAAAACATATGAAGAACGGTTGCAGGAACTGGGGATGTCTAGTTTAATGAAAAGAAGGACTAGGGGAGACATGATAGCAGTGTTCCAATATCTCAGGAGTTGCCACAAAGAAGAGGGAGTCAAACTATTCTCCAAAGCACCTGAGGGCAGAACAAGAAGCAATCGATGGAAACTAATTAAGGAGAGAAGCAACTTAGAACTTAGGAGAAACTTCCTGACAGTTAGAACAATTAATCAGTGGAACAGCTTGCCTCCAGAAGTTGTGAATGCCCCAACACTGGAAGTCTTTAAGAAGATGTTGGATAGCCATTTGTCTGAAATGGTATAGGGCAGCGATGGCAAACCTTTTTTGGCTCGCGTGCCACAAGTGGGGGGAGCGCAGGGGGGTCGTGTGCGGGCGTGCCACACCCATAATGCAATGCGCGACCCCCCAGTGCGCATGCACGCACAACGCACGACCCCCCCCATTTTTACATGCTTTTTTCGCCCTCCCCAGGCTCCAGAGGCTTTATAGGATCCTGGGGAGGGCGAAAAGAGCCTCCCCCGCCCCGCCCCCGGAGGCCCTCCGGAGGCTTCAGGGACCGTCCAGAGGCTTCGCTGAAGCCTTTGGAGCGCTCAAAGGGATCCTCCGAGCAAACCGGAAGTGACTTACGGGTTGCTCGGAGGGTCGTTTTAAGCGCTCTGAAGGCGTCAGGGAAGCCTCCGGACGGTCCCTGAAGCCTTCGGAACGCTTAAAATGACCCTCCGAACAAACCGGAAGTCACTTCCCGTTTGCTCGGAGGGTGGTTTTAAGCGTTCCGAAGGCTTCAGGGAAGCCTACGGACGGTCCCTGAAGCCTCCGGAGGCCCTCTGGGAGAGCGGCGGAGGCTCTTTTCGCCCTCCCCAGGCTCCTATAAAGCCTCTGGAGCCTGGGGAGGGCGAAAAAATCACTTTTTAAAAGGTGAACTCAGCTGGCCAGCGCGCGCATGCGCCTCGCGTGCCCTGACAAATGGCTCCGCGTGCCACCTGTGGCATGCGTGCCATAGGTTCGCCATCACTGGTATAGGGTTTCCTGCCTAGGGAGGGGGTTGGACTAGAAGACCTCCAAGGTCCCTTCCAACTCTGCTATTGTATTGTATGAGAATGGCTTTCGGTTCATGCTGCAAACTCATGAAAAATAGATTTCAAATAAAAATTTGAAACCTCTTCAAAGCCTTGATGTAGCAACGTTCCTTCAATCCAGATATTGGGTTCCACTTTTGTGCATGTACAGAGACTTATTTCTGTCGCTGACCAGACCTAATCACCTTATTTTGATGCTCAAACCTGTGGCACCAAAGCAAAAATAACTTGATGCCTTAAGTGGAGCACAGCTGCTCCACAAAGTCCAAAGTGAGACAAAACTGAGATTGACAGATACTTGCCCTCAAGGTCATATTAATCTAGAGAACAGGAAGATCTTAAACTATTTGACAAGAGAAATTGTATAAACCAGATTTAATTTAAATTATGTTTAAATTATGAAATCCTGTTATTTTGACATTGCAGCCAGCATCATTCCAGGTTAGCCCTGGCTCTAATCCTGAAAATTGTTTATCCCAGTTTTCAACATATTAAACTATGTTAAGTCAAGTCTTCTTTCTCCTTTTAAACCCTGTGTTTATAACTCCAGTTGGTTTCATCCATGTGGTACTTAAATCAACATTCTTTAGCATTCTGAAGATCTCTCAAACAGATCCAAATGATATAACAAGACTGTTAATATTACAACGCAAACACCCTGATTCGGTTGCTTTCAAAGCAAAAGTATTCAGGTGCTACAGAGTGTAAATAAATACTACGCCAGCTGTTACCTAAATGGGAAAGAGTATTTTGAGGGAACTGTGGTGCAGGATATGAAGATTGAAAACATTAACAATTTCAGTATGCTTTCTCAAGAGATGCCTCCATTTTGAATGACGGTTGATTTTGTAACTGAGTTCATCTTATATTTCTTGGGGTAGATGCATGTCAGAAAAAGCTACCTGGCTTGTATGCACATATGTACATAATCTGAAGAGATGCAGAAGTTTAGATTTCCATGAAAGGAAAGAATGTACTGTAACATTGCTAAAATGCATTTCTCTAAGCAAAACATTCAACCTACAGAGGTCATAATAACTGCAAAAGATTTCATTTGATTAGACCAGTGGTGGGCAACCTTTTTTTTCAACTGAGCCAAATCTCGCCAAAACCACGATTGAAATTTATTTGGAGAGCCGCTCTTGCTTAGCAACCAAAATTTTGGGCTCAATTGTGGTCATATGTTGTTTTTCTTTCTTTCTTTCTTTCATCTCTCTCTCCCACTTTCTTTCTTTTTTTCTTTTTCTTTCTCTCTCTCTCTCTGGCTCTTTGTCTCTCTCTCCCTCCCTCCCTCTCTGTCTCCCTCTGTCATTTTCTCTGGGTGTCTATCTGTCTGTCTCTCTCTCTGTATCTCTGTCTCTCTCTCCTCCTTCCCCCATCTCTGTCACTCTGTGTGTGTGTGTCTGTCTGTCTGTCTCTCACTCACTCTGTGTGTGTGTGTGTGTGTGTGTCTCTGTCTCTCCCTCTGTCTCTCTCCCCTCCCTTCCTCTCTCTCTGTCACTCTGTGTATGTGGGTGTGTCTGTCTCTCACTCATTCACTTAATCACTCACTCTGTGTGTGTCTCTCTCTCTGTCTGTCTATCTTTCTCTCCCTCCCTCCCCCTCTGTCTCTTTGTGTGTGTGTGTGTGTGTCTGTCAGTCTCTCTCTGATTCCCTCCCTCACTCCCTCTCTCTGTTCCTCTCTCTGTCTGTCTGCGCGGCGAGCGATGATTCCAGGGGCCATCCGGGAAGATGAGGAACGTGAGGGGGACCCTGCCCCCCCACTGATGCCCCCCGGAATCATCGCTCGCCGCCCAGAATCTCGCCGCTGCTCCACACCGTGGAAAACAGGCACGCACGTACAGCTCGGCAAATTACAGCCTGGGAGACTTGTCATGCCCGGGCTTTTGCAGAAGCTTCCCTCCAAAGCCCGAGAGGAGGGAGGGAAGCGGGCGCCCGGCGCACAGAAGAGCCGCATTAAAATGTTCAAAGAGCCGCATTTGGCTCGCGAGCCGCGGCTTGCCGACCACTGGATTAGACCAATGTTTCTAAAACTTTTTTTAATTAAAAAAAATATTTTTAATTTTCAAAACAAACACAACTTCCTTCTTTACATACTGTAGAAAGTGTATCAGTTGATTACAAAAAGGCTTACGTGCATCTCTTCCACAGTCAACAAACATAATTCATCGTCCTTCATCATAAAATATACCAAGATTTAATACATAACCACATACTGGCATTTCATTTACTATTTCTAAAATCCTCCAATAACACTGAATCCTTATGTCCTATTCTAGCTAAACAATTTGCATCCAATTTCCTTATGTTGTACCCATACCTGTATATACGTTGTTTTATCCCTCCTTTATTTAACTATATCCTGTATCATAACATTTTCCCCCTAATAATCAAGACTTAACTGTATCTAACTTAGTTCTTTTTTATTAACCTTTATATATAATCCAAAAGGATTTCTAATCTTCCTTTCATGGGTACCATTCAATATTCACATCCCATTATTACATATCATAACACTACACATTGTATACATTATTATCATTATCAATTATTTATTTAACTATGTCTATTGTCACTAAATATCACTAAGTTTAACTAGTTTTAAATTATACTCTTCCATCTATCAACCTCTATCTTTCCAGTAGCAAAACAGTCTCATATCTTCTGCCATTTGTGGTGTCAGTCCTCTAATCATCTCCTTAATCAACTTTGTATGGACTCCTCTTAGCAACTCCTTGCTTATAAAATCTCTCATGTAATTTCAATGTCCTTCTTCTGTTTCCTTAATCAGCTTATCTTTGATTGTCAGTAGTGTTATCAATGATATTGCTAATAAAATTTCTCTCTTTAAATCCATAAATTCTTTTGTTTTTTCTTCTTCTGTATCTTGCCATATGGGGTAGATTTCCCCTCCATTTAATTCCTCTTTCAGTATTCCACTCTTTCCATTTTCAGAGACAAACCAATCACCATAAATATCAGCAATTTTAATTTCTTTATATTCATTTTCCTCTTCGATTTTTAAGATTTTAACCGCCACTTTTTCCACTTGATAAACATCTTCAACTTCATCATATTTACTGTTAGATGCATTAAGTCTTCCAACTTCTTCTCTATCCTCTCATGTGTGTTTGATAATTTCTGTATTTCTGAGAATATCTTTTGCAGACTTAAAACCTCTTTCTGCTGTTGAAATTGTGCCATTATCTGCAGCTAACAAACACTGCTGCTCTAGCTTAGAAGGTTTTAACAAGATTAAGCATAGATTCACAATAACATTTTATTTTCACCTTTCTCTGGTTAAAGATATACTTCAAAGGGACATCTGTATGCTTTTCTTCTTATCAGTCTCTATAAACAAGCAGTGAAACCTTGAAGTGCCAAGCCAGGATAATCAGTGAGAAAAGTAAAAGTGTTTCATTTCCAATACACAAACTTCCAGCCTCCGACTAGCAGTGTTATTGTTGCAATGTTGCAATTTGTTTCTTTTTGTATCTTTTTTGTATTTCAAGTTTTAAAAAGTCTGATTCTTGAATGAATTAGAACACCCACAGTAATGAAAGAAGAGAATTTTAGTCCATAGGTTACAAAGAATAGTAAAAGAAAAAAAATAGAAGAAAACTTAATCCATTCGTTTTAAAAGGCTTGTATAAATTCCATCCGTGAAGATAGCATTTTAAAAGTAAGATAACCCACTGTCCAAAACCATTCCAAATTTAATTCCGCCGTTTATTTCTTCTCCAATTTAAATTAATTCTAAGTTTTTTATAGGCAGTCTCTTTTAAAACAGTAAAAATTCCTCACCAGCTAGAAACACTTTCTCTTTCTGTATCCTTCCGTTTTGGAGCCGCTCCGACTTCATCAGCCTAATGGCTGGATTTTTTGTCGCCAACTTGAAGAACTTCTCTTGGATCGATCAGGGATTTTGCAATGTCCCTGAGATCAGCAAGACATATTCTTCCTGTTCAACATCTCTGCGGGACGGTTTATATCCATTTGGACCACCCAGCGGCAAAAGTATCGAATGCGATCTCAGAGCATTGAGATCGCACGTCGTCTCGTGACAACATTGGCTCCTCCTCCAGCAAAAAAGTTTTCCAGCAAAAACCTTTTTGCTGTGAGAAGTCCTTCCCACTTTTAAAAATTATGGAGAACCTCAAAAGTGCATTTGTTTGTATAGGTTATATTTATTGAAATTTAGTGACTTGTTCATTTAGTGACTGTTCATTGTTATGACGGTAGTTAAAAAATAATTTTGCAACCAGGCCTTGCATTTACAACTTTTGCAGATGTCTAAAGCAAAGGAAAGCTGATGTAAAAGCATAAAAATCACGATATTGCACTGAATGACTGCTTCATTTAACTACTGAGTTCCTGTGGCAATTAAAGCAAGCATTACCTGTATCGATTTAAAATTGATGCATTTGCTGCCATTACACTTCTCAAGATAGTTTGATGGGCATCATTTTTCAGCATACCCTGAGAAATAAGTTTGATTGCAGACCGTTGAGAGGTCTTGGGGGTGGCCCCCAGGAGTTCTAGAAAACACTGGCTTAGAAGTGAAATTCATGGGCCTTACTAGGAATTCTGTTCTTCCTTCAACATAAAGCAATTTGGGTTGGGTGCAGATGAACAGAAACAGAAAGGGCAATTTATCTGTTGTCATTTTGCAGATAAAATTCATACTCTCCCATTTCTTTTCTTTCTTTCTTTCTTCATTCAAGACAGGAAGGTTAGGGTGGATACCAAGGATAGAAAACTGGTGTGTTGCTTTTTTCTAATTATTCTCCTTTCACTTAAATTGTTCAGTTGACTGATTTGATTCAGATATGAAAATGGAGTCAGAATCACATATTTCTATAATCAGTACAGCTCATGCCTCAATAAGAAGATTTTTATGTTCAGATAAAGAGTGTCTGCAAGATATGGTCAAGGTAGTCACCACCCTGTTACTGAATCTGATAATATGAAAAAACCTAGATTCAATGAAAATAATTTAAAAATATAATGGCCACAATGGTGCAATCAATACCCCATCTCTCTCTCTCTCTCTCTCTCTCTCTCTCTCTCTCTCTCTCTCTCTCTCTCTCTCTCTCTCTCTCTCTCTCTCTCTCTCTCTCTCTCTCTCTCTCTCTCTCTCTCCCTCCCTCCCTCCCTCCCTCCCTCCCTCCCTCCCTCCCTCCCTCCCTCTCTCTCTCTCTCTCTCTCTCTCTCTCTCTCTCTCTCTCTCACACACACACACACACACACACACAGGCAAAGCTTCAATTTTCAACAGCCAAGATGCTGATGGCCAATATCTTGATAGGGTTGACTTTTTCAACCATAAGATGCAGATATCCCAGGTTGCAACATAGGCAATATTTTTTTAAAGTTAGAAAACATGCCGTTGTTAAATTAACAGTAAACTACTACAAGAAACTAGCATCTGTGGAATCAAGAACAAATCAGCATTAAGGCCAAAACAGGTATAATTTGAACCACTCTATGACAAGTTGCTGTGTTTCACTGTTACTTTTACTGATTGAGCCAGCTGGCATGTTTAAGGAAATGAGTTTCTATGACTTGCGTAATTTTTCTTTCATATATAATAACCCATTTTATAATGTAAATGGGAGATTTCACAGAAGTACCTTAAATTTCTTAGGCACATAATGCATATGATGGCACTATCAGCCAAGATCTAAATAGATTTTGCATTTGAATGAGGATTGTTGTTTAAAAAAACCCTCTTTTTTGTTTAAAGCTCTACTTCTGTGACCATTTCTTTCCTATAAACAAACACAATCTCCTGTAGAAAAGCAAGTGACTCAATTGCAGTTGTCGTGCAAAAGAAAAATGCATTTAGAGCTCAACACATCTGGGCTATTCAGAAAGAGAGTAAGTAACAAGTACCTTTTAAATGAAGCTTAATGTTGTAGAAAAGGAAAAGCTTTGAAACGATTGTGTAAATGCAAAAGGTGGGTTTAATTATTACTTTCTATGAAAGAGAACAAACTCCATAGATGGTTAGGGAAATGAGACAGTGAAGTTTGTTAGGGGAGAAGTTTTCAGTTCTATGTCAGCAGAAATTTAGTTCTTTGAGCTTCAGTACTTTCTATCCTTTTTGTGCAAATTGCAATACACCCAAAACTAACTTTCCCAGATTTACATAATGCCAATAATGCAAACCAAGTGGAAGAATCATTGGAGTGCCCATTTGCTCCCTAAAGTGTCACTCAAAATTGTTACTGGTGTGTTGGAAGCATCCTACAACACAACATGGAGTTGGCTTTGGCAGAACTAGAACTTAAACGTTTTCTGCATTTCATTTTTGGAGTTGACATTATATTGGCCACTTTTGAATCTACTGATATAAATACTGATCATAGGGGCATGTTAAAAGAGTAGCATATTTACACTTGAACTTCTGTATTCTTATCAACAGTTGATATCCCCACTGGCTTAGTGGTCCATCAAGTCTGCCCTTTGAGCTTTTTGTTTTCTTTTTAATTTAGGTATTTAATTTTTTTATTATTCTTTTTATTTTTTTTTATTTGTTTGTATTTTATTTTTTATCAGATGACGGACATGTGTTTAATCCAAACATTTTTAAACTCAGTTATTGATTATCCAAACCTATCACTTAAGTCAGGGTTTCCCAACTTTGGCAACTTGAAGACATGTGGACTTCAACACATAGAATTGCCCAGCCATCCATAGGAGTTCAAATTGCCATGGTTGGGAAACCCTGATTGAAGTAGTTCTGATCATACAGTCTTTAACTTCATCATTATCATCATATCCACTACAGGATGAAGGCCTCTTCCACATGTTTCCAACGTATAGGGTCCTGAGCTTTCTTTTGCCAATTAGGTCTACAATACTTGCTAATATCATCAATCCATCTTGTTTTAGGTCTCTTTCATGGACATTCTTTTATCAAGTGGGGTCCATTCTATGACTGCCTTGGTCCACCTGCCACCAGTTGTTCTTGCTATGTGACCAGCTCATTTCCATTTCCACTCTTTTACTCTTGATAATATCATATACTTTCATTTGTTCTCTAAAGTCCTTGACTTACAATAATTTATTTAGTGACTGAAGTTATAAAAGCTCTGAAAAAAGTGACTTATGACAGTTATGACATATGACACTGCGACCATTGCAGCATCCCCATGGACAGGTGATCAAAATTCAGACGCTTGGCAACCGGCTCATGTTTATGACAGTTGTCCCAGGGTCATATGATCACCCTTTGTGATCTTCTGACAAAGTCATAAGCTTCTTACTTAGAAGTCAATGGGGAAAGCCATGTTCACTTAACAACCACGTTACTAACTTAACAACTGCGGTGATTCACTTAACAACGATGGCAAGAAAGTTCTAAAATGGGTCAAAACTCACTTGACAACTGTCTTGCTTAGCAATAGAAATTTTGGACTCAGTTGTGGTTGCAAGTTGAGAAGTACCTGCATATTCATGCCAGCCTGATTCTAAGTCAATTTAAAAAATACTCTTCTTGCTAAAAGTCTTTGTCAGCAATGTGCAAGGCATTCAATCTGGATTGCAAGCAATCATGTCCTGCTATTAGACCAAATCAGAGCCAATCTTTTTCCTTCCTATGCAAGGTCATTCTGGAAGACAGAGAGAGTAAACGGTGTGGGTGTGTATATTTGTGTGTGAAATGAACTTTTCCCTTATTTAGCATTGAATGAAGGGGAAACAATGGTGTCTTCTCTCCCCACTAATTTTCACTGTTGTTAAAACCCTCAGCTAAGAAGATTAGTGAGCATCCTGAAATTAAAAGCATACCTTTTTTAAAAAAAAATCATATGAAAATTAATTTGTTTGCCAATGAAGTGGTTCTAATTATTTCAAATCCTAAACAGTCCATTTCCCAATTAATGCATCTTGTTAAGAGTGTTGGCAATTTGACAGAGCTACACATGATTCTCATGACATTTTTAAAAATGTGATATAATACAAAGAATTATAAACTAACAAAAATGTACAGACATCAACCATAAACATTACAGGGGTGGGTTGCTGCCGGCAGATTTGCTTAAGTCTTGACTCCATGAGGGCAGAGTCCAGGATGATAACTAGAACATTATCTTGCTTGCTTATTTGGGATTCCTTCAACCTGTGACCTCCAGTGAAATGGATAGGTGCTCTCTAAGATGTTCTCTTCTACCAGTGGGCTGGATCTCTTCCTCCCTCTTGGATCCTGCAGGCAGCTAAGGGAAAGTAATTTCCTGGACCAGGGACAATTGTTATTGCTTTGTTATCAGAAGAAATGCAACCAGGTGGAAAGAAATGTAGAAATAACTTTGATGAAGGAATGTATAAGTCCTTAAGGGAGAAATATGTCAACTGAGTCATATTGAAAAAGTGGAAAGTGTGAGAAAGAAACCCAACCCTGTCTCTCAGTTCTGTTTAATATAAAATGGGGCAGAGAAAAATTGTGGCAAACTTTCAAAATTCTGTTAATATGTCCCAGGATGATAAAGTAGCTTTCTTTTGTTCTTTGTTTTCTAATCTGGTTTCTCTTGAAAGAAAACAGATTAGAAAACAGAAAAGCCTTCAAAGAAACTCTGGTGCATCTCCTCCTTAAGGCCATCCTAGATCTGGAGGCATTGAACAACTATCACCTAGTCTCTAACCTATAAAGTTGCTCAAACAAGTCATCCAGGGTTTGGAACTTTATTTGCTAATACTATGGGTTTTTAGAAGGCATATAAGAATCAACATGGTGGTCCAAAACAAATTATAATTAAAAGATTGGGATTTAAAGGCACTGAACCTATTATTTACTCTTTTAAAAAAATTAATTCTTGGCCATGATTTCTAAAGTTAACCAATTTCTAAATAAAACATTACTAACTACATTCTTCAGTGAACCTCAGAAAGCAGGGAGCCTGAGGCCAGGGATTTACCACATGTAAGGCTTATTCATATTTTTAGAAGTTCAAGATTGAGTTAATAAGTGAAAGTGTTAAGGTACTGACATTAATTGATTTGGTTAATTCCTGATTGCCATTTTTAAATGAGGCAAACTGGAATAATATTAGAAAAAGGAACCCTAGGCTTAATATCTCTCAAATTCAAGTCATCAAGAAATTCTGTAAATATGTGTCTGTGCACGCGCACGTACACACACACACACACACACACATTCAGATATCAGGTGGAGCAGAATAATGGCCATAAAAGTAATGATGTCAAATAACCCTAGTTCCATCTCCTACACCAACTGGATAGCCATATTGTGTGGTCCTTTTAAGACTGCCCTGATTGGGCATCCATTTTATTTTACCCTTTATGCACTCCCCCATTAGACATTGTGTGGCCATTTTGTTTGTGGCAGAGAACAATGAAGGAGATATGACTTCATATCTCTGCAAACCTGTTCCGCTGTCCAAATGTATGTGCCCTCTTTTCTTAAAAAGAGCCATTGATCCAGGGAGAAAGGCTGCCTACTAGGGCTCCAAATCTGGAATATAAAACTCACCATACAGTAGCAAAAGGTTGTGGATTAATTAATTTTTTTAGCTATCATCTAATGAACATCAAGGTTTTTTGAAGTCCTGATCTAATAATCCTAGTTCCTGTCCCAAGAACTAGATGAAATATAAATCTTTATGTCACTGCTGAATATCCTCTTGATGTCATGTTTTTCTGCAGTGAATGAACATCGTGATGAAACATAGAATACTAAACGAGTATTGTTCCCCTTCAGCAGGATAAATTTATCATCAAGGATGTGCAAATAATGTACAGAGTTAAGTTGAGTGAATTGATATGTCAAATGTTTGCATTGCTGGCTCCAGTTTTTAAGCGGTTCACTTTAAAAAAAGCCTATTCTTTGTTGAAATCTACAAATTAGGTTTTGGGGGGAGGGGAGGAGGGCAACATCTAAAAGGGGTCACAGAAAATACCCATCATACAGAAAGGGAGATACTAGAAATGACATCCTTTTGATAAAAGGTATGTTCTTTATTTTTCTTACATAAAATGCAACTACTATGAATATTATCCTGCAGTAGCGGCAGTTTGAAAAAGGCTTTCCCATTTTAAAAAATATTTATGTAATTGTTGTTAAGGTTGTGCATGCAGCAATTTATGTTATCAATGCAAGATTTAGCTTGATAATTGAGCTATCTGAGCTGTAAGATAATTGCATGCTGATTGTAAGTTCTTGCTCTCCTGCACTAAACAGATAATACCTTGCATTGTTGGCTGGGAATATTGTGTACATGACGGCTGAGAAATTCTTCACATAAACCTCTCTCAAATATACTTTCTGGATACCCATATAGTAGAGAGCCCTTATAGGTTATTCATGAGAATCCTTTATTCCACACAACTATCTGACAAAATAGAACTCAGCAATTGAAGTCAGCAACATTAACTTACAAATACATTTGCTTTTGGTACTTTTTATTATTTATCATATGCAATTTAATATTGTTATGGCTCAACAGAAAAACTCTTGAGTGGTTTGCATTAATTCTTCCAGTAAAAAAGATTTTCTCTGAAAGAACTTGAAATACCGGTTTCAGTGACCCTTTCTTATGTTGGTTTCTCAGGCAAATTTCCTGTTCTAAAAAGAAACTGAAAAATATCTCAACATCTTTTTAAGAAAATATGTCTATTTACACAAATTTGTATGCTTTTTAAAATCATAGCCTCATGAGGCTACCCAGATGCAGTTTTCAATGTAGATGTAGTTGAATACCTTGATGAATACGATCATGGCTTATTGACACAAGCAATGTTGCGTATGGCTTACTGTTTGCTAATACCAGGATTCAGACAATCTGTTTGAAATACGGAATTAGCAAAACTATTCTATTTAATACAGTAATCCTTAACTTGTGACCACAATGGAAGCCAGAATTTTCTTCTATAAGTTATGTGGTCATAAAGTGTAGTGTCACATAACCACATCGCTTAGCGATGGCAATTCTGGCAGTTCCTGTTGCCATCATAACTCCAGATGTGTGGGTCATCAATCGAGAAGCAGAGGGAATCCTAGGTAAGGAGAAAGGGCAGGCCAGGTATGCTTGATCAGCAACAGAAGACAATAAAGGTCAGCTAAGGTATCACAGACCGTGAAATGCAGAGGGCCATAAGGGCATAAATGAGGGGATATGCTTGAGGGGAATTGAAGTTCCCCTTTATTGTATGTGCAGGCATGGGGCCAAGTTTGATGATGTGACCATGGGGGGTGCTGCAATGGCTATAACTTTGAGGACTGGTCATAAGTCCCTTAGTACAGCGCCTCCATAATTTCAAACAGTTGCTGAATGATTGGTCTTAAGTTGAGGACTATCTGTTCTTGTCACTATGTCCAATTTGGAAAGATTTTATTGGAAGAGTATCCAGGAAGAGGTACTAGCTGCTTAACATAAAAAATTGAGGTTCATGTGCTTTTCCTCAATATTTTTCATTGTATTATTTCTGAAATAGAATTTTAATAAATGTTTATTCTCTTCTGAATGATTACAAGCAATACAATCTTTCAAGTTATTATGATGCATTCTCCAAACATAGGTTCTTTCTGTCCAAAGATTCAAAAACTGTATCTATCTATCCATCCATCCATCCATCCATCAATTGATCAATAGGCAGGCAGACAGACAGACAGACTCATATTCTCCTATTAGCCATATTAGAGCTAATATATTTTGTTTGAAATATATGCAATAAGCATTTAAATGAACATTTAAATCTATAACAATTTAAATTAAAATGCAAGCTCAGTAATGAATTATTTGTCTTCATTGGACAGGATGATGTATGCCTCATATGCATATTCCCTAGTACATTAATTGTTAAAGATGCTTGGCTCACAAAACATTTCCTTACAGGTGAATATATAAACCATTGGGGTTTAAGGAGGGTGTTTGACTAGGATGGTGTCAGGAACTGTGTTTAAATTCAAAAGCACTACCAGTTAATTTCATGCTACTTATACACAAGTATCTGATCTACTAGCAGTCAATGCAAATTCATGCTAGATAAGAGTGAAAGGAATTTATGGGGGACTGGGCTTAAGTCTTTTGTGGGACCTTAGCGACTTCAAACTCCAAACTGATGGGAATCAATCTGGGCAAACTTGGGCTCAGCCCTGGTCATCTACAGATGGAGTGGTATAGATCAAGTACAGATTCAGCCATGGAAGTTCACTGAGTGATTTCGACCACTCATTATATCTCAGTTCAAATGGCTCTATGGAAAACCTAGAGGAAGAAATACCATACATGGTATATTGGAGCTCATGAAAGACAGGAAAGATTCTCTGTCCAGAATTGGCCAAAGGAGAGGAATCAATGAAATATGATTTATATTCAAGGGATGTTTCAGAGAGATGTCATCAGCCTAGAGTTATAGATCATGGACAACTCTTAAGAATATAACTTGCTTTGTTTAACGGTCCATGAGAATGTCCTTGAGAGACAGAAGGAAGAGGAAGGAGAAAGCAATTTAGGATAACATCAGATAAGAGACAGCTTAGCCCACAAAAGCAATGAGGGTGTGGAAAATGTCTCAGAAGGGATCTTCCCTAGTTTCTTGGATTGTAAAGACAAGGTGGGAGAGATGTATTTTCAAACTTGCAAGAGTCTTTTACTGCAACCTTACAATAAAGGTAGTGTTAGTGCTCATAGTTGGTGCTTCCTGTGTGGGCGACCTCTAATGGCTATTTCAGTTGGGTTTGAAGCTCAGTTAAGGCCTTTAAATCTATCATTGACCTGATTACCCCTACTAGGGACCAGTACCTCTGAAGAGCATGCCACAGCTTATCAGCCTATCTCACCATCCACATTGCCTGGGTTGCTGAAAAAACAAAGAGTATGGAATCGGTGATATGAAAGGAATCAGATTATTGAGGACAATACAACTCAGGAGGTGCTATCTCCAGGGGTTCAAATTTTGGAAGTATTTGATTCAGCAAAGGATATGTAACTAACACATAATGGACAAAAATTCAGTATTTCTGTCATTTGCAATGCTGATCATCTTCCACCAACTATTTCTTCTTCTTTTGTACCCCAATTACAGTTCTTGGCCATAATATATGGTTACACTAAGAAAAGAGTTTTTATACAGTTAATAGCTTTTGCTGATTTCTGAATAATATCCACAAATATGGGGGTGTGAAACTGACTAGCAACTGATAAAGGGAGTGTGATCACATGGATAACTCAAAGGGAAAGAAACAAGGTGGGGAAATAAGAAGAGTTGGCAGGCTTGTAAGTCTGGTGAGAAGAAAAAGGAATCTCGGAAACAGATCTGAGTAATAAGTCAAGGAGTCCTGTTATTTTGACGTTGTGAAAAGGAGCATAATTGGATTAGGAGAAAAGTCCTGAATGCATGCAGAGCTTCAAAACAGATAGAGAAGAGGACCTATTGCTTGAAAACAAGTGCAATGGTATACAGTATATGATTCAGTACCTTGTTTTATCATAGAGAGAAGTGTGATCATATGAAAGCAAATCTAATAGAGCTCATTTTGAGACTTTCTACAGTACATGGCCATTATAAAAAGGCATGGATAAGGTTGCAGGCATGGCCCTAATCTCTCTCTATTTTGAATGTTGCATCTCTACAAAATAGAGATTTTATTCACCCTTTTTATGTTCTTACATACATACTTAAATCAAATAGCTATTGATCCATTAATTCCTATTATATCATCCATTATATCTAATCCCATTATCCCATGCAGTCGTATTTTCCCATAGTATTCTAGTTTATTATTATTGGTTATCCGCTGTTTTATTTTAGCAGACTTTGCCACTAGTTTTACATATGTATATATTGTATATAGTCACATTGCACAATTTCTATGTAGCTATTTTATTAAATGACTGTATATAGAGAAGCTCTGTTTATTGTACATATAGTTTACTCATTAGTGTATTTTATATCCTCATGAATCAAGGCACAGCAAGGTGTTTTTATCAAGGGATCTTGTTTGAGTCTAGCAATATCATAACCTGATGATACAGTTTAATAGAAAACCTCCACAGAGATTATACTATAGTCTATTACAACACAGAGTAATATTATATTTTACTTATTACCTATTATATCTTGGGTTTTTTCTTGTTGTTCAATAGCATCCTGTTCTGACACCCCTCTCCACGCATTCAATAAGCAACCCAGATAATTCAAATGAAGCACCGCAGATAGTCCAAACGAGCAGACACTGCTAGAATACATAGATTTTCTTAACTACTAATTCGAACGGTTGTTTCCTGCAAATCTCCCCTCCCAACGCCTCACCTATAATTTCTCTTGGGAAGGACCAATCCACAACCACCTGTGCTTAATCATCTTCTGTGAGTCTGCCTACGGAGTTGCTGCTTCCGTTTCTCATCCCTTCTCAATCTAACATCAGGGACAAACTGTGTTTGATCCTCCCCACTGCTCCATGCCTCAGGCGCCTCTTGGTGGCCAACCAGCCTCTCTGGTGCCTGCTCTGAGTCTGAACCCTGCACAGGGTCCTCCACATCACCCAGGGCAGACTCATATAGTTCCTCGCTGTCCGAGTCCATCAGCAGCTCAACCGGATCCTGCTGGGCCACACCAGCATCCTATCAAGGGTTACTTTTAATTCAGCTACTAATAACTGAATATTCTCTTTTCAATAAATCTGATCTTAGTTATTCTTCCATTTTGTAATATTTTCTCTGTTATTAACTCATAAAAGTTTAGAATTCTCTATCATAGCTGGCAGGTTCCAATACCAATACCTTGCACATATTAATAAAAAAGTGGATCCTTCCAAATTAAGGCTCCCTGAGAGCCTTACACTTGAGAAAAAGTGTACAAAACACTTGCTTGGTTATGGATATTTGAGGGAAATTATTGTTGGAAGAAATATCCACCTGATTTAATTCCAAGCTGGGAGAAAGACACTGGAAACATGGAGGCTGATTGGAAAGATGGCTTAATGATGAACAGAACCTCCAAGCACATGGTTCTGGTACAGCTGACAAAATGGAGTTGAGGTGGGGGCGGGATTATACCTTCTCTGAACTTGTTACTTGAACTTCCTGTTCCTGTGCAACAACATGTATTATATTGGCTGTTGTAGAGGTTATGTAGGGGTCATAGTTGGCTCTGTAGTTTGTCTGAGCTATGTTTGGTTGAAGTTTAGACTGCTTCATGCAATGAAGGGGCATTGGGCAATTCCTAATGTGTCTGATGGCTAATCCTACCTTTGTTGGATCTTTCTTGGGTGAGGGTATTGGTTTATGAATAAAGCTATCTATTTCTTTATCTCTTAAGTGCTGACATCTGCTATGGCTACTAAGGAAGGTGGAGGCTGCTTTCCAAGAGCATGTTTTTTCCATTTCTCCCTTTAGGGAAATATAATATTCTGCCTTTATAATATTTCCTAAAATATTTGATTCTTCTAGGAGAGAGGTGGATGCTAACTTTCTAATTATAATATTTGGATACCATTTCTTAAGAAAGAATTAGTAAAAAAAGAACTTAAGGAATACTTGCCCGAAGGAATATCCCACACGTCCAAATCTAATATGGTAAATGTAGTATTGTATGCCCATTTACTCTCAAGTATTACTTTTTTGGAATAGTTATTGGGAATTTGAACATTATTCTCAAGTGTAGTATAAATAGGAAATAATTAATAGGCAATTGTTAACTGAGAAATCCTAGCAATTGGGAATCCAGCTATTTGGAATTTATGCTTGGGCAAGCTAATAGCTGACTAAAATGTGGAGCATTAGAGCATAATTTCAAAGATCTAACCAATAAGGTAAAATCATATGACTCGTACTGAGGGAAAATTTTGAGAATAGCCAGTATAAGTATTTATTTTATTTTCTTGGATCCAACATGCATAATAGAAATAACATGGAGGCAACACAGTTGAAAGTACCCATCTCCATTTCTGTAAAAGAAGCATGGATGGTCTCAAGAATGTAGTTAGATTGAAAATAACTGCTAAATTCAGTTCACATCTAACCTTTTTTTTTAGGAAAAAAAACTAAAAAGAGAAATGAAGAGTCAAATTGCACATAGGTTTTCTGCTTCATTTGCTCTGAAATTCACTTTAATAGCCTTGACTGATTGGATTTTCCTTTCCTGATTTCTCCCTAGTATTAAACAAACAGATATTTACTTCATTTTCCTTCCTGCCATTTTCTGTTGTGTGGGATGCTCTAACAAGTTTCAGGATAACTGAAGGTGCCCTCTTTTTTGCAAGATGGATAGGGAAAGTTTGCTGACCTTACAATGAAAACAGGATTGAAGGGACTGTTGACTTAGCGGACCGAAAACCTGGAAACAGTATACAGGTGCTCCTCGACTTACAAAAATTCATTTAGTGACCATTTGAAATTACAACGCCGCTGAAAAAAGTGACTTACGACCATAGAGCCATGGTGCTGCAGTGGTTAGAATGCAGTACTGCAGGCTACTTCTGCTGCCTGCTATCTGCCAAAAGTTCGACAGTTCGATTCTGACCGGCTCAAGATTGACTCAGCCTTCCATCCTTCCGAGGTGGGTAAAAGGAGGACCCAGATTGTTGGGGGCAAGATGCTCACTCTGTAAACTGCTCAAAGGGGGTTGTAAAGCACTGTAAAGCGATATATAAGACAAAGTGCTTTTTTCACACTTATGACCGTTGCAGCAGTTCCATGGTCACATGATTTATATTTGGATGCTTAACAACGGTTTCATATTTATGATGGTTGCAGAGTCTCGGAGTCACATGATCCCCTTTTGCGACCTTCTGACAAGCAAAATCAGTAGGGTAGCCAGATTCACTTAACAACCGTATTACTAATTTAACAACTGCAGCGATTCACTTAACAAACGTGGCAAGAACAGTTGTAAATTGGGGCAAAGCTCACTCAACAGATTTCTCACTTAGCAACATAAACTCTGGGCTCAATTCTGGTCATAAGTCAAGGACTACCTGTATTTGATTGAAGAGATCCCATTTCAGATTCAGTAACATTCCAAGGTGGATTATACAATATACAAATGATGCCTATTTTTTAGAAAGATTTCCCCTTCTATTTTATATATCCCATGTTATTTATCCCCATAATTCAGTGTATATACCGTAGTAGAGATTTTTTTTGAAAGCTCCATTACATTTTTCTTTTAATCAGAGAGCCAGCGGTCATATAAACTTTACCCTGTCTAATAACTTGTGTTATCCCCACTGGATTTTGCTGATTGGGCCAAAGTAATTGAAAATCTGCTGAAACAGCTATGGATCTAATGGAACACAAGAGCAGTAGTATTTCTCACCCCCGAGGGAACGTTTCCAAATCAGCATTTCTATTCAGGTTCAGTTTTGTTGGCTGGGGAAAACAGTCTATATTACATTCTTTGGCAAACTATCTAAAATGTTCATAGAAGTAGATAGTGTATTAAGGTTGTCAGAATTAATTCTTGTTGTTTACCTCTGAGCACTGTCAACAGGAAGAAATGTCAAAGCGCCAGATTTCCATCGGTTCCTTCAGCATCGTGTCACTGTTCCCAGTGGCAAGAACATTTCCATAGTTATAATGTGGGGTGATTGGAGAGGCTACTTTCAGACTATGAAGCCGTAAGAAAATGGGGACAGGAGGAAATTGCTTGAATAGGAATGCTAAAGATTCTGAAAATTCAGGGGGAGGGGAGTAGGCAATATTATCATGTATTTCCTCTTAAAGTCATATCATATTCAGAGGAAACTAAAATAGAAATATCTGTTAGTCCAGGATTCATTTTAAAATCAAGAATATATTTGATTAGCATCAGAATGTAAAACAAGATGGATTGCCTAATTTCCAAAAAGATGAAAGGCTCATGTGCTGACTCTGACAAAGAACTTGATTTCTTAAAGTAGGGACATTTTATTGGTTACTGCTATTGATCTTTTTTTCATTCTTTGTTATTTTTCTTCTGCCTTTCATTAGACTGAGCCAATTCCTTGCTTCCTCTGGCTATGAGCCCACACATTACTGAACAAAATGTACGGTAAATGCTTTTTTGTATACTCTGAATTTTTTGCCAAAGAAATCAGAGTAGACTGCTCTCCAAGAGGAGAAAAATAAATTATAAAATGTGAAAATATAATTACAAATAATTAAAGTTACAAAAACTGCAGAATAAAAGAACAAAACGTTAATTATGCTAACATACCTAGAACAACAAATAAAAAAAAATAGGAATAAGAATAATAAAATTCTAAAGGTCCAGAGGACTTTAGCTTCTTCATTTTCTGTTTGTCGATTTTGTGGTCTCACTAGTTCTCGGATCCAGGCAGATCGAATTTCTTGCAAATAATCCAGTGTTCCATTGTTACTACTTTGTCATGCCGTTGCTTGTAGTCAATCTCTGTGTTCTTCTTGCAGCAGCTAACTAGGTGATTGACTGTTTCTTCAGCTGGCATCTGTTGCCTGTTGCCATCTTCCCAATTCTGCTTTTCTATGCATTTGTTCTTAAGGCTTGGTCTTTTGAAGCCAGAATTAACCCCTCGGGTTTTTTTCTTCAACTTTCCTGCTCTTAGCCATTGCCACGTGTTGTTATCTGCTTGGCCTGATGAGTAGTACTTTGCCTTGCCTCTTCTTCATTTGGTCTTTCTTGTATGCCAGCTTGGTTTCTCCACTTAGCGGCAGTCCTTGACTGGCCATTTAGTGACTGTTCAAAGTTACAATGGACCTCTCCAGGGCTATGACCTGGATTCATAGATGGTCGGGCTCCCTCCAAGGTCACCTGATCGTATTTTGTGCACCCAGGAACAGACCTGCATTACATTGTTTACAGTATCCCATGGTCACATTACTTAATTTATGTTTTTGCCAGAAACTGATATTTACTTCCAGTTTCTGACGACCACTGCGGACAATGGGTTTTCTTAATGACTGTCACAAAAAAAAAAGGTTTTAAAATTGGAGGTGGTGACTTGCTTAAAAACCACCATGACTTACAACGGTAAATCTGGGCTCAATTACGGCTATAATTTGAGGACTTACTAATAATTCTGGAATGGAGTGGGAAAGCAGGTCCAAGACCTGCAGGAATCTTGAAAGATAGAAAGCAGAGCATGGGGTGTCTCATAGGAGGGAGGCGTTGGGAGGCCTGGACAGGTAGGCCTCAGCCTGCGCTAGATCTCCCAGGGCCTCCCACACTCCTGAGCTAACAACATGGATAGGGTCGTTAAGCAAGGTACTTAATGACAGCATAAGAGGAAACCGGGTATAGGAGGTCATTAAAACAGTTGTGTGGGCAACGCATTTAATGACTGTTACAACTTGTGACCATAATGGGCAGACTCCATTATTGCTATAAGTTGAGGACTACCTGTACTCAATAATCTTCATGGTATATTAGCTTCAGTGCATCTTCACTCTTTTTCAGGTATTCTTCTGATGCCCTTTTTTCTTCTTAAATTCTCTAGCGTACTTGCAACATTCCACGCCCCTCAATTTTTATTAGTAAGTAGAATCTGTCAACATAGCTGCGCAAATGAAGGGCATGTTTCATTGTAATGATTTTTGTGGTCTTCTTATCAAGGGCTTTTAGTTCTGCTGGAGTGCAGTCCACTACTCCAGCTGTGCCTTTAATGACAGGAATTGCCAGGTGTTAATTGCTTGAAGATCTTTCCTCCCCTATCTTTAAGATTTTCTTCACTGTCCTGATGTATTTGCTTATAACCTTCTTGACTTCAGTGTGTTTGATGTTGTCAGCCTGAAGGAGGCCCAGTTTTATCTTGACTCTTGATCTTATTTCCAGAGGGCATTTTGATTCCTTCAGTTTTCACTATTTTTCTTCTGTGGATGGTGTGAGTGGCACATTTGTCTAGTCCAAATTCTATTGCAATATCTTGCTTATATACAGACAGCGTTCAGTTATTCCATTTCAGATGGTGTTTTTTTCATGTAGTTTCAGATCTTCCATGAAGCATATAATATTCTAGACTTAATAATTGTCAATAAGACAGAAAAAATTATGAATAGTGTATGTTTCAGTACTTAGAGGAAGCAAAAGAAAAGAGAAAGAACAGAGAAAATCAAAAAATACAAAGACCTGTAAATAGGAGTTTGGTTATTGTCACCGATGCCATACCAAAAAGTTTTGGAAAGGACTTAGAAAATCAGCACATTAACATTTCGATCTGTCAATTACAAATGGTCACATTGCTTGCATGCACTCATGTACTATGCCAATACGTTATGACATCCTAGGTTCTTGAGAAGAACTCGGTTCATACGAAGGCCAACAACAACTAAAGAACTGGCCGCTGTGATTTCACATTGTTGTCTATATAATAACAATGCTAGTAATGAGATATAAAACATAGAAAAATAATGAAGCAGTTTTTAGCACACCAAAGCATTTCTGTAAAGCCGATTCTTAAATGGTGTCAGAAATATTCAGTGATATGAAGCTATGGGAAGGTATTGTTTCTATTACAAGGAGGTGAAAAAGACTTAATGACATGTGTTGACATTAGGTTTTCTAATCTTAGCAAAACATAAAATAATAGCTTCCCTGAGGAATTATAAAGGGGACATTTTGCTAATTATAGGTACAGCTGGAAGATGGACCAGAGAAGCATTGCCATGCATATAGGTCAGGTGCCAACCACATTAGGAGGTTTGAGCTGGACGTCAGCCATGCTGGGAGGCTTGGCAGTCAAAAGAGCAGGCCAGAGGATAAGCTGGAGGACGGTCCATGCCTTTGAGCCTGATGCATTTGCCACCTCTGTGAGTCTATGTTAGCCACCCTAAGAAGTTTGGAGGCTGGAGGAGTGGGCCAGAGAGCAGGCCAGCTGCAACCCTGGCCATGGCTGGTGTGTTGGCCACTTTGGTAGACTTAATGTAGCTCACTTATTGTGCCTGTGGGCCTTGCGCTGGTTGAAGAAATGAACCAGAGGCCACGTTTATAGCTCTGGCGACAACGGGGTTGTGTTTGATATGTCTGTAACCTCTTTTGCTGTCGGCCTCTATCCTCACAGACTGAACAACTCTATTTGATTTTTAATCAGAAGAGAACAACCAGAACTCTAGAGCTTTGGGTTACTGGTGTTAGCTAGGCTTTTGGGTGAGGAGGATAATAATAGAATGGCAGTGTCCTATGAACCCTTCCCCCCATAGTGTCTACTTTTGAGTTGTAAAGGGATAAAACCCAATTCAACCTGCCAGCTCAGGATCTCTGACTGTGCGATTCCTTCCAACTTTGGATGAGAGCAAGAGGTTGGATAAGAGTGAATGGGATGGTAACCCTTACCAGCTGGTAAGAGCAACAAGGAGGAGACTCCTGTAAGTATAAGAGTGTTCTTATATGTTTGTGTTTATGTGTGTGTGGGGGGGGGCTGAGTTGGGGAGATGGTCATTGGGTACCCTGATAACACTGAGTCTATGAAGCTTTGCCTCAGGATGCCCGGATTCTCTCTCCCACCCCCTCCGGCCCGGGATGGATAGAATCAAACACTGTGGGAGATGCCCAACCTTGAGAATGGAGGGGGAGATGGATTGGAGAATAATATGGCGTTGGAGGGATATGGGCCAGCCAAAATGTTACAGTGATAAGAAGCATGGGACTATGCAGTGGGAGACTAGGAGTGTGCCATTCTTTGGGAAGACAGAACCGATGTCTTATACAGGTTTCATGTTCCAGCTCCTTGGTCCCAATCCCTGTACCCAATCAGCAGGTAGTCAGCGGTTCTGGTTTTCAGTTGCTGCTTCTAAATGCTAGGCTAGAGCAATCTATAATAAGACCTCCCTCATCTGAGATTTAATCACTGAAGAGAGACCTAACCTGGCTGGGCCTGGAAGATGGGGTGGCCCTTTCAGAAATAGGACCAGTTGGGTTTTGGGTATGAAACTAGCCAAGACTTAATGGCAAGTGTAGAAATGTGGGCAGTCATCATCTGGGAATCCCTTGTGGCCTTCAGGGATACTGTACCATAGATCACCGGGTATGAGACCTGTTCATTAAGTTGTGTTCTAGGGACCACTTGGGATTGTTGCTGTTGCACCCAGCCTCTCTTCTGCATATCAACCTCCCTGCCTCCTGAGCTCCTTGGTTCTGTTTCTGGGTTGGCAGTAGAGTTACAGTCTTGAAGACTTCAATCTGCCTTCTCTGGAGGTAAGTTCTGAGATGGCTCAAGAGTGGCAGAAGTGATGATTTTACCAGAAGTTCTCTATCACTTCAACTGTATGATCTGGCTATGCGTAATAAGCAGGGAAAGAAATTTGCATTTGCTCACATTTTTATCCTCATTTATAGTGACCCGTGTTGGCTTCAGGCCTCTCATTTTTGATAATAAACCGTCCGAACAATATGTCCTCATCTTTCAAATAGTTGTTTGTTATAATGCCAAAATGGATACACTGTTCTGTGTTTCTGAAAGTTTATATTTGAATGTGACATTTAGCCTAAATTTCTTCTTGCCTCCATCTGCTAGAAGGCAAATAAAACCCTTAGGCGCTCCCAAAGCCACCTCTGGGATACAGTGGTAAATGTCTTGCTGTCTCCATTTAAAACAATGAAGTGGTATCTGCCGCTTTGTGAAAATACATGTCTATCGTTAATGAATCTAAGGTTTAGCATTGAGTCCAAGTAACCCAGAGGCAATCCATCTAAAATGTCACATGTGAATAAAAGCATCTGGTTGTGTAAAATGATTGCTTCTCCTTTTTTTTTATAAATAACGTTTTGGTAGCTCTAAGGAATCTGGTAGCTTCTAGGATTGCTTTTTTTTTCTTTTTAAAGGTGCATCTTTCAATGAAATACATATGCATCCAAAGCGAGACAGCCGAGTAGAGTCAAATAAAGAAGAATAACATGTTCAGAAGGCCTCCAAAGGAGGGGTTGCAATTTCAGGGTTTAGAATGGACAAAGTCAATGATAGTCTTGCATCCAAAGGGATAATGAAAATTAAAAGGACAAGGCTTCTCATGTGAATATTATATAACTGAGTGGTGGAGTGTGTGTTTTGTATGCAAAGTTCCAAGTCTGATCTCCTAGGAAGGCTGAGCAAAATTCACATTTGAAGTAACGAATGAGATAGAGAACAATTCAAGTCCCTTTAAAGGCAATTATATGCTCCATTTCTTTTTCTTTCTTTCCCTCTTTGATAAGAATTAAAATTACAACATGCTCAGTACGGATTAAGCTAAAGCAGTTATGCAAATACAACCAAGTTGGCAGATTCAAACATTCAAATATTTAAAATGCTTGGTTGTATTTAACAGTTTGCAAAGCAATGAGAACAATGAGCAGCATAAAAAGATAGACCCATGTCTATGGATTCCTGCATTGGGCAAGGGGCTGGAGTAGAAGACCTCCAATATCCCTTCCAGCCCTATGATTCTAAAGTTAAATTTACACACTTCTCCACTCTTACCCAGTGATTCTTTCCTTGACACAGTTTGGCCATTGTGATTCCCTCTGGGCATTAGCCAAAGACAGCCATTTCAAGATGAAGGTCCCCTTCCCACTAAGAGTCACTGCCCACCTAAGTAGAAAATTAATGGCCTAGTCTTGTGCTTCCTAGACACATCAGATTGTGAGGTTACAGTCTGGCTTCTAAAGGCTACGGATGCAAAATACTAATATGTTGCCACTTGCAATGGAAATATTTAAGTTACTGCAACCATGCTATTTCTTGCAAACATTTGAAGTTTTGGTTCTTTGATACTCAGCTTACTCTGAATGTCACACCTGGAAGCTATCCAGTCAAACTTTACTAGAACTCTATGGTGAGCCCAGTCTTTGGCGTACGTTCTTCAGATATCCTTCTACACAACAGCCTGAATGCAAATATGTCATCTAAAATATTAGCAAAGACAATATTTTTGAGGTGACTCACTGGCTCAGGTAACTTTTGATGATATATGCAGCTTTTCACTCTGTTTTAAAATTGCTTAGTCTCAGCAGAGCTATTCATGAATTTAAACAGAGAGTCCTTGATCTAGATATATGAAGTGATAGATCTAAAATTGTGATGGTAGAAAATACACATAGCTCAGAGTGAAATGTTGGGTGGTACGAGTTTTCTGATCTTGGTTTTTCATTTGCAGATAATGCAAATGCTGAGATAATCTTCTTCAGTGCTTTGATCTTGGAAAAATGGGAGGTTTCTCGTTTGTTGTGAAATATATCATTGCCTGTCCTGCCAGCTTCTCCTAACTGTGATTAGATGGGTTGTGTTTTTGGATGCTGTTGTTTTCTATATGATTGACAGGTCATTATCTAGTTCTTGTTGAAACAATGCAGTGCCATCTTCTGTTTATGTTGTTAATCATTGTGTGATAAAGAGGGTGGGATGTACTGTAAAAATTTAAATTTTTAAAAGTAGATTTTCTTAGTTAAGAATTTGGGTTTTTTTCTTATTTATCTGTATCGGTAGAAAATTGCATAGAACTAAGAAAATGGATGAGATTCACAGCGCCCTTTGATGCTGTAATTCAGTTTAAACTGACTGTGAGGCATGACTCAGAAGGCAGAGAACAAGATGTGGACTTGAATTTCAAGGCCTAGACTTGTATTTTATCACAATATTAAGAGGTCTGTGTGACTGAAAGCCTAGTGATGAAGAAATGTTTCAGATCTCAATTGTTTTGGTTTAGACCAGGAATGTCCAATCTCGACAACTTTAAGACCTGTGGACTTCAACTTCCAGAATTCCTCAGCCAGCTTAGTCTATAATAAATTGCTCGTTTTGCATGACAGTGCACAGGGAGGATGCACAGGACTTCCTACAAGCCTGGCCCGCTGATAAATTAGCAATCAACAAATATGTAGACTTAAAACCTATCTCTGCACTATTCAAAAACAAGTATCAAACAGAGAAGCAAACAGTGCAGATCAGTGCAATTTCCACCGTTATGTTTGCAGTAGGAGAGTCTGTCTGCTATTTTTTCTCCAGTGATAACAACGAATTAGTACATAGAAAATAATATTAAGTTTACAGCAGCAATCTTCCTGGACTTCCTAGAGCGCTAGAAAATCCCATTGTGAAGAAGTAAATTGTTTCAGGAAACAGGACATCGCCTCAAGGATGAGACAAGCATGCGTATTCTTCCCATAGGGTATTCATTCACAACAGTTGTGTTGTGGAGACAACTTCCAATTAGGCTGCATTTCAAATGGGGGGAAAATGAACCTTCCATAAATTCTCACATTTGATATTCTGGCAGTCATCACCCTGCCCTTGCCTCCACTTAGCCATCATAGCCTCTGTTGTGACTCTTTTTGCTTTCTCTGAAGTATTGGGAAGGTGGGGTGATTTTAGGTATCAATAGTTTTCTGTTAAGCGTATAATCATCCTTGTCCACAGTTTTCTATTGCTATAGGCATGATGTCCTTACGTGCTTCAAAATTTTATTTTAAATTTCCCCATAAACGTTGCCCTGAATTTTCTAGTTCAGATTCTTGGCATTTTTAAAAGTCAAAATGTATTGCAATGGGTTTCAGTTGTATAAAGCTACTTGTTTATATTTTTCCTGTCTTTTATATGAAAATCCCATTATATTGTTTGGCATTCCAGATAATTACTTTTGAGCTACCACTTTATATTTAGTTTTACCCCTCAAGCTATAGCTGTTAGACCTTGTGATTCTAGTAAAAGTTAATCGTATCAGTTCAAGGTCTGCAATTGTCTGATCTGAACTCAACACTTCACACTTCCTTTTTGCTCACAGAACTGTGTGCAACTAACGAATCACAATTCCAATGTAATATTTGAAATGGAACCATGGGGTCCTAATTGCTTCTGGAAAATTTTAAAATGGAAGGTTATCCAATGGTATAGCTATTCTTGGAAAACATGAGATACATTCACTGTGTAATAATTCAGCAGAAGCAGAACTAGTAGTATACTCTCAGCCAAAGAACCTTTTTTCTCAGACAATAGCAGACATAACCCTGGTGAGATTCAGAAACAGTCTTTGTGGGACACGGGTTTTTCATAACAAACATTACAAATTAACTGTCCAACATTCCCCGTATCAAAGTATAAGGGTGACCTGTCGATCTGGTGGTCTCCAGTTCTTCTGTCCCAAAGGTGCTTTTTCAAAAGGCAACTGGACTTTGTTTTTCCTTGAAGATGTTTTGCTTCTCATCTAAAACTTCTTCAGATCTCACCATTTTCTTCTCTGCATTGTGAGACTTGTGTTCACTTAGATTAGAAGAACCAAAACAAAAAAAAATAGCAGTGGAGGAAGAAGTTGAGGTGAAATCCTTTCCTCTCCTCTCATTTTTTGCCAACAAGACAGGGCTCATCACGTAGATGAGAAGAGGAAATGACTGGACGAGTTGGACATTTCGCTTCTCATCCTGGATGAGAAGAAAAATGCCTTCAAGAAAAACCAAAGTCCAGTTGTCTTTTGAAAAAACACCTTTAGGACAACCATGACCTGGATGACTGAGAATCTCCATAGACCTCCAGTTCTTCTGTACTCTGACTCATTTGAGCTTAGCAGGAAAAGTGCTGCTGCATGAGTTCCATAGCATTGCTAACCAAGGATTTTTTTCCCCATGCTCCCTGCTGGGAGCTCCTTCCCTGGTTTTCTTGCCTTTCAGTTTACCACCTACTTGTCCAGCTGAGTCATTTCCCCTTCTCATCTACTTGATGAGGCCTATCCTGTTGGCAATAAGCGAGATGAGAGGCAAGGTTTTCCCCTCAACGTCTCTCTCCACTGCTGTATTTTTTTTTAATTGGTTCTTCTAAGTGAACGCAGATCTGACAATGCAGAGAAGTAAAAGGGTGATGAATCACTTGGGGAAGCCTTGAGGAAAATAAGGTGTCTGACTTGAATTAGCAGCAGCTTTCCTCATCTCTATCATTACCTCAGAATTCTTCCTGTCAGTCCTTTTCTTTTGTCTCGAAGTGGCAAATTGCATCTTTTCTCTCTGTTGCAGAGATGTGAAACAAGGGACGCAAGAAGCTTTGATGTCTAATGTCGCCAAAGCGTCTCTGATCCAGCCCATTATTAGGGAGTTCATTGGCCAGGATGGGGGTGCCATGAATGGCCTTTTGGATTAGATGAGGAAACCATTTTCAATGATAATAAAATTAATTAGAAAGGTGGGAGAGAGTTGCTGTGAAAGAGATGTAATTTTTTTCATTAATTCTAATAGGAAAATGTATGTAACATAGAATTGTCATTCAAAGAAAAGTTGGACTTTTGTTATTTCAAGATTTGTTGAGGTGGTAGATTGAGCACCACCTCTCTAGAGCTTCTTTCAACCAGAGTCATTTTTATACTATGTTGATTGAAGGGACACTAGGATGGGTGTTTTATTTTAAAAACACATATCTCCTAGGAAACTTGTTCAGCTTATGATGGGGCCTGACAATGATTCACTGCTTAATTATAACAGTTAGTAATACACATTGCACACATTAAAATGGATTTGGTTCCAAGAAGTAACTAGTGTCAACATCCCATATTTCACTATTACTTATTGTACTTGTAAGTAGCAAAAGAAATGGCAAATCTGCTTAATTATTAAAACCTTTTATACAACATAAATAATGTTTAGTTTATGTCAGCATAATGAGTAAAAATATCGTGTAAGCCAGCTTTTCTTATATAGGCACACATAATGCATTTTCTACATTCCTTTTCGCCCAACATCCCTTCTCTGCTATATATTTCGTATGGTACCTGCTCCCAAGCAGTGATTACTCTTCTGGGCTTCTCATCCTGGGTAGCTTAGAGGTACTGCTCTAATTTTCCTTTCACAAAGCACATAAAAACATTTGAAGAAGCAAAGCTTGAGAGAGATGTAGTCTCCTCAGTGTCACAATGAATACCAACTAAGCCTGAGGCCAGCTACTAAAGTGGTTTAGGCAGCCTGTAACAACAGTGGCTGAGGCTGTGGTTGGAGGCAACACACTTATCAAATTTATTTATTTTATCAAATTTCTATACCCCTACATCACACTAGTGTGACCCTGGGCAGTTTACAGATAAAACAGTAAAATCTTATGAAAGCTATAATTAAAAACAAAGTTAAATCCCAGATTAAAAATAGAGTTAAAAAAGAACAATTGCAGAGTTAAAAGGCAGAGGAAGTGCCTTCAGCCCACCAACCAACCATCCCCAAGATCGCATGGTACGCTTAGAACCCCAGGCTGGTTGGCAGTGCCAGGTCTTCACGCTCGTCCAGGAGGCTGGACTAGTGAGGGAGGGGCCTTCCTAACCACTGGGAGCATGCTGTCCCATAGAGTGGGTGCAATGGCAGAGAAAGTTCTTTTCCTAAATCCTGTATGCAGAATGTCAGAATTATGTATTAGACTATATATATATATTCACAATATGCATATATGTATATCACTATATCAACATTGCCGTACATAGCACCTTTTTCTACTTTTGGCTTTGGATTGTTTGAATAATTCTAGCTTTAGCATCCTAGTAAAAGAGATTTTCTAGTTTGGCGATATGTCTTCTTCTTCTCTATATCTCTTCTTGAGATCAGAACCATATTGTTTAGAGCACCGGTTCCCATCTCTGCTATCAAAAGTTTTTACTGTGCACTAATATTTACGAAGGAAATTTCATGATTGGAGGCTCATGGGTTTAGGTTTGTCATCTTGGGTTCTAGCACATTAATTACATAATCAATTTAAGATAGAACATCTAGTTTCTTTCAGCATGAAACAGAACAATTTTTTTTTATCCAAAGCCTGTGTGTGATATATTTTTGTGCCGTTAGCTCAGGTTCTAGATTGAGAATAGAGAAGACGCTGCCAAGTTTGCAAAGGACAACGGCTTAGTTTAATAGGCCTTTTGCAAGGTTATGCTTCTTAATATATTAAATTTGGATAATAACATGTAATACATATGGTCATTCTGCTTGAAATTTAGGTTTGGCTACTTTTTCAGAATAAAATTATTTTATCTTCTGTTTTTAAACAAAAAACCTCACTGTCAACAGTAATCCCTTTTTGTTTGAAAAGCTTTCATTTTTAAACTATATGTTTCTAAATGTGAAACTTTTACTTTTTAGATCACCACACTGTATTTTCAGTTTGTTTTATTTCCAATTTTAATGGGTGAATGAAACTGATGAATTGGGTTACGTTCTGCTTTCAAAGACTCTTGTTTCAAACTTTAAAAATCTTTACCTGATGCCAAGCAAATTCACCTGTCAAATATTTGTCTTTGAAACAGGTTCTATCTGATTAGTGGAGGAGTTCCTTTTATTATCTGTGGAATTACTGCAGCAATCAACATAAATAATTATGGGATAAAAAGTTACGCCGGAGCTCAGTTGTAAGTATATCCCTATATTTTCCATGTATGACGCCACTGTTATTTCCTGTAAGAATAAGCCATGATTAAATAACGTTCAGACTGGAAATCATAGAGCCTAATCCAGGATCCCTGTCAGGTTAGTTACTCCCTATCAGCATGTGGTTTTTGTCATTTTATAACATTACATATTATACTATGCACACAGCCTATGCTGCAGGCTAATTATGGGCTTTAATGTTTATAAAGTAAATATATGAATGCATGAGGGGATGCACACCTATTTAGAAATCCACCAATTTCTTCTAAAGGCATTGGTTTAACTGAGTACTAAAAAGTACCACAGAGGCAGCAATAAATTGTGTATTACAATATGTTGGTAGCATTTAAGGAAAGAATTTCAATTAATGTCCAGTCAGTGTTCCCATGTTTTTAGAAAAGGGGAGGAAGCAAACTGTATTTTTCCTTGATGGGAATACTTTTAAGAAATTTCATTTGAGAAATGCATTAGCAAAAAGGAAGAACTCCAGCAGATTAAAGAGAGCACAGAACTCTTCTGGAAGTTCTACCCTATTAAAACCTATTTATTCCATCACGTGGAATCATTATTAGACAATCACTTATAATCAACAGGGTGTTAAAAGATCTGATTATTTATGTTCATAAATTTGTGAGAGACTTTCCTGCCAGCACTTTTACAGAGCTTGTGCTACTTTAGTTTAATCACTTCAATCACAGGCAATCAATACCAGATATCACCATACGAATAGAAAACCAGGAAACAGGTGGAGGGGTAAAACTGCTCAGGGGAGAGAGGGGTGTGTGTAGACTAAGTTACAGCACAGTATCTTGTATGCCTTATCCATTTTTCACAAATGTAGACCTTCCAACTTCTGTGTGCTTTTATGGAGCTAGGTTTTGAAGTGACCTCTGATGAAGACCCTTTTGAAAATACCCCTGACTCACAGAAGGCTTCCATTGGCTCTCGTTTCATTTTATTTGCTGTGAAGCTCTTGAAAGGCTTTCGGGATACCTAGGGGTTGTCTGGGGGAAGGATTGTTGTATTGTTGTTTTTTAACTAAACAAGCGAACTATTCTGAGGAATCAGAGGAAGCTGTTAATATTTTATGTGTTAGTGAGACGCACTTGAGAGCAGAGAAATTCAAATAAGGCTGCACTGCACAACCTGAAAGGTACATGTGAGCATCTACTGAATCAGCTCAAAGTTTACCTCTTTGTTCCTCCTAGCGCCTGGAAAACAGAGCCTCTGTAAGTGGCTGCTCGGGATATATATATATTTTTTTGTGGGGGGGACCTATATTCAAGAGTGCCTGGAATAAAACTAAGCAAAACTACCACAATAGCAATAAGGAATAAAATGCAGGTAGTCCTCAACTTACAACTGTTCGTTTAGTGACTATTAGAAGTTACAATGGCACTGGAAAAATGTGACAAGACCATTTCTCATACTTGTGACCGTCACAGCAGCCCCATGGTCATGTGACCAACTGACTCACATTTATGAGGGTTGCAATGTCCAGGGTCATATGATCCCTGCAACCTTCTGGCAATCAAAGTCAATGGGTAAACCAGATTCACTTAACAACCGTGTTATTAGTATAACAACTACGGAGATTCACTTAACAAATGTGGCAAGAAAAGTCATAAAATGGGGCAAAATTAACTTAACACGTTTCTCACTTAGCAGCACAAATTTTGGGCTCAATTATGGTAGTAAGTCGAAGACTATCTGTAATTATGAATCATTTTCATAATTATGCAGCGTATGAATTATTAGCCCTGGCTCTTAGAAGAAGAATAGAGTTGTGCAGCATTATAATAACAGTAAAGAGTGTATCATTATACCCTAACTAGGGAGGGCATCCTAAAATCAGGGGGCTACCACTGAAAAGGCCCATTCCAGGACAGCCACTCACTCATTATCCTTCCCTAGTGGAGATATTTACAGATGGTCATCAATGTATAACCAGTCACTTAACATCCATTCTAAGTTATGAATGACCTTCCCAAAGCTACTTACAACTCGTTTTCAAAGATACTATGACCCACCCAAGGTCATGTGATCACACTTTGGGTACTTGGCAACCGACTCAGTTTTACAGCCGTTTGCAAGCATCCCATGGTCCCTTGACTGCGATTCGCAACTTTTTCGCCAGTTCCAATGTTCACTTCTGGTTTCCAGCAAAAAAAACACCTACCGTGAAAAATGGACTTGCTTAACAACCACAACATTCGCTTAATGACCACTGCATTTGCTAAACAACTGCCATAAAAAATGTCAAAAAATCGAGTTTGGTCACATGGTGCTTCAACTTACAACTGCAACAACCTTGTGACCCTAATTTTGGATTCAACTACAGTTTTAGGTTGAGGGCTACTTTTAAGGGATTCTTAAAGTTCATATATTATTTTGTCCAGCTTTGTGCACTGGGCTGGTGGATACAGACTTCCAAGGATTCCAAGCTCCTATATGTTAACTGCTCCTCTCCCTTTACATTAGCTGAGAAGAGCCTACTTCCACCATTTCTCTACACAAAAGGGGAGGTTTCAACAATCACACTGCCAAATAATTTCTACACTAGTGGCTCTGAGTGAACCCCATTTTTGTCTTTTTGTTTGATTGGAATCAAGAAGAGAATTCAAGTGGGGTTGTAGGGAGGCGATAGACAAGGGAAGCAAGTGGCAAAGCGTGTGCTGTAGTATAAACCTACACGCCTGCCATACTTGTGTCCAGTGTCAGGATGCAAATGTGAAAGAACAGAGTCAGTGTGGTGATGTTGCAATGCACATTCCATCATTGTTTTATCATTGTAGTTTGTATCAGAGACCTATGAGGGAACGAATCTCTAAGCATCTGCAATTTTTCTCTGTGGATGCGCTCCGATTTAACAGTACACTGTGAGGTAATTTTATTAGCCGTGTTTCAAAACCAGAGTATTGGATTTGGTATCTAGAGAGCTTTAATGAAAACTTATTTTCTTGTATGATATGAGAGCCAGTGCGATGTGGAGATTAAAGGGAGCTTTATATTTACCTCAGCCGCTGAGCTTACTGGGGGATCCCTGCAACAGGCTGAGATCCTATCAAAAATATTGCTTAAACGTCGTTCTATGGGTAAAAACTATATGGGCGTTACAAGTAGTCCTTGACTTATAACTAAAATTGGGAGCCAAATTTTCAATGTTAAAGAAGGTGGTTGCTAAGTGAACTGTGCCTGAACGTATGACCATTTTGCCATTTGTTGTTAAGTGAATCCTACAGTCATTAAGCAAATCCTTCTTCCCCCATTGATTGTAGAGATTCTCAGTCATCCAGGTCATAATTGTTTCAAAGGTGCTTTTTAAAAAGGCAACTGGACTTTGTTTTTGCTTGAGGGAGACGTTTCGTTACTCATCCAAGGAGCTTCTTCAGTTCTGACTGAGTGGTGGTGGTGGTGGTGAAATGGAAGCCTTATATTCCTTTGTAGTCATCTGGTCATTAGCATTCTCTCTGAAAGCCATTGAGGCTACCTGGGGGTTTATTTATGCCATCAGGATCACCAGAATCATCTCACCTGCAAATAGGGGTTGAATCTCCTTGGAACTGCTGAAAGGATTTTGTTGTAAACAGGAGGTAAGTGATTGAGGTGACCCTGTCAACACAGATGAAGGGCTCTCAGAGAGAGTGCTAATGAACAAGACGACTGTAAAGGAATATATATCATTCCATTTCCACCCCTGTCCCCAACATTCAGTCAGAACTGAAGAAGCTTCTTGGATGAGAAGTGAACCATCTTCCTCAAGGAAAAAACAAAGTCAGGTTGCCTTTTGAAAAAGCACCTTTGAAACTTTGTCCCCCGCCTTCCATTGATTTTGCTTGTCAGAAGCCCATTTGGAAGGTCACAAATGGTGATCATGTGAAATCCAGGACACTGCAATTGGTGTAAATACATGCTAGTTCCAAGCACCCAAATTTTGATCATGTGACCATGGGGATGCTGCAACAGCTGTAAAATGCAAGGACTTGTTATAAGTCACTTTTTTCAGTGATGTTTTAACGTTGAACAGTTGCTAAATGAATGTTTGTAAGAAGAGGTCTACCTGTAAAATTACCTTTACTATGCATATGTAAGCCCCATTTTTGTAGAGGACATACTTTTTCTAAACAATGTACAGTTTATTGTAAATGTATTTATTTATTTCGCATTAGGAGGCAATTTGTCTTCAATATTATTGATTTGATTTCTTTCTTTCTTTTTAAACTCTATTTCACCCTACCCTTGTGTGTAGTTGTTGGATGTCATGGGAGCCAAGTCTTGGTGCATTTTATGGACCGCTTGCATTCATTCTTCTGGTAACATGCATTTACTTCCTCTGCACCTATGTGCAATTGAGGCGTCACCCAGAACGCAAGTATGAATTAAAGGAAAGGATAGAAGATCAGCAGAGGTTGGCAAGTCCCGAACTTGGCCATAGTCACATGACAGACATTGGATCAGTTTCCCAGGCAACCTGTTCAATGATGTCTTCATCCTTGTTGGAAAATGAGCACTCCTTCAAGGCTCAGCTCCGAGCTGCTGCATTCACTTTGTTTCTGTTTACTGCTACCTGGACTTTTGGCGCTCTGGCTGTTTCTCAAGGACATTTCTTGGATATGATATTTAGTTGCCTATATGGAGCATTTTGTGTCACCTTGGGGCTCTTCATCCTCATCCATCACTGTGCAAAGCGAGATGATGTGTGGCATTGCTGGTGGTCCTGTTGCCCTTCTCGAAGGAACACCTACTCAGTGCAAGTTAATGTCCGTCCCAAAGTTAATGTCAACGGTGAAAGCCAAGCTCATGCCTCATGCCTTCAAGAATCACCATGCCCAAGTAAATCTGCCCTTTTTAACCACCCGGCCGTTAGTCACTGCAAGCTCACTAATCTACAGGCTGTTCAAAACCACGTCAACTGCCTTTCGCCGGTCACTCCATGTTGTGCAAAAATGCATTGTGATCAGCTCCTGGAAGATGAAGCTCATGTTCATGTCCACAACGAAGGGACTTTCAGACCCAACATGCACATTCACAGATGTTTGAAAAGTAGAACTAAACCACGATATTTCAGCCGACATCGATCTGCAGGAGAAAGGGAGTATGCTTACCACATTCCTTCAAGTATTGATGGCAGCATACACAGCTCACATACAGACAGTCCCCATAGTACACATGACAGTCACTCAGGCCACAGGCGGCCGTGTTGTGCCAAAAACAGTCCCTATCCAACCATCACTCAGCCTGAAAGTAGTGATGCAAGTACTGTGATCTACAGTTGTGCTAAAGTCCCAGAAACTGAGACAGGCCCTCATTTTGAAATGCATCCACGGACACAATCCTTGCCATTTAGCACAACCAGCCACAATGGAATCCTAAAGGGAAACTTGCATGAAGCCATGATCTACAGTTCAGATAGTACAGGAAATATCAAAACGGGGCCGTGGAAGAATGAAACTACTGTGTAGTTGGTAGGCCACATTTCTCAGCTTGCAGCTCAAAGCATCTTAGACTGCAAATCTATATACAGCAATTTGGGAGTCAGCCCAATTAAATTCAGTGGGCTTACTTCTGAGTAGACCTAGGTAGGTTTGTACTGTTGGTCTTTGTTTTCCTTCTAAACCGAATTAAATTCTACGTGTTTGTGTGGCACATGAGATAACTGTACAGGTTTTCAACCTTTTTTTTTTCTTAATAAGAAGAGGCTTTTAAAAAGCAGGGTCAGTCTCAAAATTATTTTTAGAAGAACGACAGAATAATGTTTAAGGGAGAACAAAAATATAAACCTAGGAAGCAGACCGTGAGGTGTTTGTTACTACAAGTAGTGCTTGACTTATGACCACAATGGAGCTTGGAATTTCTGTCATATGTTGAGTGGGAACCAATTTTACGACAATTTGTATGGTGGTCATTGTGAATCACTGCAATTGTTAAGCAAATCACATGATTACTAAACAAATCTAGCTTCTCCAATAGGCCTTTTTAATATTTTTTTTGCCCACAATCACATAGCAGCAACTGGTCATAAATGTGAATTAGCTGCCAAGCACTCAGATGGTGGTCACATGACCATGAGGGTAATGCAAGAGTGGTAAATGCAAGTTACTTTTTCCAGGGCGCTTAACTTTGAATCGTTTTTAAACAAATGGTCATAAGTCGAGAACTACCTGTATCATGCCAATGTGATATTGTTTTTCTTTTATTTTTTAAAAAAATCTGGGCATCAGATACATTTCTACACATATCAGCATCACACCCTTTCTCTGATTATTTTTTGCAACAAAAATGGTCTTTATTAATTTTTGAAGTCAGCAGAAACAGAAAGGATTTTATAACCAGCCTAACACAGCTTTTTAGGCCTATAAAAACGATACTGCCTCTAAAACATCTTCTGTAGCCTATGGCGTGTAAAACCATGTAGTGTATGTCATTGCTCTGTCTTCCTTCTCTTTGGAAGGGAAACACTAGGTAAAGTCCTACGTTAACATCTACAGTGCTGTACTGGTTGTATTTTTTTTTTCGTTGTTAAGGCTATTGTTATTAATAATACTATTTTTAATTTCTGCATGACATCCTTCAGGATAATGCCATTTGTTGTTTTCTAATGTTGCATATGTACAAAGGGGGGGGGAAAAACCCTATTGTAAAAGGCTGTGACTATCCATGTTGGTTTTAATCTTAGAGCATTTTGACTCTACGAAAAGAAAAGGAAAAAGGAAAAAAAAAAAAAAACCTTCTGCACTCCTTTAAGTGGCACAATCCTTTCTATGAGGTCAAAAGATTGCTTTGATAAGGGTGCACTCTAATGTCTCTGCAAAGCATGTCCCATTGAATGTGGCACTGTGTATGTCTCTAGTAGCCGTCTCTCCACCAGTTTCACTCTTTGGGCCATTTGCCTTTGGGAATTAACCTGCCAGTAGCCCTATCATCATCAGTCCAGGCAAAGTAGCGCTTTCCCATTAACTCTCTGAGGACTGCAATTATCCGCTCAAGAAATAAAGTAAGATGTCAGCAGCCCGAGCTAAGCACTTTGAAAATGCATAGATGTCAGTGAGACAGACAGAACCTCAGTACTGGCTTGCATTTTTTAAAAAAACACTGAAACCCAAAGTGCTTAACTTTGATTGGATTGTTTCCTGACAATGTTTCCAGATTGGAGGGAGGACTTATACGGGCATTCTTTTGCGATGGTCGTCATCATCATGGCAGTCCAGTCCAGGAATAGCTAGTAAAAGATTTGGGACCTCGATGACCATTCTAAGCAAACCTCTGGCCCTCATTGCTAAGGAAATGCATATAGGACTTCACTGTAACAAAATATCACTTTAAGAGCAGATGTTTAAATTATGCTGTATTCAGCATGAAATCACTTCCTTTGTCGCGCCTTTTTAATCCATTGCTAAAACAAACAAAAAAATGGGATTGTCTTTATATTTCCATACATATTTGACCCTTCACTGATTTATGCTGTTCGGATCAAGTAATCTCAAGGGCCAGCATATTACTCTCTGTTCATGAACTTTCCGCAAAAAAATGTTTTGTTTATTTTTTTTAGGGGGGGGGGGAGAAAAATCTATCTATGAATATCTGAACACATTGCACTAATAAACATGAATAAGAGAATTACTGTATAGTTGCTGTTTAAGATTTGAAATAAAAGTACAGTGCAGTTTTAAACTGGTGACTTAAAAATGAAAGGAATCATAACAACTCAAGGTGTGGTGGGGAGGGGTGATGAAAAATAATCAGTCATTCCACGCTTAAAGAAAAAAACCAGGAAAGGAATCAAGATGGCGGCAACCAACCACCCAGCTGAAGCCCTGCCTCTTTTTTACATGCGTTGTAAAAAAGAGGGGAACCAGCGTTAATCACATAGCTGTGCCCTTGTCTGGATTTTTTTTTAACCACCTCTTTGCAGATATTCTTGAAACACTCAGTATTATGTGGGCGTTAGAAGTCAATTGATAAAAGATGTCACACATTCAATTAACCTTAACAGTTTGTTTCTTCCAAGGGGAAAAACCTCTTTGCTTCATATCAATGGGCTTCTGCTCCCGACAATCTTAACAGAGCTCGGTTCGTTATCTGTATTATTATCAGCATATTCTAAATCCATTTATGTTCCGTACGACTCTTTTTCATCACGTTGTACATACACAAATGATTTTAAGTGGGATGCTATAAAAATGTGGGTCAGGTGAATATGTTCTGCAGTCTCTGCAGGTGGGGACGAAGTACTTAAAGGGTTAATGCTCAGTATCTGAGTGCAAGGAATTGACTTTTTCTTTTCAGTATTTTTATAAAATTCAAACACACACACTTCTCAGTGTGTCTGTGTCTGTGTGTGTGTTTTTGTAGATTTTCACGGGTGTAGGCATGCTGGTCTTGTTGTATTTGGGTCTTTTCCCGTGTAAGATTGAGATTGTCTTGGCAACGTTTCAGCAAGGTGTCACTCGCCATTTTCAGGCTGGGTTTTGGGTTGAAGATGGCGAGTGAGACCGCACCAAAACATTGCCAAGACAATCTCAATCTTACACAGGAAAAGACCCAAATACAACAAGACCAGCATGCATATATATATATATATATATATATATATATATATATATATATATATATATATATATATATATATATATATATATATATATATATATATATATATATATATATATATATATATATATATATATATATATATATATATATATATATATATATATATATATATATATATATATATATATATATATATATATATATATATATATATATATATATATATATATATATATATATATATATATATATATATATATATATATATATATATATATATATATATATATATATATATATATATATATATATATATATATATATTTGTGTTACAACCCCTGGTATGCCTAAGTCTCCCTTTATTTATTTACTAGTACAAATACAACACACACACACACACATATATATACTGGGATTCGAACCTGGGCTGTATTATACACTAGGCAAGAGTCTTAGCCACTATGCCACAGGCTTCTCCTCCTTTATCAGCTGAGCCAGGGAATATTTGGGCATACCAGGGGTTGTAACACAAACACATACTTATTTCCCTGGCTCAGCTGATAAAGGAGGAGAAGCCTGTGGCATAGTGGCTAAGACTCTTGCCTAGTGTATAATACAGCCCAGGTTCGAATCCCAGTAAGGGTATGGCTAGCTGATGAGAGCTAAATAGCTCGAAATGGATCTATACTAGTCTCCCTTTATTTTATTAGCACAAATACAACACAAATATAAAAAGGCAACAGTAAAAATAAAAATATGGGTTTCTGCCTGGATGGTTTTCTGTGATGAGCCGAAAGGACAGAAAGAGGGAGGAGTGAGCTCCCTCCCATATTTGGGCATACCAGGGGTTGTAACACAAACACACACACACACACACACACACACACACACACACACACACACACACATATATATATATATATATATATATATTTGTGTTACAACCCCTGGTACACCTAAATATGGGAGGAAGGTCACACTCCCTCTTTCTGTCCTTCGGCTTCATCACAGAAGACCATGCAGGCAGAAAACCATATTTTTATTTTTAATGTTGCCTTTTATATTTGTGTTGTATTTGTACTGATGAATAAATAAAGGGAGACTAGGATAGATCTATTTCGAGCTAATTAGCTCTCATCAGCTAGCCATACCCTTACTGGGATTAGAACCCGGGGTGTATATATCTTAGGCAGGAGTCTTAACCACTAAGCCACGGGTTCTCTTCCTTATCAGTTGAGCCAGGGAAATAAGTATATATTTGTGTTACAACCCCTGGTATGCCTAAATAATAATAATAATAATAATAATAATAATAATAATAATAATAATAATAACAATAATAATAATAATAATAATAATATTTAATGCTTCTAGACCGCCCCCTCTCCCGAAAGGGACTCGGGGCGGTGTACAGTTCATACAAAATATAACAAGATACAATAAAATTAAATATGTACAGTTGACATGGAGGAGGTTAAAATGCAGTTAAAAGAACTGTACAAAGCAGATATAAAATAAATTCAAACCCCTAAAAACAAATACAGTAAATTAAAAACCCCTAAAATAACCAGATATAATACATTTGCCAGGAGGGACAGTTGAATTATGCCAGGCCTGCTAATCGGAACAGGTGGGTCTTCAGTTTTTGCTGGAAGGAGCGGAGGTCAGAAGTGGTTCTAATGTCGGGGGGGAGGTCATTCCAGAGGGTTGGGCCCATCACAGAGAAGGCCCTACTCCTCGGTGTCGCCCGCTGGCATTGCCTAGTGGACGGCACCAGGAGAAGCCCCTCCCTGTGTGAGCGTATTGGCCGCAGGGATGTATGTGGGAGGATGCGATCCCGCAAGTAACTAGGTCCCGTGCCATGGAGCGCTTTAAAGATGGTAATCAGCACCTTGAAACGCACCCGGAAAACCACAGGTAGCTAGTGCAGCTCGCGCAGGAGAGGTGTTACGTGGGAGTACTTCGTACTCCCCATCACAGCCCGTGCGGCTGCGTTCTGAACTAACTGCAGTCTCCGGGCGCGTCCCAAGGGCAGCCCCATGTAGAGAGCATTGCAGTAATCCAGGCGGGACGTCACCAGCGCATGAGTGACCATGCGTAGGGCATCCCGGTCCAGTAGGGGGCGCAATTGGCGCACCAGGCGAACCTGGTGGAACGCCCCCCTTGCCACGGCTGCCACATGGTCATCCATTGACAGCCAGGCATCAAGGAGGACGCCCAAATTGCGCGCCCGTTCCACAGGGGGCAATTGTTCGCCCCCTATGGCCAGTGATGGAATCAGCTGGCTGAACCGAGGTGCCGGTAGCCACAGCCACTCAGTCTTGGAGGGGTTGAGTTTAAGTCTGTTGTCCTCCATCCAGACCCCGATGGCCTCCAAACACCGGGACATCACTTCGACAGCCTCGTTGGGGTGGTTTGGAGTTGAAATATACAGCTGAGTATCATCAGCATAGAGGTGATTCTCAACCCCAAAACCACGGATGATCTCACCCAGCGGCTTCACATATGTGTTGAACAGGAGAGGCGAGAGGACCGACCCCTGTGGCACTCCACAAGTGAGTGGCCTCGGGGTCGACCTCTGTCCCCCTGTCAACACACATTGCCTCCGGTCGGAGAGGTAGGAGCCGAACCACCGCAAAACGGTGCCTCCGACTCCTATCCCCTCCAACCGGCGCAATAGGATACCATGGTCGATGGTATCAAAAGCCGCCGAGAGGTCTAATAGGACCAGGATAGAGGAACAACCTCTATCTCTGGCCCTCCAGAGATCATCAACCAACGCGACCAAGGCTGTCTCTGTGCTGTGCCCAGGTCGGAAGCCCGACTGGCGTGAGTCTAGATACTCGGATTCGTCAAGGTGTCGTGGAAACTGCTGCGCCACCACATTCTCAACAACCTTCGCTAAAAACGGAAGGTTGGAGACTGGACGATAATTAGCTAGCTCCATTGGGTCGAGTGAAGGCCTCTTAAGTAAGGGCCTCACCACCGCCTCTTTCAAGGCGGTTGGTAAGGATCCCTCACCCAATGAGGCATTCACCAGGCCCAGAAGCCAGCCTCGGGTCACCTCCCAAGATGCCAGTACCAACCAGGAGGGACACGGGTCCATTAAACGTGGTAGGTCGCAGCCGTCCACGCAACCTATCTAAATCCTCGGGGACAACAGAATCAAACTCCTCCCAAGATGGTCTCACAAGACTCGCTGTTGGCGGCCCGTCTGGTCCCCTGAGTGGGGCCCATCCGCTCCGGATCTGAGCGACTTTGTCCTGCAGATATTCCCCAAATTCCTCTGCTCTGTCCTGTAAGGGTGCCCCCTGTGTCCTCTGTGACAAGAGGGAGCGGGTCACCCTAAACAAGGCGGCAGGGCGGTTATCTGCGGACGCAATAAGGGTGGCGCAATATCTACGTTTGGCCGCCCTTAATGCCACAAGGTAGGTCCGCAAGTAGGATCTTACCTGTGTTCGATCAGATTCGGAGCGTGAGGACCTCCACCTGCTCTCTAGACGTCTCCTGTGGCGCTTCATCACCCTCAGCTCCTCGGTATACCAAGGAGCCCGGGTGGGTCGCTGCCGCAGGAGAGGTCACAAAGGCGCAACCCGGTCCAAGGCCCCAGCCGCCGCCCTATTCCAGGCGGCCGCTAGGTCCTCCGACCGAGCACGGGTCAG